>NC_135370.1:103938862-104247790 GCF_049243985.1 Paroedura picta
TTGATTTGGTTCTTCCACCTCTCAGGTGTTTCTACCTTTCTGACCTTTAAAATATAAGAAACCAGGCCATGGACTTATGTAGTAACTGATGTCTGTTTTTATTTATTTATTTATATTAGCTTTTCTTAACTGCCACTCCCAGACCCTGCCAGCTCGTGGCGGTTTACAATAAACCCATCTGGAACAGCTTTGCTGTACAGTATAAAAAGCTAAGGCCTAGGTTTATGAAAATGCTGTTCATATCTGAATTAAGTAATTCAGTACTTTACATCATTCTGTTTGGTACTTTGAATTTCTAGCACATACAGAGTACTAAGGCTGAAACTGGTTACAGTGTGATGGCACAACTATAATAAGCAGTCAAGGCTACCTTAGCATATTCCACCATGGGGGGAAAAAACAGAGCGGCACTGTTACTGCCGGGAATAAATGTCACTGAACCTCAAGTAATACAAAAGAATATATAGCTGTAGTTTAATAAATCAAATGGAGAAAAAATGTTAATTGGGAAGGAGGGGGGCAGACTTCAAAGGGAAAAAAATCTCCAAGAAGAGACAAAATGAAAAGTTTCTTAAAAGCCATTGTATGCATTAATGGAGATGTTAGGATTACAGATAATGCAATAAACCTTCAGTGAATTATGGCTTCCTGAAAGTCTATGTGAAACCTTACCTGAATAGAGAAAATTAAGAGTATTGATTTCATTTTGCTTTTAGGGTTTCGAGACTGGGTTCCAAAGGAGCTCCAGAGAGTTGGCTGCGTGGAACTGTTAAACACAGTACAGAGGCGAGTAAGACCCAAACTCCATGTCTTCGGAGGAATCCATGAAGGTAAGAAATAAACTTGATACCTTCTTTAAGAAAATGGCAGAATATAAAATTGCACTAGAAGACTTTCAAATAATTGCCAAGCACAATCTATGTTACAGTCACTGCTAGACTGGATTATTGTGACTTGTTTTACCCTTGGCTCTAATCTGGAAATTACTAGTCCCAAAAACTGCTGCATGAGTCCTCCCTAAGACACCATGTAGTACCTATATAAGACCAGTATTGCAACAGCTACATTGGCTCCCAGTAGTGTACCAGGTTCGGTTCAACTTTTAAGATGCGGTCAGGGACCTCCATATTGAAGGGTCCACTTGTCTGGATATGTCCACCAGAGAACATTCCAGTAGGTTTCAGCCAATCAACTAGTAGTCCCCAGCTCCCCAAAAGTGTGGCTGTCCTCAACCAGGGCCAGGGCCTTTTCTGCCCTGGGCCCTGCCTGGTGGAATGAGCTTCCAAAGAACATCAAGGCCCTGACAGAACTGACACAGTTCCACAGGGTTTGCAAGATGGAGCTCTTCTGCCAGGCATACAGTTGAAGAGTCTTTTGACTAGACCTCCCCGAACTTGGGAGCCAAAGGCCACATTTATATGATTTAAATTCTGAGAGGAAAACTTGATCCTTTTGAAGGACTTCATTAACAATACAATAAGTTGAAAAACAACCACTGAGGAAAACCCACTTGAAAACGGTTCAATCTAGAGGCCGTTCTGGTTGTTCTTATATACATATATATATAAAAGAAGAGATAAGAAACGTTTATTTATATTTATTGTGAAAATGTTTAGTATAGCCCAGGATAGGTTCTGTTTTCTGTTACAATAATTTTGAACCGCCCCTTGTTTTCGAGGCATACACTTGAGGCCAATACACCAGGGAGGCATCATATGGGCCTCCCCTGCCAGAATTGGGTTCTCCTCCTATTCTCCTAATGCGGAGACCATTCGACAACAACACTGCTCTAAACTAATTTAAATAATGTTGTACTGTTAGCTTCTACAGGTCTTTAATGTACTTATTGTATTAATAGTTATTATATGGTTGTATTATATATTGTTCTAAGCCTTCCCGAGGTGACTGGCTCAATAGAGTGGCCTATAAATGCAAGTGTGTGTGTGTAAAAATTAAATACAGGAAATGTTTAATCAAAACATTTTATTAATTGAATCCCAGTAAAAAAAGCTCCACTGGCAGAAGGATTTCCATCAGCAAAAAATCCCTCCTCCATCAGCAGAAATTATGTGATAATTCAGGAATTCTAATACATACATGTCACAAAATTGACACCATATTTCAAACATTTTAAGTTCTTGTGTATGGTTTTAAGGTTGTACTCTATAGTTAATCATTTTTTATGACATTTGTATTTAATATTATTGTACACTGCTTTAACATGGAAGGGAGCGGCTGTATGTAAATGTCTTAAATAAATCTACCTAGAGACCAGTAACTATCGGGCAAATCTGGAGACAACTATTAAAATAAAAACATAGTTCAGTACCTTTATTGACATAAATATTAAAACCATATAATTGGGAGGAACTCAACGGCTCTAGCTTCCTCCCATTTATCTAGTATTCACATATTCTCTACAGTCCAGACCAGAATATTCCAAACAGGCCCTTTTCATAAATGTATATAATATATATTGGAGTATGAGAAATTCTCAGTGAAGGCTAAACTAATGTGGAATGAGGAGGATCATGGACCAATATCACTGCTCAGGTGGAGCACAGCAGTCGTTGCTAGGTCTCCCACTGTAGTGGGAGTGACATCATATTCTATAGGAATGTATAGAGTTTCTGGTGGTCTCATGAGCATTATGATGTCACTTCTGGGTTTCCCTGGAAGTGACATTACATCATCTGTGGCCCCTCCTTTTATCCACTGGATACCAGGGTATGCAGAAACTGCAGTGCCCTCGAAAATAACACTCAATGAGGTGTAAACCGTTGCTAGATAGTAAGATCAATGTCCTTTTCCTTTTGCTCTAGCTAGAAACCTGTGAGATATGAAAATGTAAAGAACCTCTTTAAACCATTTAGAGTCAGTCAAATAAAATGAAAGAACCCATTGATTGTGATTTTACTTCATCGACAGGCTTCTTTCGGTATATCTTCCTTTTGGAAAGTCAAGGGCATGAACAGCATAACTATGAAACAGTCAGGCAGATGGTGAAATAAAACCGTGGTGAAAGGGAATTTTAAAAACATTCTGGATTAAGTTCCATATTGTGATATTTATTTTTATTTTTTTTATCCTGTACAGTGTTTCACAGAAGCTTTTCAAAACATTCAGCCCTTGTTAATTTCAGGCCAAGGAAAATTTCTAGCTCAATAAGCTGCTGTGGCAGGGAGCAAGAGAGATTACTTAAAATACATTGTGTAAGACTTTTTTAAATATTTAATGAACTTTAGTGGCTTTTATATCCTAGTGAGATAAATACTAGCAGAGAGAGAGCAAGACTTTGTGACCCTAGGACTAAAAATTACACATTTAAATGCTTTATATTTCACCCCCTCTGGAGATTTCTGTGCTGACTCTAATTAAGCTCTCCATAGGCTCACAGGGTTGGAGAACTTCACAGAGGAGAATATTGCTCACAAGCTTGGCATTGTTGATTTTTTCCCAAAGTCCACATGACTTTAATGCAAATGAATTTTTATGTCTGGGTTATAAAGTCCTGTAAATAAGGAATTTATGATGAAAGCACTGGCATAGTCTTAACCATGGCAGTTTCCAGACAAGAACTCTTATGTGTCTAGGAAAAGTTTGAATGGTTTTGTATAAATATTAATGTTCAGATATCCATGCTAAGTGAACACCAGGAAAAAAAACCCTAACAACAACATGCAAATTGCCTGCCTCTTTAGTAGTTGCTGCACAAGATGAAAGTAATCAAACTTCCAGTGACATTATTGTTAGACTGATGGAAAACAAAGGGCTGTTAGCATGGGAGATGGTTATGAAAAACTACTGTGAGGCACAGCACTATGCAGTTAGAGTATACGAGTCGGATAGACATGCATCCTGTAAATGTACAAGGAATTTACTGAGTATTCAAGAGCCCTAATACAATTCAGATTGTGCTCTGTCCCCACCAAAGACAAAAAAGCGGCTCATTAAAATAAGGGGGATAACATTTGGCCTATATTCAATTTTAGACATCTCAGTCCAGTTAGTCATCATATGCATACAGAGTCAACCTTAATGGAGAATCACATCTGCCCACTGGGGTTGTACTCCAACTGCCTAGCTGCCTGATTTTTTAAAGTAAAATAAAATATTTAAATCCTGCTTTTCTCCCAATCAGTAGAACTCAAAGTGGCTTACAACATTAAAACCAGAGAAATCTCAGTTCACAGAAATACATTTCATATCAGAAGACAGCAAGCCATTAACCATCACATTAACTAATTGCCACTAAGGAGCTTCCAGAAGCACACTGGAAAAGCTCCACTTTGGACAGCCAGCAATAGTGGACAGAGTGCCAGACTAGGCTTCTTTAAAACCTGGGATCTCATCCCCACCTCTGCCATGGAAGCTCATTGGTGGCCTCGGGCCAGCCATTCTCTTACCCTAATATATTTAATAGGGCGGTGGTTGTGAGTGTAGAATATCATTCAAAGCCACTTTAAGTTCCTGTTGTGAACTGGCCCTAGAAACAATAATTTAACAGCTCCCTTTCCTATGTTTGAAATCAAGAGTAGAAACAGCTATGGTCTGGTTCACACTTTCAAGATTCTTATGTCCCTCTGCTATTTCTATGCATTTTTTTTGCTGGTTGTATGAGGATGATATCTGTCCATTCAGCATATTGACAGGTTTCCATATAGCTTTTCAGTGTCAGTGTGAATGCAGAAGCATTTGCAACAGCAGTGTATCCACACAGCAGTTTTCCCTATACTTTCCTTGTGGAGCTCTCCTTCCCCTACACTCTCTGGCAGGAGTCCCCAGTGTGGTGCCCATGGGGGTAACCTGCTAAAAACCTTTTGTGGCAGTCATTGGTTGCATCCACCACCCTGTGTTAGAATGCCAAAGGTGCCGATAGGCTCAAAAAGGCTGGTGATCCATGCTCTATTGCCACAAACTACTAGTTTCTATATATTTGTTGCTGTCATTTTTTTAAGGTCTCTGTTGACGTCTGTAGAAAGCAGTTGACTACGTAAACTGCATCCAGATGGAGTGACTGGTTAGAGGAAATTTTATCTGTTGTTAAGAGTTACAGCATTCAAAAAATCAGTCTAATTAGTTTAGATATACAGCAAATGAAGTTCAATGTCAGAAGGACTGAAAATGAGTTTGGCTACTCTGTTCATGAGTTTGGCTACTTAATAGTATGTAAGCAGTAGGAGTGCAGATATAGATTTGCTTATTTATGTATAAAGCTGAAAAAAATTAAAATAAAACAACAGGAGCAGATACACTTAACTGAGTGTTCCCAGGTACAGCTGAAAGCCCAAATGAACATTGCACAGATGATGGATCTCTGGTCTGTGTGGCTGCAATCCAGATTGGGGCCACATGGGAAAGAGAGAGCAGATTTAATTTTTGAATCCCTGCTCTGTTTTGCAAACCAAAATCAGGTCGCCATACCTAGAAGTGCTTAAGAAGGAAAAAGACATACACTTTAAAAACCTTTTTCATATGAAATGCTAATAAATATACTGGGAGCCTGTGAAAGTAAGAGGGAGTTGCAGGATTAAATAACAATTTTAGCATATGTGCTGCCAAAGCAAGCACAGCAGGGTTAAATGTCCTGTCTTGTTCCAACATGGCTCAAATCCAAACTGTAGCTGCATTTGTGCACAGTTGAGCTTTTACAGTCTAACAAAGATTTGTGATCTTCATCCCATTTGTTTTGGCCCTAAATGACAGGAAAATAAGGCTGGTCGTGTGTCATTATTTGGGAAGACATTCCATTTTATTTCTAAGCGAACACACATAAGATAACTCAACAAGGTGTGCCTTGCCCCGATTCATCCTATTATTCCTGAAACATTTCAGGTCGCTAAAGAGCCAAGGAACCCTGGGCATTCTTTTTTTGTTTTGTTTTTTGGGGTGGGGTGGGGTGGGGGGAGGCTTCTTTGACATTTAGTTCTGCAACCAAGCTATGGCTTCTTTAGCTCCCAAACTCCAATTTAAAAAACAAACTAACAGGTAGCCTTTATATATGTAGAAATGCATTGCATGTTTGAATCTGGAAGTAATGTGGAGTGTTCCAAAGCTTTTGAACGGCTTTGCTGAACTTGCTCCAAAGCCTTGCTTACAAGAAGCCTCTTTCTTTCCAGCTGCCACCCCCGGGCACTGTACTAGGTCAGCATTGTTTGTTTACATTACAGTAAGTGTGACACATTTTCCCTACAGGTTACGGCATTATGACAGACGGTTATACAACGTACATTAATGCCTCGACATGTACAGTCAGCTTTCAACCAACCAACCCGCCAATTATATTTGACCTTCCAACCCCGCAAGGATCCTGAAGCACTACAGCAGTGGGGGAAGGTCCACAAACTGCCATTTTTCTAATTAAAGAAAACATCCATTCTCTTAACATGTTTCTTTACAAATGATGTGGGGCTTTTTTGTAAATTGTTCGTACAAAAGGAACAGATAGAGGTTGTGCTTTTTTTTTGGAAATGCAGCATCCATTTGAAATTGATAAAGCATTGTGAATTTGTAAAATGAAGTTTTATGCTTTCTTAATGAACTTGCCATTGTAAATCGTTCGTGTTCTCAAAAGGACAGCCAAGCTTTCTTTTAATGAGTGAGACACCTTATTTTAATATTATTAAATAAGCTTAAAAAGGCAGTGTTTGAAAAAAAACACCCAACTTTGCACAACTATTGTTTGATTTTTTTAAAAATAATAATAATAATAAAATAATATTTCTAGTGTTAAATGCCACCCTCTTCCCTCCTGTTTTTGGTTTCATAGGTATGCTCCCCAAGCCAGAGTTTTGTACATGTTCTTATGCATACAACAGGCCATTGCATCCAATGGGGTTACATGCACTTATGCCCACAGAGGTCAGTGGACTTAAATGCACCTAACTCTCTTGGGATAGTGGTCACAGAGATATTTGGCAGGAGGAGGGATGGCCATTTGTCTCCATGATGCTGATCTGCACACTTCACTGTATGCATCAGTTATCTTAATGAAGGAAGAGGCCCTTCTTGGGCAGAAGGGCTCTAGTCCGCATCAGAGCTTCTGCACTCACAACTGATGGTGTGCTCAGGACGATGGTCCATTTTCCCCCTGATACATATGCTGCCTATTAATGGTAATGAATCTGTGAGGGGGAAACAAACTTCTAGGTTTAGTTTGTCTCTGCGTACTTTAATGGCCAATTAGATAGCTGCATCTTGTATGTGAAAATCTAAATTGTCACTGTATTGGTGAGTTTCTTAAATTATTTCAGCTTTAAAAATACGGGGATGAAAGCTGCAGTGAGCAGGTGTTCCATGCAGTAAAAACATGTAAATGCGGACTCCTTTTAAATATGGATTTTATATATATGTATTTTTTGTGCAGTATAACTAAGCTAGACATTTAATAGTGCCAGTGTAGCATCTGCAAAATTATGCTGTACAGCACATCTAAATTATGAAGGATGTGACACTTTTTTCCAAGCGCTCAAGGCCTTCAAGAGCTTGAGTTAAAATCTTGGTGCAGTTTCAGCCATGTATAGAATCAAATGAATACAATCAAGCCTATCTAAAATAAGGCTTTGTTGTCCTTTATATTTAAAAATATTATTGAATTGTCTTTCCATTTCTTTTTTCCTTATTTTGCACTGTGTGTAAATGCAATCTTGCTAGCACAAAATATTGTTGCAAATAGTTATTTCTGTTCTACCACTGTAAATGCTATTGAGCTTTATTCTGTTTTATGTTACCTTAATGGAATTTAGGAAAGCAGTTGTTTCTTTTAAAGTTATTGCGATATTATATATCTAGCGGCCTTTATATGCAAATAAAATTGCAAGATTTTTAAATACCTCTCATTTGGAAATTCTTTTTCTACTTTACATAGCTTACCTTCTGAAAGTTGCAAACTATGTGAATGCTTTACCAATTTTGTGAAATAGTACTTCTAAATGTAGTGGCTCTTCTAAATCCTGGATTGCTTGACCCAGTTAGGGGTTATATAAGCAGAGGCACAAAACCCCCTACTGGATCTGAGTCTCCCCATTCCCCACTAAGCAGTTGAGAAGCTGGGTTCCAGGCTGCTTTTCTAAAGCTGCACATCTGCATACCGGGTGCACCCTGCATAGTGTGAATTGGGGCCACTGTGGATATTAATACTGCTACTATTCTACACAGTCCAACTGCCTGTGATCATGACTTTACTGTGGACTCTCTTTAGAAACCTGGCATATTTCTGCCATATTTATTTATTTCTTCATAATTACATTTATTTTCCACCACTCCCATTGATGTGGCTTGTGGTGGATAACAATAGATGACCCACAATAAAATCCTACTAAAACAATGATAAAATCCGTCTAACCCACCCCCTCCCCCCATACCACAGACCCTGAAGAAGAAGAATATTTAGTTCTTATATGCTGCTTTTCACTACCCAAAAGAGTCTCAAAGTGGCTTACAGTCACCTTCCCTTTCCTCTCCCCACAACAGACACCCTGTGAGGTGAGTGAAGCTGAGAGAGCCCTGATATCACTGCAAGGTCATCCAGCTGGCTGCATGTGGGGGAGTGCATAATCGAACCCGGCACACCAGATTAGAAGTCCACACTCCTAACTACTGCACCAAACTGGCTGTGATACAGTGCCTCGGGGAATAAAGACCTGGCAGAAGAGCTCCATCTTGCAGGCCCTGTGGAACTGTGGAAGATCCATCAGGGCCTTCAGCATTCCTGTTAAAAAGCTTCCGAAACAGTGATTTCAATAAGTTGCAAAAGGATCTTATTTTGTGGTGGGTCGTATTTTTAATTAATATTTTTTATTTGAGTTGGAGACCTGTCTTGAGTCCCCAATACTGGCAAAATCAAGAAGAAATTACATGGATGAATGTTCTACACCCAGAAGTACCTCCTCTTGTAGGCTTAGGGCTCATAAACGATCAGCCCTTTCAATGATCGCAGTGGAGCTGTAACCAGTTTCAGGGAGGAATCAGCAGAAGTGTACAAGCAGAAGTGCCTTCTACTCAAGGTAGGGCTTTGCTGGATCTGATCTTTTGTTCTTTTTTGTGAGATGTAGACATTAAACTCGGGTATAAAAGGCATTAGGCCAATGACATTAGACATCTTCCTCCCTCTGATTTAAAGTTTGCATCCTGTTTTCTTGTTTCCAAATTATAGGAATGAGCAAAGTGGCATTAGTGCAGTCCTAAGCAGATCCACACCACTCTGAGCCAGTTTACTACAATGGACTTATTAGAGCTGTGTTTAAGATGTGTTTAAGATTGCCGTGAATCTCTCCATAGGGGAGATTTCATTACATGTATATTGCACATTCATCACTTGTTAAAATCAGTAGAACTTAGGAACAAACTAAGCATTGGAGCTTGGGACTGAATCCCTCATATATTTAAATGACTATAGACAGTAGCTACTGAAAGGAACAATTTGAATCAGGGCCCTGGATAATGATGGATTTAACCCTTATCCTGCTTATTACTAATATTAATCTATCCCAGGAAGTGCTATTTCCCCTGATAGAGAAACAATGCATAGTATTCCAGCAAAACAAATTGTCCTTCTGAGAAGATGGTTTATACGGGGTACAGGGTGTGAGTAAGATTTCAGGCTCACTGTTTGTGCCAGTCCAAATTCAGAGAGCATATGGGGAGGGCTGTTGCTTACAGAAGTATCAAGAGGCAGGAGAACTAATTATATTTCACCCCAGTTCATACATTCAAATCTGATAGTGCTGCATTTGCAAGAAAGCAGAATACTTGTAAGCCTTTCCCTTTTATACTTAGCTGAGTGAACTGAGCCTCTTCATAAATGTTTGATCAAATGTGTGTGGGGAGCAGTTTGTGTAATTTTCCATTGCTTTGGAAAATTACACAATGAACCACTCATTCATCATCATAGGGGCTGCGCATGCACAGGCCTGCTGCTTGGAACTTTTCTAGCTAAAAACTCCAAAAGAGGGCGCCTGACCATGGATGTGTAGGTTTTCCTGCCAGTCAGGTCACCTGATTATCGGGCAGAGCTCCCACCTCAATTTCTTTTTCACTGCTGCAGTTAGTAGACATTCTAGCTTGTACTCCGTTGTTTATTCTGTTTTTTGCCTTTTGGCAACGATGAGTCCGGAGTCCGGAGACTGGCTCCAAACCATCTCCCGAGGATGCTGTGACTGATCCAGTATTCACCTCCCTTGGGGAGGACTATAAGATGTATGGTGAACAGCTCCTATGCATGGCCAAGACCCTTGAGTTAGATATTTCTACTTCAGACACTAGACCAAAAGATAAAATCCTCAGTTATCTGTACTCCCGTACCCCAACCATCATAGCACTCCCTATTATACAGGGCTTTGAAGACCTGACAGTTCGTATCTGGAGTAAACCAGCATTGGTTCAGCCAGAACCTGAGAAAATAGATTATTTGTACCGGGTCAAACTACCTTCAGCTGATCTCTCAGTGCATCCTTCAGCCAACTCATCTATCATTGATGATATGCACCTTAAGAGGAAGCTGGGCTAGCACTCCTTCCTGGTTGACAGAGAAAGCAGGAGGCTTGACACCCTGGACACAAAGATTTACTCCTCTTCTTCCCTTAGTTTTAGGATAGCCAACTATCAGGCTCTTGGGGAGGGGGTTATCAGTTTTGCCTATGGGAAAGCCTTTCAAAGTACATTGATCTTCTACCAGAAGAATAAAAAGGACTGCTACGAATGGTCCAGACTGAATCCATTAGGACCTTGAAGTTTTATTTCCCTTATTGTTTCCTTATTGTTTCCTTATTGACAAAAAGGATGTAGGAGTTTGTCCTATACTGGACTTGCATAATTTGAATAAATGTTTACACATTTCTAAGTTCTGTATAGTTTCCCTGGTGTCTGTGATTGAGTCTTTGTCTCCTGGTTCTAGGTTTGCTGTCCTTGACCCTAAGGATGCTTATTTTCATATAGCATTCCATAGATCTCATAGGAAGGTCCTTCGTTTTAGACAGGGCAACTGTATCTATCAGTATGCTAACCTACCATTTGGTTTGGCTACTACACCATGGGTTTTTACTAAATGCGTGGCCATTGTGATTGCCTTCCTTAGGGTCCAGGACCTTACATGGAGGTCTTATGGTTGGGTTGTAAGGGGGCAGAATGGGAAGCGCGCTTACCCTCTCTGGCTGGGACGCAACTCAAGATCGCATCCCAGGCCAGGAATTTGGGGGTGATCATTGATGCCTTACTGACACTTGAGGCACAGGTCAAGAGAGTAGCTAGCCGGGCATTTTTCATTTTCGCCAGACTCAGCTACTAGCGCCCTATCTGTCCACTAAACACCTGGCCGCAATGATCCATGCAACGGTCACCTCCAGAATAAATTTCTGTAACTTGCCCTACGCTGGCCTACCTTTGGGCTTGCTCTGGAAACTTCAGCTGGTACAAAATGCAGCTGCTAGGGTCCTCACAGGTACATCATGGAGGGCCCACATCCAGCCTGTGCTGAGGCAGCTGCACTGGTTACCAGTTGCCTTCCGGAACAGGTTCAGAGTTCTGGTTCTGACCTTTAAGGCCATACACGGTCTGGGCCCAGCGTATATGAGGGACTGTCGCCCTCTGCCCCACGCAGGGCCTTATACTCTGCAGGTTCTAATGTATTAGTCGTCCCTGGCCCCAGGGAGGCTCGCTTGGCCTCAACTACGGCCAGAGCCTTTTCGGTCCTGGCCCCAACCTGGTGGAATGAGTTCCCAGAGGAGCTGTGGGCCCTGCAGGAGCTCTCCGCGTTCCATAGGGCCTGCAAAACAGAGCTCTGAGGCCAGGTCTATGGCTGAGGCCAGGCAGCAAGGAAGATCAGTCCCCCCTTCGCAGAATGGTGATTGCAAGTTCTATCAGCCCCCTCTCCACTTTCCACCCTTTAGATCGGTGGTCCCCAACCACCGAGCCGCGGCCCGGTGCTGGGCCGCGGCTCCCTGCCTCCGCAGGGCCGCGCCGGGCCACACATGCACATTTGCGCCATGCACAGCCACAAATGCGCATGTGCAGCACTCCCACGCATGTGTGCATGCACGGCTGGGTCACGCATGTGCATTTGCGGGAGTGCCTCATGTGCATGTTTGCGGCTGCACATGGCACAAATGCATGTGTGCGTGGCATGCGCGACCGGCCGATTGTACTCCCTGCTTCCGCCGGTCTGCAGCCTGAAGAAGGTTGCAGACCACTGCTTTAGATGATGATGATCAAGGTTTTACTCAGGTGGAGTTTTTGCTGCAATTTCTTGGCTTATAGGATTTTTTAATTATATGTATTAGTTTTATCGGTTTTATCGGGATATATTGGGTTTTATCTTGAATTGAAACCCGCCTTGAGCCTCCGGGGAGGAGGCGGTTAATAATAATATAATTAATAATTAATAATTAATATAATTAATAATTAATAACAACAACAACAACAACAATAATAATAATAATAATATACCCTTATTTAAATAACTGGCTCCTGGTTGCACACTCACCATAAGAGTTGACTTCACAGATTCACCTTGTCCTGTTGCTTTGCGAGGGGTTGGGATTGGTCATTAATAGGGGAAAATCTCATCTCACAACTTCACAATGAATAGGTTCCTTACTCAATTGGTTCCTTACTCAATTCCATAATGGAGTGGGCATTCCTACCGACTTCTAGGTTGAGATCCCTACAGTCCAGTCCATGAAACAGAACTGTTGGTAACCCATAAAAATATTCAATGTTTACTAAGTCTTATGGCCTCGATTACAGTTGCTGTACCTTATGCCAGATGGCATATGAAGAACCAACAGCTTTGGTTTGTGAAAAAGTTTGATCTTTCCAGCATAGCCCCTATAACCATTTCTCTATCCTTCAGCCTATTGTTGGCCCTTTGGATTGGTGGTTGTTGGTTCCCTCGGGGAAAATTCCCTACATATTAATTTACTGGAGATTAGAGCAATTCATCTAGCCTTAACCTCTTTTGCAGATATCCTTTTTGGCCAGAAGATCCTGCTACAGACTGAAACAAGTCTGCCATGTACTATATCAATAAACAAGGGGGGACTGCCACCATCAGGCTCTGTCAGGAGGCTTTGAAGGTGTGGCAGGTGCTGGTCCAGATTCCAGCAGATTTAAGGGCCATCCACATAACTGGTTCTCTGAATTTATGGACTGACAGGCTGAGCAGTTCGTTTACTCAGGCCTACGAATGGTCGCTAAACAACTTGTTTTTGACTAACCTCTTTGCCCAGTGGGGCTTTCCACAGGGCAATTTCTTTGCCAGATAATGGTCAGCAAAGTCCCCCACATTCTGCTCCCCAAAGGGGGTAGATCCCTGGGAGATGCATTCTAGTTAATCTGAGCAGGGACCCTGTTTTATGCATTCCCTCCATTACCAGGTTTTAGCGAAAATAGTACCAAATATGACAGGCACAATTCTAATTGCCCCATCCTGGCCTTGCCAGCGTTGGTTTTCCAAACTCAAGGCAATGATGAATGAGGTGTTTGTACACATCCCTGAGGACCCCTCCCTCCTCACAGCCGGATCCTTGAGGTACCTGGACCTCAGGTGCCTCTATCTCACAGCATGGAGGATTTGCTCTCATTAAATGAGCTTCCCAGTGAGGGAGGTGCTTCTCCAGTCTCAAAGAGCATCTACTAGATATAATTATGGCCACAAATGGATCTGTTTTGATCAGTGCTGACGGGAACATGAACTGTCTCTTTACCTACCCTTTTCTCCAGGTCCTTAAGTACCTCTGGGAATTGGCTAGTTAGGGTCTCTCCATTACCTCTGTTAAGACCCACTTGGCTGCTTTATCAGCTTACCTTATCAAGATGCAAGGAGTACTGGTATTTGCCCAAAAACTTTCCAAGTATTTTCTTAAGGGTCTGACTAATATTTTCCTCCCTAGACACACTCCGTGGTTGTTGGAGGTGGTCCTACACGCCCTTATGAAGCCAGAGTTTGAACCTTTAGCTTCAGTCCCACTGGCATTTTTTTCTATGAAAACAGCCTTTTTGGTAGGCATCACGTCAGCGAGAAGGATTGGGGAATTAGCTTCCTTTTGGGTCAATCCCCCTTTCCTAAAGGTATTCCCTTCTACACTCCGATTTTGAATTTCTCCTTAAGGTCACCACTCAGTTTCACCTTTCCCAGGACATGGTGCTTCCCTCCTTCCCTAACCTGCAGTCCCTGGGGAGGGCGGGGGGAGGAAGCACTGCACAGTTTAAATGTCTGAGGAGCTGTGCTTTATTATCTGGATAGAACCAAAGATTTGTGGACATCTAGGTCATTCTTTTTGTGCTATTGGGGTCTTTGTCAAGCGTGTAGAGCCTCATCTCAGTCCATCTCCCAGTGGCTAATTGCTATGATTCAGGAAGCTTATAGAATATCTTCATTGCCTTGCCTACTGCAACTGCAGGCTAACTCCTTGAGAGCCCTGGCCTCTTTGGCCTCATTCCTCCGCAATATTCTACAGCAGGACATCTGCAGAACTGTGAGATGGTCAAGGAAAAGTACATACATTAAAAACTATACTGTTGACTCGAAAGCCAGAGCTGGTGCACGTTTTGGGATGGCTGTCTTACATTCCCTGTTCTCAACAAAAATAGAGTCCAATAACACCTTTAAGACCAACAAAGATTTATTCAAGGCGTGAGCTTTCAAATGCATGGCCTCTTCCTCAGACTCGAGTACATGCACTTGAAAGGTCACGCCTTGAAATAATGAAAACAGAGTTGCTTACCTGTAACTGTTGTTCATCGACATCTTGTGTGCATATGCACATTCATTCCCACCTGCCCCACTGAGTCCAAATAATGTTTACTTCGAAGAGTTTATCCTTCTCAGTGGCGACAGGAACTGAGGACGGTGGGCATTCTGCCCAAAGGATGACCCAACTGGCAGGAAAACCCACACATGCGCAGTCGGTTGGGCATCCTCTTTTGGAGTTTTTAGCTAGAAAAGTTTTGCGCAGCAGCCTGCGCATGCACAGTCCCAATGTGTGTATACACACAAGATACCAATGAACAACAGTTACAAGTAAGCAATTCTGTTAGCCTACTTCACATTGCTGGTGCTTTGTACATAGGAAAGTGAGTGGTTTCTGGATTTTTTCTGCTTTAATACCATGCTATTTAACGCATATTTGGTTATACTGGATTTCTAGCTAGATAGAATGTCCCGTCTCTGTTAGGGCCACGTGTTAAAATATTGTCTAGAACAGAAGAGGTAAAATTATATTTTAATCAAATATATGATGATCATTTTCTATTACCCCCCCCCTCCTCTTATACAATTGGCATGGGGGCTCAACAGTATTATGTACATTTGTATTACTACTCACTTTTGGAATCTTATATAAACTTACTTATTATTCTTATTGCTAAAACTATTCAAGCCCCCCATAGACTATGTTTTTGTCTCTTCCACTAAGTAACAAGAGAAGGTCCCACATGACTCTGTCGGAGCCTTCTAGGTGGAAGGGGAACCTACCAGTGCTCAGTCTTTTCAAGTGATTGATTAATAACACTGTAGTCGATTAACCTTTCCACTCAGTGGGAGCAGCTTTCATCTAGTCATGTTGAAAAGGTTGAAAGCAGTCAAGGCCTTTATCAAATGAGGGCTGCAGAAAAGGATGTTCCACCAAGGTGATTGGTTCTCCATTTCTCTGTGTCTAGTGAATTCAGCAGACCTCAAGGTCAAGTATTATTAGACTCAGAGACTTTCAGATCAATCTGATCTACTCCAGGCAAATTCTACAAGCATTATGCCAAAACAGACACTAATAGGCAGAGTGATGAAATAACTAACTCCCTACCCATAGCTAATGACACTACACTGAATTTTACTCAGCTCTAAGCTTAGTAGGTAAGTATTTCAATATATAACCCTTTTATTATTCATGTATTCATGTGACCTAAATCACAATGGCATAATGTTTTGGTGCTTAGAAGTCCTAAAACCCTTTCTAGACTTGTTCTGCTTTTCAGCCCACTTTGAATTTGTCAGTATTTCAGTATAACAGACATACAACTAACAGTGCTGGCACTAATATGGAGGGAGTAACATTATACATAATGCTTTGTAATCCATTTCTGTAGTTTGTCTGAGTGAACATTTCCTGCATTTAGCTATTAAAACCAGTCTGGGTATTTGGGACATATCTCTATAATGTTATTTTCCAGAGGTTCTCATAAGACCATTTAATTCCCTAATATACACTTCTTTAGGCCACCTCAGCATTACACTTCCTTTTAACTATGGAAAGTATCTATTAACAATTCATGCATAGCAAAGACAGCAAGCTCCCCCTGCTCCCATTTTGGTCTTCAACTTAATAAATGGTCTTCACCAATAACAACAACTTTACTATGTGCTATCCTTCTTAGTTATGTTTACCCATGAATCAGTTAACCTATTAAGCATTCTATAATGAGTCACTCTCAACAAGCTCTAGAGTCTAGAGCAGGGGTGGGCAAACTGTGGCCCTCCAGATGTCCATTTACCTCGAATAAAATTTTGTTGGTCTTAAAGGTTTTGCTCGACTCAAGCTTTGTTCTACTAACCAGTATAAATGAATAGAAATTTATTTTTATCTTACGAAATTATTAAATCAGACCATATGGAATCCTCATTCGATAAAGACTGAGTAAAAAACAACAGTGTAGTTAATGCGTGCTATCCAGAGATCTTTTGATCTAAAAGGTCTCATGTTGTCCTCAAATAGCACAGTAACATCACTGTCAATCACTTGGAGGCCTCCAAACTCATTGTGTTGTTTTTCTCGTGCCTGCAGAAAATGTGAAGAATGATTAAGCTTTGTTCAGCACGGCTGCAAACTATCACTCATGCAGATTCCTTAAAAGTTCTAAAGTGAGCTGCATAGTCTTTCCGTCAAATTGCAGAGTAGGAGCCCATTACAAAAAGGTTCTCCATCATGCTTGTGCCACATTTCAAAGCCATTATTGGCTTTGTGTTACTCAGAGCCAATTAGGTATGCAAGAAGATGAACATTGCCTTTCTGATGGATACCTTCTCACAGTACATCTCTACAACTCAACATTTAGTTGCATTTCAATCAGTTCACCTGCACCAAATGGATTACACAGGACTCAATTTACTCCTACTGCTTCGAGGATAATCTTCAAGGAATTCTATGCCAGGCTCTGGAAAAAGAGGAAACAAAAATTCCAGTTTACCAGTGAGGTTCCCAGAAAGTCCTCTTTTAGGCCCAAACGTATACAGTGTTTATCATAGGAGAACTGGTCATGATTGTGTTTGGTTGGGATTCCTCAAGCCCATTTTTCCCCCTAAAGGGAGTATATTTGGTACAGCTGAGACAAATAAACTTTAGAACTCTGTAGCAGACCATCCTTTTTTCAGGCTTGCATTACATCTTCTGTTAATTTCTGCAATCTTGCTTTGAAATGTAATATCTCTCCAAGTAGATTTGTCAGTTAAAAATGACATGTGATGGGGCATTTTTATAACAGGCAGCAGGCAGTAAGGTTGATTGTAATTTTGGCTGTATGTGGATATTGTAGCACAACCAGATTTCTGATAAGGTCAGCTTGATCAAGCTAGTAACCCCCAAGGATATGTGTTTGTGCTTTTGCAAATGGAGGATGCCATCTAGAACTCACTGCAGACAGCTGTGAAAATGTAGATAGATTTTGATTCATCGGGACTGTACCCTGTCTTTTCATTACTGAAGTGCATTTGTGAGTTGGATGCAACTAGCTCCAGTGGAGCAAATGTGCTACTTGGACTATGCATATAAAATGTAGAAAGGGCATAAATATTTTTCTTTTCTTTTTTTACTTTATTAAAAAGCAAAGTTATTTATTCAGCAATAATTCTTGGTGATGCAGATGCTTTGCATTGAAAGCCTAATCCTACTTTTAATTTTTCAGACCCACTCTGAAGAGCTTTTAGACATCATGTAATAAATTTCTTGCTTAAACTGTGTCATGATGGATTTAGTCCCTGATGTAAAGACATGCTTGAATGATGAGGGCGAGCAAGCACCATGGCTTCACTGATGATTTAGGATTTGCAAGCTTTTATATGGAACGAGGGGGAAAGCTGGCCCAGTGTCAGCAGTCATTACAATCTGTCTGGGATGTGCGTTCCCACCACAGTGGCACCTGAGATATTGCTTAGTAACTAGATTACTATGAAAACAGGCTTTTCCAGAGGAGTGAGTGATGTATCTCAACAGCCATAACAATATGCAGACAACCCAAGCTGGAGACATGGATTCAGCAATATTATATTTTTACTGGTATGAATATTTACACAAGTGCAAGACCAGCCAGAGAAAGATTACTTTCAGCGAAGAGACTGGAATGGGCCATGAAGGGTATCTGCCACCAGTCTAAAAGTACTGGGTCCATCCAAGTACTTTGCTTCATCTTGCTAATTATCACTGCATATGTATCTCCAAATTAAGAGTTCCTGTGTACTATATCCAAATTAAGAGTTTGGATATCTACAATGTATTTTGGACAAGTCAGTATCTTTCTCAGTTTTCCAACTGTAAAATAATGCTACATTATTATAATTGTGGAGTTAAAATATTATCAAGATTATGTTTTTATACCTCAAACATTTCATACAATTGACTATGCTATTATTTGTTAACATTTCGGATTCAAATTATCCATGTTTTGAGAACTGTTTCCAGATGGACTTAAACATTGTAAAATGCTTATGGATTCTAGATACAGCTGCCTGGTCCCTCCAGGCAGCCAGTGGAGGAGTGGGCTTACAGGTAGCAGGGAGTCTCAGCCAGTGTTTCAGCAATGTCCCCTTACAACATGTCCTAGAAGAGATATAGAAGAATTAGCTTCTATCATAGAGTGTTGTCCCAACATGACATCCTTTCCAGGTCACATTGAAGTCACAATGGCGACATTGCTAAAATGTCAGGTGATTACCGTTTTTGCAGTAAGGTCTCCCATACACAGGCCAGTTGATAGGTGGCAGAGAGTTGGGACCGGGGACCCCTGCCCCGAAAAGGGACTCTAATACCAATCTCTAATTGCAGACATTTCTGGGGCATGTTACAGATGCACATTCCCTTCATGTGGGATGTAGTCAGGCTTTGGGGGCTTCTTCATTACCCTACATGAATTGAGAATAAACTTTGGAACACAGTTAATTCTTTCCTGGAGATCTGGAGTGAGAATTTGAACCTCAAACCCATGATATATTAACTGCCAGCCCAATCATGATATAAAGGAGACTGCTAACATATGTTGTTGGAATTTTTCAGATCTTCACAAGATTTGATTCCATGTTATACTTTTGAAGTTTCAACTACTTCCAAACATATCCTGTCTACAGTGAATACAAATAAATTGTTCTTCTACTATATCAGAAAGTTTAAATGATCTGGAGAAGCACACAAAGAACTATTGTTTTGTATGTCTTTTAGATTCTAGAAATTTGCTCTGACCATATACCTTAATTACTTGATGATATCCTTTCTACTGGGGCATTTTATGTAACACAATTCAGCCAAGACGTATTGCTCATGCCTATAACAGTAGGTTGCCATATGGCTCACATCTGTTCTCATGGAAATATTCCATTACATTTTCCTATTCATGGAGATGGATATATTAGGAAAAATTCTCAAGACTGCTATAAGGAGAACTAATAATGCCAATAGTTTTGTAATCCCTATTAATCACCAGCACAAGAAACTTACTCTGTTTATTAGGTTGAACCTATCCATGTGGATAAAGTGGGAAAACAATGTTTTTCTCATTAATCCCATAGGTATAACATTATAGCTTGACAAGTTTTGAAATAGGAAAGTTAATTCCTTTGTATATGCTGCTCATCTAAAAATGGCAAGATTTGAAACAATAATGGCAGTACTGTTCCATAAATTTTGAGATGCTTTTAATCAGAAAAGCTATAGAATCTTGTAGACTTTACTGTCTATATTTAGCATTTGTCGCCTTCAGCTCCTTCTGACTGGAGCCAGAGGAAATGCTGTTCTATAATAGCATGTTATGTCTGACAACGCTGCCAAGCCAGCATTCATTCTGGATTTCTAAACAGCTTTTATCCGATCGGAAAAAGTTAATTTCCTCTCTGTCGCAGAAGAAATGAACATATATCCCCTTTAGTATTTAGAAAGGAGAGCTATTGTGGCTACTTAGAAAAACTCAATTCTATTTTATTTTCAGAAGAACCACTTAATAAACAAATTGTGCAAAATCAAAAACAAATAGTACAGCATATTAGTGCCTGAATGCATGAACTGAAGCTTTACTTACAGAGATTTGGGGAGAGTGTTGTGTTGCATATAGTATCTTGAAGCATAAAATTTTATTCTGCTAAAACCGGTGTGCCTCTGATTTCAAGTATGTGTGTTAAATTCACTAGACATGTCTACTGAATTCAGGTTTGTTGAGGAATTTCTGAGTCATTTAATACTGTAGGTTTTCTGGCTTTGGCGGTGCCTTTTAATAGCTTGGTGTTTTTCATGGTTGTTGAGATGACTATACAGGCTATGTTCCTTGCTGGCATTGGGAAGAGTACTGTGGGACGATGTTGCTGGATGTTTGTCAGGAAAATTGGAACTCAGACTTCTCAACCTCCTGTTTCAGACACAGTCATTGTGCTACCAAAATGTAACCATGTTGGCAATACAAACAGTGAAATCCCTAGAGCTAATTTGAAATATATAGGTCTGTAGCCTCGGGGTTGCATTTCACACACACTCAGGCAAACATGACAAAGTGTGTTCTCAAAAACCTGGGTCTGGGCCTATTATCGATGTCCTTCTATCCTGCCAGTTACTCACAAAGAGTTGTCAGGTGCCAGCTCTTTCATCCATTAATTAATTAATTCATTCATTCATTCATTCCATTTATAGTTCACCTTCCTCCTTGGACTCATGGTTGATTACATAATAGCACCCCATAAAAGCCCCATTAAAACCCTGAAACTTTAAAAGCCACAATCACAAGATGGTAGAAAAGAAAAAAATCAGCCTTCCCACAACCATCCAAGAAGGGGTTTGTCAGATGGAATAGTGTAGCATAAGGAGGCCCATTGATCTTAACAGACCTGACCTCAACCTGAGACCTGGCAGAAGAGCTCTGTTTTACAGGCCATCTGTTTGACAGCTCCATCAGGGCCCTCAGCTCCCCCAGAAGCTCATTCCACCAGGTCGGAGCCAGGACCAAAAAGGCCCTGACCCAGTTTGAGGCCAAGCATATCTCACTGGGGCCAGAGACCACTACCAGATTAGTACCTGCTCAACAAACAGCCCTGCAGGAGCATAAGCAGACTGGGCCATGACTGATGCAGCTGCCTCAGCACAGGCTGGATGTGGGTCCTCCATGATGCACTAGTCTCCAGTCACCTTTGCCCTGCCTTGTCCTGTGCCAGTCATCCTGCCATCATGACTCTCTACCATTCTCCTCATGCCTTGTGCCACCCAGTTCCTTTCTGCATCTGCTCTTAAGCCCTCTCCCAACTTAGGGTTCTCCTCAGCTGTGAGCTCTAATTAGAGACCCCCACCTTAGTTGCACTTGCTGTGCTCTCCAGGCTAGGGACAAACTCTCTCCAGGCAAAGCTCCTAGCAGCCAACCCCTTTAGCCAGAATTGCTGTTGTTCCAGCCAGACCTAGGTGCATTCAAGGTAAATTGGTTATCTTAAAGCGGGTTTGGGAAGACAAGAGTCGTAATCCCACAGCTAGCCCAGAATCTGACTCCATTGGACCATTTCAACCATACTGAAATGAATGAGAGTCATTTTACAGCAATGTCAATGTGCCACTCCTATGCATACCAAAAGTCCTTGCCCAAGAGAATTTCCTGATTGGATGGAGCCATAATGGAGAGTAGCATAACTGCTAACCGAGAAACAATCAATTTACAATGGCAGTCTGGCTCCATGCCAATTTACAGATTAGAACACGAGACATTTAAAAATCTGGGTTTCTTTTTTTTTGTGACTTTTTTTGTGATTTTTCCCTGTGACTGGTTTCCCAATGTCTATGGAATAATACAAGAGACAATGTATTCTTTACATGCATAGGTCTCCAGGGTTAAAATGTATTTTGGTCTTGTGCTTATTTTTAGGGAGTTATGCTGCTTTTATTGTCAATCCTGTGCTAAAACAATTATTGTCTGTGAGGGTCACCCAGAGTTCAGTATTACTGGAAACTTACAGTACTTGGTATTAATGACATGAACTGCTGAGCAGCCAGAACACTCTGTCTTAAAGGGCCCAAACACCACCCCCTCCCGAGGCTTTCAATCATTTTAACCAGTTTAATTCTGTACAGCCGTTAACACTAACTTACCTTGCTGCTCGGGAACAATGGTAAGATTTCTGTATCGCAGTCAATTTTTGCTGCCCTACTGCCCCTTTTCCCCACTGGGTCTCTCATTAACTTAAATTACAATCATCTCATCACCGCACTGAGGCAGGCTAGCTTTATTGTTATATTCATCATAAGTATGGTGACTTAAAGACTGCACTGTGTACTGGTTTCAAACTCAGCAAGAGAATGCAGCAAGTCCAAAGCCCTTTGCTATGATCAGTCACCTCAGACTTCAGCCAGTCTCAGCCTTGGCACCCAAGTGTAGCCAATGTGCCTGACTTGGTGCCAACTTTATAGTTTGCTAGAATGTATAAAACTAGTATATATCTGACTACTTCATTAGCTTATTCTTCTCCTTTTGCTCCCCTCACCTTCTACACAGTTCATTCTACCTTCTTCCTTAAAAATACACTTAAGCAAGTATAACAACATGAAAAAGAGGGGGGGGGGAAATGGTGGTAGTAACTCTATGTATGTTATCTCCCTTTGGGGGCCGTGTGCCCATTGTGGGTTGAAGTTTATTAACTAACATCAGTGCATTACCATATCAAGCATACATTCTGGAATAACTGCCTGTGCAAGTTTACCGTGTGCCCTCATTTGTAGACGAGGGAATTGAAGCAGATGCACGTTGTCATTTAATGGCAATAGTAATTATGAAGCAGTTTTCTGATATGATCAAAGTACTTCACATATCTCAGATATCCTTAGAGGGGTTGTACACTTTTTCCTCACTGTACAAGTAGGCATCTGAGAGTGACATCTTACGCCTACCTGGGCTGAACTAATGATTGAAAGGAGCACTGCATGTAGGGATATGCACTCAAATATCTCTTGTGTGAAATTAGTGACAGTCTGACTCTCACAGGATATTATGGGAACACATACCTGCTCTGGGGCTCTTTGGTCCTTGCCCTCTCCCTCTCTCTCACACACACGCACAGACACACAGACACAGATTCCTTTCCACCCACTTCCCCCTCCCTTTTCCCTCCTCTCTTTCTTCCCTGACCTCCTCCTTCATCCCTGCCCCCTCCCTCTCAGATACACTCACCTGCATGTACAAAGACTTCCTGCTCCCTCCCACCTTACCTCTGCTCTCCCCCCTTACCTATTGCGGCAGGAGAGCCACTGTGCATTGCGGTCCTCTGCTGCCTCAGCTGGCCACTCCACAGCTGCCAGATTCGGGCCTCTGCCAGCACCGCCACAGTCTTTAATGCTACCACTGCTGCCTCGGCATCCAACAGCACAACAACTGCCTTGGCCTCTACTGATGCCACCACTGCACTGGCCTCTGCCCAGTACCTCCACCGTCACAGCAGCCTCCGCCTCCACGGTTGGCTGCCCCTGTGCTGGCCCCCTCCTTGCCTCTTCTGGCATGCTTCCCGAGTCAGGACAATGGACGAAACGTCGGTACCCATTTTGTCCCAGGGCAGTAGAAGTGTTCCCACATCAAAACTACAGTACCAGTACTTTTCAGGTACAGTTGGGTAGCTGGATGATATTCAGGATTTTTAGAGATACCAGCAAAGGCAATCCCCAAAATCCCAGAAATATCAAGGTATATTTGGACACTATTTTAAGGATCCCAAGTATGTTTTTCTTCAGTTTAACAAATTTTGAGTCCAGTGGCACCTCGAAGATCAACAAAGATTTATTTGAGGTGTGAGTAAGCACACAAAAGCTCATGCCTTAAATAAATAAATTTTTGTTGGTCTTAAGGATGCCACTGGACTCAAATTTTGTTGTGCTACTTCAGACCAACACGGCTATCCACTTGAATCTTTCTTCAGAATGCTTCCTGGACAATGGGCCACAGGGGGGAGGCAGGCACCACTCCCAGGCAATGGTATCACAACTAGGGGGAGCACCTGAACTGTCTGCTCAATCATGATGGTTCCCTTGTCCTTCTGTGGCGTTTTGGGCATGGGCAACGAGGAAAAAGGGCCTACAATTGGACTCCATGTTATGGCTAAATGTTTGAAGTACTGCTGTTTCTTTTGCTGCAGCTACTCTGGTCTCTGCTTGGGCTGCTGCTAGTTTGGGAATATATTCTTGTTCTGTGCTAGCACACTGGATGTCTTCAGGACTGGTTTTCTAATGTCTTTGCTTAAAAATATTACTACAAGTTTTTCTGTTTGCTTTTATCTGGAGGTTTGGGGTTGGCGGACCTCCCCCCTCCCTCCTGGATCTTAAAAAATAGTTTTTCTATGTTTTGATTTGTGATTTTGTTAAAAGAGTTTGACTTTCTTCTCTTGGTTTGTTTTAGAATTTTTAACTCCTTTCCATTTTCTCCGTTTTTAAGAGTATTTCCATTTTTAAAGGGCTTGTGCCTTGGTGGAGATTTACCGAATTGTTACTGTTTTTAAAAGTTTATCTTTTTGCATTCTTTTGGTTCGATACAGTTGTTCCATACTTTTCTTTTTAAAAAAAATCACTGTTCTGTTTTTTGGAGAAAGTATCACATGTGTTTTTGTGTGTGAGAGTGTGTTGCTTGATCTGGCTGCCCTTCCCATGTTGGTTATTCTCTGGTTTGACAATGGTTCAGTTGGGCTTGTTCTGGCTATTGGCTCTGCTTGGTTTCTGCAGTTTGACATTGGTTTTCTTGGGTTTGCAACAATGTCCCTACCTTAAGCTGGTTTGGCTTTGATTCTCTGGTGTGATATCAGTTCTCTTGGCCTTGCAACAGTGTTGCTTTAGGTGGATTCTCTGGTTTGACATTTGTTGTATTGAGCTTGTCATATTGACCTGTGTTCTGCTGAGATTATCTTGTTTGATGTTGGTTCTGTTTGACTTTTTGGTTATATTTGCATTTAGAGGCTTTTGGACATTGGTTGCTCTTGTGTAGTTGGCTATTTGCTTATTTGCTCTGAAGAAAGCCATAGGAATCCGTGGAGACCAGTAGAACGGTTGGGAGTAATTTGTTTAGGGGTCCATAGAATTGGAACCCTTGATCCAATCTACTTGAAAGTTCAGGGAGTCTTTAGTAGACATTCCCTTTTATTTTATTTTATTTTATTTTTGCATAATTTGCTTATGAAACAGCCACTCAGCCCCCATTAAAGAGTCCTCCAAGGGGAATAAAGGATCCCCACAAATTCAGAATTCTGGGGGATAAAATTTAATGATGAAATAATACTGGGGAACCCAGATACCCCAGAATATTAGTGTTGGTGCAGTTACAAAAACCTGGATCTCAACCCCTCCTCCCTTTTTTTCAGCCGCTTTGCAGCTCCCGATTGGCCCCTCCGAGATTTTATCATGGACTTGCCCCACCCCTTTCTCCTCCCACCTATCCCTTACTGTTTTATTTTACTGCTCCACAGGAGCGGTTTACAGATATTACCACCCCTTATCTAAGTACATACTGACACAAGCTGGGGTGGAGATTTTTCAGAAGCTGTCACTTGCCTCTGAAATAGCTACCCAGAGCAAGTTAGGGGGATTATTTTCCTGGCTTTCTGGAAATTCTGTAGGATAGAAGTATTCCAGAAAATTTTGTGGAAGCTTTGAAACTGGGCAAATAGCAGAATACTTTGCTGGAAGTGGTATAAGATGTTTTTTATATATTGTAAAAATATCTATTGTTTTAATGTTTATCAGGTCACTTAAATACTTTTTTACATTACCTACCTTGCATCCTGAGTAACTTAGGAGAAAGTTGGGCATATCATCAATATTTTAAATAAATTAGCATATACTCAGTGTGAGCTCTGTTATATTTAATGAACCTTATTCCCAGGTTAGTGAACACAGGATTACAGTTAACTTAATGCATTCATCTCCTGGGCTACCTGGCCTCACTGCACATTCACAAGCAAGTCCACATTTTCAACTATAAAATGTTAAAAAACACACACTGCTTAGTTTCCAACACTAGCACTTAAGCATCACTCTATTCCATGCATGGTTGAAGTATGAGATGGAACAGTTTTTTAAAATTTATATGCAAAGAGACTCACCCACACATGTTCAACCGCTGGCTGAAATTTCCACTTCTGTTTGTGGACAGACAACTAAGGTTTGTGGAGAACTGCTCTCCAGTAATTCCCTCATAGAATTGATCAGCAGAAAAAATAAGTTAATGGATGTGTCATGAGAATTTTTTGTTATTGTTTTTGAGAGCCAGTTTGGTGTAGTGGTTAGGAGTGTGGACTACTTATCTGGTGAGCCGGGTTTGTTTCTGCACTCCCCCACATGCAACCAGCTGAATGACCTTGGGCTCCCCACAGCACTGATAAAGCTGTTCAGACCGAGCAGTAATCTCTCAGCCTCACCCAAATCACAGGGTGTCTGTTGTGGGGAGAGGAAAGGGCAGGCGACTGTAAGCCACTTTGAGACTCCTTCGGATAGAGAAAAACGGCATATAAGAACCAATTTTTCTTCTTTTTGTGAAAAGATGTTTGATGCTTCTAAAAGCAAATCTAAGAACTTATCTTGGGATCATTTTATTCAACATGATGATCTCTCATGCATAACTAATTCTAAATCAACTTCATGGTATTATATGATAAAGTTTAATCACAGGTATGAATCCAGTTTATTGAACTTTGGTAAATTTTCCCAGATGAAAACCTTTTCTTTACTTGGCATTTCATCTATGTCAAACATAACATTAACCTCAGACAAACAAACTATCTGAAAAGGTGAAATTTAGAATATTCCATCATTATTCTGTTTCTGTTTTTCTTTTCCTTTCTTTTTGGTTCAAGTCCATTGGTCAAATCAATAAAAATTGGAATGCCTACTTTTAAAGGGCTCATTTTGTTCTAATAACAGTGAAGTTTTGCCAAGGATATTTTGGTGCACATACTGCAAATTGGAAAACTGTATAATTGATATTGTCATGTGACAAGTTTGTTTTGGCAGGCTATCTCTTTTTTTTCTGTATGGCTGTTTAAAATGGGCTGGATCTGAAGTAGCAAAGCAGAGAGAAGATTACTTGTTTCTTTCTCCTGTTACAGCTCACTGAACTCCCCCACCCCCACCGCCCAAAATTCTTCTGCGCATCAAAGAACCACCAAGAACAGTGTGGGAAGTGCAAAACAGAAAGAGGGAATAGAAAAGTTCATCTCTTCTGTTGATGTAGTATTTATTTACTATATTTTGCCATCTTTCTTAAAACTTATTGCTAAAAGACACACAATTTGAATTGTACCAGCTCTCCACAGCTCACATATTGCAGAGCTGCACAGGTAAGACAAACTGCATTTGCCAAACTTTCCTCTTCTATACTAATATTGAAGCGACAGAAGCTGTGTTTTCTATTATGTCATGTTGACCTGGTTTCAGTCTGGTGAATTCCCTTTGGACTCGAGGTCATTGCCCCACCAACCTACCCTATTCCACACCATGAAACATACCTTAAAAATCAATATCTAATTTATAACTACATGCCAGCTTACAACCTTCAGTTGACTAATATATCAAACCTACACAAGTTGGCAAGTTCCCTTTTTATATTATGACTGTCTTCATTCTCATTTTACTGAGCTGTGGGTCTCACACTGCAAAACTAAGGATAGAGAAACAGCATCCCACTTGGAAGAAGGAGCTGTTGGGAACAGTAGCAAAATGAGCGGATGGCAGTTCTTTAGTTCTCTATATGAGTTTTTCTCACTTTCGAGCCAGCAGGAAAAAGAGAGAGAAGGTTGCTGGGCAGTACTTCTATGCACATGCTCAGTAGGAAGTGTTCCAGTGTCCATTTCTATGTGCATATTTTGGATGCTGCCAAGCCATAAATATTTCAGACTTGTAATTGAGGGTCTGAAGTGTTAATCCAGCTCCAATGTCACATTTAAGGAACCAGGACTTTCATCAATAGCCGCAATAAAAGTAAAGCAATGAAACAAACAGTGTGTGGAGAATGACCTGCTACACAGCATTTCTTCACTACAGCCGACCATAAAGAAATTAACAGATGCCAAACAAATGCAAGTGTCTCATTAAATGGCTCCATAAAAGTGAACTTTGCTTTACTATTAACATATATTTGTAGCTTGCCCCTTTGTCAGTCAGGAACACAATTTTTGTGACTCCTTCCCAAACTTATAAGGCATCACAGCCCACAGGCTGAAAATTAGTTCTTTAAGACACACTGTTGTCTTCACATGAACATACCATGCAGATCTGCTTACAGTATTCCCACTGCCTTCAATATGAGGACAACTTATTGGGCTGGGTTTCACATGGGGAGAAATGGGGCCAAATCCCTCTCCAGCACTGTGGGAACAGTCAAGTTCCTACTTTCAGTCTGACATGATAAATGGATGGTTGCAATCCCAACACAAGCAAGATAAGAACTACACAGCATTTTGTAGTGCTGGAGATATCGTAGAACGAATAAATAACGCTCCTGGTATTCCTTCACTTTTATCTCATGCCAGGCCTACTAAGTTCAAGGCCTGAAGATGGTATGCCTTTGCAGAGTTTTCACAGACTGCCTCAGCCAGAGGTCATCAGAAAAAATATTCATAACAGAAAACAAATCAATACAAACTCCTACCAACCCAACTATAACAGGGAATATAAGGTTCCAACATTCCCTCTGTTGTCTGAATATTCCTGCAGAACTACGTCTTCTACACACTAACATCCAAAAGCATTTCAGACAGTGTTATTTTTCATATTAGATTTTTCCAATTGATGATTGGAATTCCAATTAATGATTAATTTTCCAATTAATGATTCTTAAAAGGGGAGTACTTTTCAGTGGCTTCAGTGGCTTCACCTTAATCCATTGGGCAAAGTGTACAGTCCCTGAAAGTTTCATTCAAATTAAACTGAAGAGAAGTTACAATCATAAATATTTGCCAGTGAAAATAATCGATATGAAAATGTGTACAGTCATAAGAAAGAACTGACATCATAATTACTATAATGAAAACAAATGGCACTTTTGAAATGAAAACAGACCCACCACACACATACACCATTAAAATATAGTGGCACACTACAAATTTGATGAAGAAGTGCAAAGTAGCTTTGTGTTTCTGTCACAACATCTAAAATCCTTTGATTCCCTGTTTGCACAATAGGCAGGGGCAGATGTACCCAGCACCATGGCAACCCTTCTTGCCCTATATAGCAGTGTTCCCCAATCCCCAGACCGTAGCCCAGTACCGGGCCATGGAACCCTTGGTACTGGGCTGCAGTGGGGGGAGGGAGGCGTGGGCGCTGGAATGCCACTGGGCATGCCCCCCGCCCCCCCCCGTGGCACGGTGCTCGCTGTACCGAGAGTGATTGGCTGCTTCGGCGGCTGAACCGGTCAAGCCTAGGGGAGAGGGAGGACCGGGGACTGGTGGGGGGAGAGGAATAGTGGCGCTCGCCGTGCCAAGAATAGCCCTCCTTGAAATAGTGATTAGAGGAAATGCTGTGCACAGAAACACTAGTCAGAAATTATACTAACAAAGGCCAAGTTTTGGGTTAGTCAGCACACTTGTCAAGCAAGGATAGCCAAATCATCCACATCCCCTCCCTGTGCTTCCCCTTGCTGCTAGAGAGCACTGAATATTTAAAGGAAACAGGAGAAAATGGAAACTGAACGCTGAAGACAGTTACAGGTATTGTGGTGCCACCAGAAAAGAGCCAGAGCTGGTCTAATCAGTTCAAGTCTAAGTTCAGTGGAAATTTAAATTGAATTAGTTTTGCTTGTATGGTTAATGAGCACAGGGTTTGGCTACAATTTTGACCTCCAAGTTTGTAGAAAAATCTCCCTTATCTCACTGTGGGCCCCATCCATGGATTTAAATATCTGCTAATCTACCCACAGCAGAGAAATAAGATATCTACACATTGTGGAGGACACAAATAGTTCATCTGTGAGTGATACCATAGTCTTTGGAGACCTGCTGTGGAACTACAAGAAGATAAAGGGCATGACCCTGATCTTATTGAAGATAGTGGTGGTACAATGAAGGGTTTCCCATTAATTTCAGAGTGAGCAGGATCAGTCTAAAGGTTAGATTAAAGGATATCACTAATGCATTCCAGGCAGTGGCTAATTTCTTGTAAAAGTAGCCAGTCTCCAACCTAACTGATTCAGTAAAGCAATCTTCACTAATTTAAACAGCATTTACAGTTCTGCAGTACTCTATGGAATGAGCAGCTTTATGTTATGAAAATTATGTCTGTCTCCGAGTTTAAAAGTTAAATTCCCATCTGAATAATTAAAAATGATTTAAAAAAAATACAGATAACTTTTCTTGCAAAATTAATCCCACTTACCACACTTTTAAAAGCCATACTTTAGCATAATTGTGGTGAAGCCACAATTTTTGAGGGTGGAGAAACCTACTGTAGATTTGACTTGGGTTTTTTATCTCACCCCACTCAAGTGTACATACATACCTATACTAGCTAAAGTGGAAGCCCTGGAGAAGAGGTCGACTACTAACAATGAATGTATAAAAACTTATGAATTCTTGAGATATTTCACATGCCGGTGATGCCAAAATGGTTGTCATATAGTTGTAAATTCTCACTGAAGCTCAAATTTAAAAAGCTGGGGGAAATGTGTTCATTTAAATGCAAATGGTGGGTTCTTTTCCTCTCTACTTTCTGTCCCTCAGTGCTAAATGCAAATTAGATGGTTTTACCGTTGGTTGGGAGTCTGCTTCTCCATGCCCAGGATGACAAAGATGGAGAAGGAATGAGACAGACTGTCAGTGGAAAGAAAATAAAATTCTAGATACGAAACTTCAGATGAAACTTGCACACAAGAGGAACGATTTTGAAATGTTGGTGTGGTTTTGCAATGATAGTTATTTTTGTTACTAGGGGCCAAGCCCACTGCATTCAGGAATACAAAGGGTGCTAGATTAGAGGGGTGGAGTGGAAGAACTCTGCAGATGGTCTTCCCCTCCTCCAAGGACCTGGAAAGGCTGCAGGCAGCTGTTAGGGAACTCACTGGCAGGGGCAGCTCTCACACAGCAGGGATCTGCAGCCTCTGAGCCTCAGAGGGAAGTGGAAGGAGGAGGGGGTGGTCAGGGGTGGGGGACCGAAGGTGACTGGCTGGCCGCTGGATTGACAGGCAAGCCAGTTGGAGGAGGAGGCACTCAGGAGTGGAACAGCCGCCCTGAGTGGGTTTTAAGCGCTGAGTGGCATTTAAGCAATGAGTCCAGCTCCTCCTCCAAGGCCTTACCAGAAATATATAGTGGAACAGATTGCTCCCTAGTTCTAGGCACTGGTTATCAGAAGAAGCTATACACCCCTTTTGCCTCCGTTCCTGCTCCTGTCAGCTTCTGGAAAGGATTAGATAGTTGGAATATGCAAGAGCTTCAATGCAAGAGCAGGAGTGAGCAGGATATAAAGAGGGGGCATCAGGGAGAATATGTGTATTTGAATATGTGTATTTAGCATAGTTAGACCAGGAACTTCCTAATATTTTTCAGATAATTTCCTCCAGTGTCCTAATTGGTTCAGTGTTAGATTTCCTGATCTTTAAGCACACTTTCTCCCTGCTTGCCTCCAGAATAGCAGCTGGACAATTAAATGACTGCAGACAGCAGTTAGAATGGTTAGTTATTTCTCTTCGTTCTTTTTCTATACATAGTTATTTCTCTTTACAATAAAACTATTTCATTCTTAAGCATTCTAGGCTGTACATCTCTGCATATTTAAACTCTGCCAACATATATAAGCCAAAAGGCAGGAAATAAATACTAGATTGCCAGAACTTAAGCTAATGAAGTATACTTGGGGTCTACTTTGTCTTGTAAACAAACATCTTTGAAAACATGCCACACACCTTGAAATGACAAGGACCATTTGTACATTTATTTATTTTAAAACACTTGTTAGCCATTTTTCTACCTTGTGGAAATCAATGTAGCTTACAAAATTATGTAACAATTATTTTAAAAACACACATATTGTTGTTATGTTGTTAGGTGCGAAGTCGTGTCCGACCCATTGCGACCCCATGGACAATGATCCTCCAGGCCTTCCTGTCCTCTACCATTCCCCGGAGTCCATTCCCCACACATATTAAAGACCACCATTTAAAATCTCCCATTAGAACTGCCAATGAATAAAAATGAAATTAGTCAAATGCAGTCCTAAAAGAAAGTTGTGAGGATTGGATTCTCACATGTGATCTATGTAGAAATGTCATGGCTGATGGGGGGGGGGGGGATGAAAATGGCCGGGTATCTCCCCCTTCCCCCTCCTTAAGTGCCCCTCCACTTTCCTTCTACAGCATTTAGAAAATACATGCAGTTATCCAGCAAGCTTCTTGAGAAGTCTATGCCTACAGCTAGGGATGCTAGCCTCCAAGAAGGACCTGGGATCTCTTGGAGTTACAGCTCATCTCCAACCTACAGACATCAGTTCTCCTGGAGAAAATGGATACTTTGGAGGGTGGACTGTACAGCACTGCACTTCAATGAGGTCCCTGTTTTGCAAAGGCTCCACCTTCAAAGCCACTGAAGTCCCTCTCCTGAACCATGCCCTCTCCCCCATCCCAATCTCCATGGCAATATACTAAACGGAATGACAAAAATGCCCATTGGAAACCATGGAAGAGGCTGGAAGGCTCATTGAAATAATGGGAGGCACAAATGCCAATTGACTTGCATGGGCTCCATTGAAATACATTACAGCAGTTGTCCCCAACATTTTTCAGGCCAGGGACTGAGGGGAAGGGAGGCCCGGGGACCGGGGGAAAAGAAGGAGAGTGGTGCTTGCTGGAGGGCGCAAATGCGCAGGTGTGGACCTGTTGCGCCTGCGTGATTGTGCCCACGCCTCCCCCCCTAGCGTGGCGCTCATTGGTGGGCGCAAACATGCAGGCGCGGAGCTGCCACACCTGCAAGTTTGTGCCTGCACCTCCCTCCGCAGCACAACGCTCACCGGCAGGCACAAATATGCAGGCACAGAACTGCCGCGCCTGCGCATTTGCACCCGTGCCTCCTCCTCACAGCGCAGCTATGCTTGAGCGATTCGGCTGCCAAAGTGGCTGATCGCTCCCAGAGCCATGCCGTGAGGAAGCCACGTCCACCGGCACGCCGGCGCCCATGCCTCCCTCCCCCCTGCTGCGGCCCAGTACCGAGGGCTCCATGGCCCGGTACTGGGCCATGGCATGGGGTTGGGGAACACTGCAATACAGTAGGAAATCAGTTGCTACGAAAATATGGAATGGATTTTCCACTACAGTCAAATAGACTACTGTGGGCCTGGAATGACAGCCCTCAATTGATGGTGCCTGGGAGTAGGAAAGTATCTCTGCACCTGGAATGACACCCCCTCATAGTACCAAGGGAATCCAGGTCCTGGAATGATGCCCCTTGGGGGTACTATGAGAGATCATTCCAGGCCCATATTCCCCATGGTACTCCACTCTGGGGCTGCCATTCCAGGCCCAGATTCCCCCTGGTATTCATAGAATCATAGAATCATAGAGTTGGAAGGGGCCATACAGGCCATCTAGTCCAACCCTCTGCTCAACGCAGGATTAGCCCTAAGCATCCTAAAGCATCCAAGAAAAGTGTGTATCCAACCTTTGCTTGAAGACTGCCAGTGAGGGGGAGTTCACCACCTCCTTAGGCAGCCTATTCCACTGCTGAACTACTCTGACTGTGAACATTTTTTCCCTGATATCTAGCCTATATCGTTGTACTTGAAGTTTAAACCCATTACTGCGTGTCCTCTCCTCTGCAGCCAACAGAAACAGCATCCTGCCCTCCTCCAAGTGACAACTTTTCAAATTCTTAAAGAGGGCTATCATGTCCCCTCTCATCCTCCTTTTCTCCAGGCTGAACATTCCCAAGTCCCTCAACCTATCTTCATAGGGCTTGGTCCCTTGGCCCCAGATCATCTTCGTCGCTCTCCTCTGTACCCTTTCAATTTTATCTACGTCCTTCTTGAAGTGAGGCCTCCAGAACTGCACACAGTACTCCAGGTGTGGTCTGACCAGTGCCGTATACAATGGGACTATGACATCTTGTGATTTTGATGTGATGCCCCTGTTGATACAGCCCAAAATGGCATTCGCCTTTTTTAGGCCCATTATGCACGGCCGCCGAAACGGCGATTTCGGGTCACATGGAAAACGCGGAGGGGGAAGACGCGACGCATACCGGTTATACACGGGGCAGGGCGCGACGGCGGCAAAACCCAGAGTAACCGATTATGCACGCGCCGATCCGAGCGCCGCTTCTGGTTGCGCCCCGCTCACCCGGAAGCTGCGCTTTCTTCCGCGTTTCACTGACGCGGCTTTTTCGGCGGCATGCACCGAAGCTGCAGCCGGTTGCAGCCGGCTCCGTGCGTTATCCGTGATTTTAGTCGCCGCCATTCCACCCCGAATGTGCGCTAAAACCCCCGTGCATAATGGGTCTTACCGCTGCATCACACTGCCTGCTCATGTTTAGTTTACAGTCTACAAGTACCCCAAGGTCTCGTTCACACACAGCATTACCTAGAAGTGTATCCCCCATCCAGTAGGCATGCTTTAAATTTTTCTGACCCACATGCAGAACTTTACATTTATCTTTATTAAATTGTATCTTGTTCTCATTTGCCCATTTTTCCATTGTGTTCAGATCTCATTGAACTCTGTCTCTATCTTCCAAAGTATTTGCCAGTACTCCCAATTTGGTGTCATCTGCAAACTTGATGAGTAGTCCCTCCAGCCCCTCATCTAGATAATTAATATATATGTTAAATAGTACCGGGCCAAGCACCGAGCCCTGAGGTACCCCACTACTTACCTCCCTCCAGTCTGATGAAACACCATTGACAACGACTCTTTGAGTGCGGTTCTCTAACCAATTCCCTATCAACCTAACTATCTGAAAATCCAGATTGCAGTCCTTCAATTTATCAATCAGAATATCATGGGGAACCTTATCAAAAGCTATACTAAAATCCAAGTAAATGACATCAACCGAATTTCCATGATCCAGCAAACCTGTTATTTGGTCAAAAAAGGAAACCAGTTTGGTCTGACAGGACCTGTTGGAGACAAATCCATGCTGACTTCCTTGGATCACCAAATTGTCCTCCAGATGTTTGCAGATTGCTCCCTTTAATATCTGCTCCATTATCTTCCCCATAACGTCAAACTCACTGGTCTGTAGTTTCCCGGGTCTTTCTTCCTCCCTTCTTTGAAGATCGGAATAACATTTGCTCTCTTCCAGTCCTCCGGGACATCTCCAGTCCTTAAAGAGGTCCCGAAGATGATGGACAAGGGTTCTGCAAGTTTTCCGGAAAGTTCTTTGAGCAGTCTCGGGTGCATTTCATCCGGCCCAGGGGATTTGAACTCATCCAGTGCAGCTAAATGCCTCTCAACAACCTCTCTGTCCATGTCAACCTGCCACCCAGACACTATCCTTTGGCTAGTGCTATCTCTAGATGTGCCTAAACCCTTTGACCTGTGGGAAAAAAACAGATGTAAAATAGGTGCTAAGCCTTACTGCTTTCTCTGCATCTTCCATTAGAGTTTGTCCATCCGCACCCAACAGTGGGCCTATTGCCTCCTTTACTTTACATTTGCTCCTCACATAACTGAAAAATCTTTTCTTGTTACAATGGGCTTCCCTGGCCAATCTTAGCTCACTTTCAGCTTTGGCCTTTCTGATGATTGGTATTCCCACAGGGGCATTGTTTGTTTGTTTGTTTATCATTTATTTATAGACCACCACTCTCAGCCCAGCTGGCTCATGGTGGTTTACATTAAAAAGTAAAAACATATGCAATCCCATTACAATCAATACAATCAATGGCAGCATAGCCATCAACTTAACATGCTTGAAGGCTCACAGCTCTATTGCTCACAGTCGTTGTTGCTCCAGTAGATGACTGTGGGCAATATTAACCTGGAAGGGGGTGTCCCAGACTGCCAGATGGCAGGGGGGGGGGACTCAAGATCTAATAACTCTTGTCTCTGCCCAAGCCACAACCAAATCCCTGGCTGAAAAGGTCCTTCTTATGGGCCCTGTGGAACACAGAGAGCTCTATCAGGGCCCTCAGTTCTTCTAGGAGCTTATTCTACTAGGTTGGGGCCAGGGCCAAAAAGGCTCTGGCCCCGTTCGAGGCCAGGTGAACTTCCCAGGGACCTGGGACAACCAGAAAATTCATACATACAGATTGAAGAGCCCTGTGAGGGGCATAAGGAGATAAGCGGTCCCTAAGGTAGGTAGGACCGAGGCCACCTATAGCCTTAAAGGTCAAAACCTTAAACTTGATCCAGAAGCTAACTGGGAACCAATGCAGCTTCTGCAGCACTGGCTAGATGGGCAGATTGTGGTGAGGGAGAGTGTCTGAAGTTTGAGAGGGCCAGGCCTGTGTCCTTGCTGCCACCATTTTGCCTGCAGGGTTGTTTCCTTCCATGGCCTCTGGGCAGCTTCCCCACTGCTTTCGCCTTGGGTCTGCTTCTGGTGACTTCCGGGAATGAGGAAGTCTCTTGCCCACTTCCCCCTCAGGCTGTCACCCTTAGCTGCCTCGGCACATGGGAAGATGCGGGGGGGGGGGACTCAATGTCACATCCATTGTTGTTACCTGCTAGTCACAAATTGGGATCAAGATTGCAGGGAGAAATATCAACAACCTCAGATATGCAGATGATACCACTCTAATGGCAGAAAGCAAAGAGGAACTAAAGAGCCTGTTGATGCGGGTGAAGGAGGAGAATGCAAAAGTTGGCTTGAAACTCAACATCAAGAAAACGAAGATCATGGCATCCCGCCCTCTCAATTCCTGGCAAATAAATGGGGAAGAAATGGAGATAGTGACAGATTTTATTTTCCTGGGCTCCAAGATCACTGCAGATGGGGACTGCAGCAAAGAAATTAAAAGACGCTTGCTCCTGGGGAGGAAAGCTATGGCAAATCTAGACAGCATCCTAAAAAGCAGAGACATCACCCTGCCAACAAAAGTGCGTTTAGTCAAGGCTATGGTCTTCCTAGTTGCAATGTATGGCTGCGAAAGTTGGACCATAAGGAAGGCCGAGCGTCAAAGAACTGAGGCTTTTGAACTCTGGTGCTGGAGAAGACTCTTGTGAGTCTCTTGGTCTGCAAGGCGAACAAACCGGTCAGTCCTAGAGGAGATCAGCCCTGACTGCTCCTTAGAAGGCCAGATCCTGAAGATGAAACTCAAATACTTTGGCCACCTCATGAGAAGTAAGGACTCCCTGGAGAAGAGCCTAATGCTGGGAGCGATCGAGGGCAAAAGAAGAAGGGGACGACAGATAATGAGGTGGCTGGATGGAGTCTCTGAAGCAGTAGGTGCAAATTTAAATGGACTCCGAGGAATGGTAGAAGACAGGGCCTGGAGGATCATTGTCCATGGGGCCACGATGGGTCAGACACGACTTCGCATCTAGGAACAACAACAAGGATTGTGCTGGCACAGTCACTAAAACCAGTTGGATTACAGTGGAGGAACTGCACAGGATTGCATGGTTTTCCGTCAGAAATGTTCTGGACCCTGTTTCTTGTGTGTCTAGTACATTTTACTCAGGATTATTTCCTGTAAGATGCAATAGCAATGATCATAACTATTACACCTGAGAAGAGCACTAAATATTGGCCCAGCTTACGCAATTTTTGTATTTTCTACCATGGGAAAGATGAGAAGGCGTCAGTCTCAAATGTGTTCTGTAACTCCAAGTAGTACCTTTAAAGATTTACCTCCCTTTATTGCTTGGAAGACACTGTCGGGATAAATGATGATCATGAACTTCAGCTGTAAAGAATCAAAGTTCATTATATTGAAGGAGGCCTATTAAAAGCTTAGATTGTTTTTAATTTGATTTAATGCAGCCATTCCCCAGAGAATGCAAACGAAATCAATCTGCCAAAACCAAGGAAAGGGAGTGATTTTAGTTAGGGCTACCCAAAGATTGGGATCATCTCGAGGAAGGGGTTTTGTTACTGTATCGCAGGATCAAACTACTTCAGAGACTAGTTTAAATTGAAACCAGTTAACCAGAAGCTCTGAAATGAGTAGGAACAGATGACAAATCTCAAAAGGCAAAACAGACTGAAATTAATAAGACTTTAAAGGGACTTTCTTCTTAAGTTCCATTATGATAGCTGGGAGCTCCTATTTCAGTGTTTCCTCCTGTTCCTTAATTATTCTTATCTGGATAGTTTTGTGTGATGTCAGCTCACTGGCCTGCAATCTCTGAGACTATTTATCTTTTTTCCTCTGCACAACTGGAATGTCCTTCCTCAAGACTTTGGCATTTTGCTACAGCTACTATCTGGCTTCGGTTTAAGCATGCATCTTCCAAGTGAGGCAAAGCAAAAGGGTTTTACTACCACTGCTTGTTCTGTTCATTTTTGGCTATCAAAGCCCAAACAACATTAGACCTAGATGAGTAATCTCTTCATGATTGAGAGTGTCAGAGTTTTACAACATGGCTTTTTATCATCTTGACAACTCTCTGACAAAGGGAGTTGAGAGCTCTAGACTGAGGCGCTAACTTTTAGGCTATTCCCTCTAGCTGTCTCTACAACATCAGTTTAATTCACAGCAAATACTTATTGGGTGATGCCATGAAAATCTTCCTGCCTATTTCCACACATAAAGGCCACCTTTCTCAAGCTTCTTACCATTGAGAAATCCCTCAAACTTTCATCAGGCTTCAAAAATGACAGAAGTGATATCAGCAGGCCATACCTTCCTGATACCCACAGAAGTCACATGTCACCACAAGTGACGACACCCACACACTCCCACCAGATTTAACATCGCCAGGCCCCTCCCACAGCATAGGAAGTGAAAGCACAGAAATATTTTCAGCTGATTTGTGAACAAAACTATACCTGCACTCTGGGCTGGGTACCAGTTTGCTTTTCTTTACCAAAGGGAGTCTAAAGAAACAGGGCCCAGGGACGTCTTTGCTGCTCCATCACCCCCATGCGCACCCCAATGCCAGAAATAGGGCCACTGTAGTTGAACGGTCAATTCCTCAAATAGTAAAGACCAAAATAAGGAATTCCAAAGGCAATATGTCAATAAATTCTCAAATAAATCAGTTCTAAAATCCCAAGTATTTGTTTGTTTTTATACTCATAAATGTCTTAGGCAGATGATTAATGTCTTGGGCAATCAGAATGGGGTCCTGGGTATTTGATTCACCCATTTTCCTGAAACCTTCTTTAGTGATTGCTCCTTTGTTCTTACTTTGGAGATTAATGATTTTGAAAATATAAGTAGAAAGTATCATATAGGCTTATGCTCTGTTGTAATGGGATTGTTCTACTGACATGTCTTGGGCAAACTGAGAACAAAGAAACAGGGCCAGAGGAAGCCAATGATGCTCTGTTGCCTCCACACCCATCTGAACACCAGAAACAGGGCTGGAGCAGGCCTATGCTGCTTCACACACAATTCCCCCCCCCCCCAATGAGAGTACTTACCTTTCTTGACTCTAGTCACTACCACACACAATGAGAAACAAGGATTTGTAAGGCATGGGACATTTCCCTTCCCACTCCCTCCAGGCCCCTCATCTCTGGCCCTAAGGATATCAGCCTGGCCCCCACCTGGTGGAATGAGTTGTCAGTTGAGATCCAGATCCTGACGAAGCTGCCAAAATTCCACAGGGCCTGAAAAATGGTAGCCTATAACCAAATGGGTCTGTCTTTCTTTCTTTCTTTCTTTCTTTCTTTCTTTCTTTCTTTCTTTCTTTCTTTCTTTCTTTCTTTCTTTCTTTCTTTCTTTCTTTCTTTCTTTTCCCCTTCCATGCTGTGCTCCCCCTCCTAACTAAGTAACTTCAGGTGGCGTGTCTATAGGTGTTTCCCAACTGTATTCTGCACAATATGCCACTTCTGGGGTTTCTTGAAGCCTGAAGAGTATTTCAGGGGTTTCTCAATGGTAAACAAGTTGAGAAAGGCTGCATTAGAGATACTCATACCTAACAAATAATGGCCCTTAAAGTAGGGTGATCTGAGTGTGTGAGGTTTAAAACTCAGATAAGATTCAAAAGCCTTTATGCTACAGAATTGGGACTTCCTATTCTAAGGGCATAAAGTGAATGGTATCAACTGAATTCATGCAAAGCTTTCTTGCAAAGTTCTAAACTAGCTTTCTAGGACATGATACAAACTACTCAGCCTCAGCTTTCCATTCCCGAAATGAGAATAATAGTGATCTGGCGAAGTGCACGAGTGTGATGCTGGGTCAAATAATGAAATCTTACAACTAGGGAGCACCATCCGAACAGGGAAATCCTGTAAAACACTTTCCTGGGAATAAGTTCCAATCACTAAATCTATTTAGGATCACTTTCTAAATAAAGGATATTCTGTAGATGCCTGCAGGCCTTGTTGTTTCAAGAAAAGAGTCACAGTATTCTACATGCTGTTTTGAAACAGTGAGTCAATGAAACTTTTTTCCTTACCCCAAATTAAAAAAACCACATGATCTCTGTATCATAATAACTCATGGCAACAGTAGTATTTTGGAGGATAAGAGCAGCAGGCTAATAGCATTAATACTGGGCAAACAGCACTGTTCAAACATTTTTTTCTGCCTCTTCTAATTGCTTGGATAAACAACATTCAGACAATTGGGGTGGCAGAACCTTTTATCTGAATGTGTATTCCATAATTACAAGTTGTGCGGCAGAGTGGAGTAATTTACATGGGACTACAATACAATAGCGGCATTCTTCTCTCCTCATGGACACACGTTACAATGTTGCATTCGGATACAATTGTCCACATTTATCACAGCATAAATTGAGAGCAATAGTACATTTGTTCAAACCCTGCTCATGCACAAGTGAACTTCTTATAATGGCCCGCTTTTTTGTGTGTGGTAAGAGAGAGGCCTTTAATTTTAACGGACATAGCAGGTGTTGCAGACGCTGAAATGGTTCTGCTCCAGAACTCACTGTTGTCACTGCCCAAGCCTCTCATCGATAACAATATAGTGTAAGATTCAGGGAATTCTGGAAGCTTGTGTTATTTTTCACCCAGCTTATCTTCTAACAGATCGGCCACTTTACAGCATTCTACCTATGCCTTTTCCATTCTGTAGAAGCAGGAATGTACTGACGTAGGCCTTGGCAGCCAGCCTCAAGTGTCAAATCATCCCAAGGCTCCATCTGGGACTATTAAATTACAGCCCCTCTCCAGCTGGGACCACAACAGCTTCCACTTTGCCCAGCAGAGCACGTTGCATTATTCTCACACTTCTGCTGAGAATGTCACCCATCTCCTTCCCACATTGTTTCCTGCAGCTTGGGAACATCATACTTTAATGGTCTGGATATAACAGCTAAGGAAGGAGCAACTGTTTTATATTACTACATATGTGTTACTAGTGATATGAGGTGTCCTCTCCCACTTTCTTTGGCGATGTATGCTCTTGTAAAAAAGGCATTTCATTGCCATGACACAAATGCAAGTCAAACTTCCAGCCTTGCACAATCATCTTGATTTAGGGACCGCCTCTCCTCAGGATGGTCTTAAACAAAAGTCTTTTGGAGACCTGAGTGAACATGTATGAGGGGCAAGGGAAGTGCTGCCCCAAATGAAGTGCTGGTGGGTTGAGAGAGAGGAGGTGGTGCAAGGAGGATGGGTCAGGTGAGAGAGGGATTGTCAGAGTACGACCATTCCTTTTTCCACTCCTCCCAACCAAGAGGACCCATCTGGCCTAAAAGTGCTGCTGCAGAATGCCTGGTCAGTTAAAAAATAAAACCTCCCTCATTCAGGATTTGACATTGGATCAGGAGGCTGACCTGCTACGTGTCACAGAGTGAAAAAGGAGAGGTGGCTGTCTCCCAACTCTTCCCCCATGATTCAACATCAGCCCAGGTTTGGCAGGCAGGGAGCAACTGTAGTCTATTAATCTTTGACTCATCACAGTTCTCTTATGGCTGTTCCCTTGGAGCTCAGCCCCATCACAGCGTGTCTGTTGTGGGAAGAAGGGAAAGGTGTGTGTAAGCCACTTGGGGCCTCCTTTGAGCTGTGAAAAGTAGGGCAGAAAATCCAGCTTTTCTTCTCTCCTCTTAAGGTTCCCTATGACATACCAGGTGTTTTATAACCCGCTGCCACAATTTTGAGTGCATGTATCTGAACTTGGAACACAATAGGGATTCTGTTGGTGTTCTGACCACCTCACTACCCAACAGTCTCTCTGTCTGAATTGATGGAGGCAATCCGGGATTTTGCACTGAGGATTCTGAGATTGTTGTCTTTGGGACTTCAAAGTCTTATTCTAAGCCTGCCCTGACTATATTTCAGCCTTTTTCAACTTTTTAACTGTTGAGAACCCCCTGAAACATTCTTCAGGCTTCAAGAAACCCCAGAAGTAGTGCAATCATGCATAATATGGTTGGGAAGCATAGCTGTGTACCAATCCACCTGGGGCCCCTCCCTTTCCCTGCATCCGGGCCTATCTTTTGCCATTTTGGGAGAGGGGATGGGCCTAATTCCAGGGGTATCCAAAAGGGGAAAACAGATTCTCTGCCATTGGAAACATGGAGGTTGGATGGGGCATCCACTTTGGGTAAGGTGACCAGATTTTAACATTGGTAAAGCGGGACACCATTCACTAGGAGGGTTCTTGATTAAAAATTTGGTCTATATGGAGCAACAAAAAGTTGCATTGAATGCAAAAATATTATTGTAATATATATTTTTAAATTTCAACATGACAATTTGCCAGGTACCCCCAGATGTCCCTCCAAAAGTGGGACAATCTGGTCACCTTAACTTTGGGTGCCCGTAGAATTCGACCTCCTGGTTCAATCTTTTTAAAATGGGGGGAGGGTTATTTTGAGGAGAGGTTCCCACAGCTATGCCGTAAGTTTTCAGCCTCTAACTTAAACCTCCACCTCCCCAGGGAGAAGACAAATGTAAAAATCCCTATAGACTTTAATGGTACCACTGATTTTAATGACGCAAAATTGATTCATGGTCAGCCAAATTGGTTTGCCTGTCACTGAATCAGCTGATTCAGACAAATTGAAGCCAAATCCTAAATGATCTGAATCATCATTATCATCATCATTATTTGCACATGCCTATCTCCAACCTTAGGATAAGCCTGTTTTTTTGGGGGGTGGAGGGAGGTATCTAATATAACTGCGATGGCATCTGAATATGCTTGTTGCTCATTTCACAAATACTGGCGGAATTTTTACATGCCATAATCACTTAATCATTTGCACTTCAGTAATTACACAGATCTAGTACTTTATATTGCTATTTCGGTTTAACTGCATTTTGTTACTCTTTGTTCTGTTAATTTTATGCTCAGACTTAAATACTGTCTCCCTCACTGTCTGATATCCCAAATCCCATAGGTATAGCCCAAGCATGAACTTATGGTAAGCAGAGACAAAGCATCATTTGGCCCCAAATCTAGTGATTATTATTATTATTATTATTATTATTAGATTTATAGCCCGCCACTCCCTTGCGGCTCGTGGCGGGTAACAATATCGCAATTCCCCATTAAAACCCCATAAAACAATAATAACATTGCCAATATTGCCGGCATGGCAAGAATGGCAGCTCAACTCCCCCCCCCTCCCTTCCACTACTAGCGGGTGGAGAGGAGGTCCTGATGATGTTTTGCTTCGGGTCCAGAACCCGAGTCCCCGGGGGAGGCATAGATCTATTATCAGCCCCGGCCTCAACCATAAACCTGGCGGAAGAGCTCCGTCTTGCAGGCCCTGCGTAATGTTGAAAGATCCCGCAGGGCCCGCAGCTCTCCCGGGAGCTCATTCCACCAGGTCGGGGCCAGGACCGAAAAGGCCCTGGCCCTGGTCGAGGCCAGGCGTGCTTCCCTAGGTGCGTTGTCAATATTTTTTCATTTATATCTGAACATTTCTGTTAACACAGGAGATGCAAATATGGCCCCTGAATGGCAGTCTCCATCTTTTGGAGGACCAACTTGTCAAAAGGCTGATCAAGAGCAAAACTACAAAGTGCTGAGTGTGTGAATCCATCCCAAGGAGCATACTATCCCACATAATGAACCCGCTAGCCAGAGACCAAGAGACAGTCTCTAGCCCTCTAAGGTTTAAGATCAAGAAGTCAGCCTGACAAGATGGAATGATTGCAGGTTCAGTTCCACCAAACAGTCCTTCTGGTCTGGTAGCCAATAAGGGCTAAAGTACTGGATTCATATTGATGATGAAGAAAAGTTGGCTTTTATAACCCACTTTTCACTATCTGAAGGAGTCTCAAGGTGGCTTACAATTGCCTTCCTTTCCCCTGTGAGGTAGGTAGGGCTTAGAAAGGTCTGAGAGAACAGTGTCTGTCCCAAAGTCACTCAGTTGGCTGCATGTGGAGAAGGAGTGGGGAATCCAATCCAGACTAGAGTCCACTGCACTTAACCATTACACTACACTGGCTCCAGAAGCCCCCAGAATATCACAAATATAAATAAGATTTATGAAAGAAATGTGCAGGTGTATACAGTATAAGAGCAGTGATCAGCAAAAGTAAAATAGTAGAAGTTAAATATCTAACCAGAGTAGAGTTGTCAGGTCCACCCTGGCAACTAGCAGGGGATGGGAGGGTAGGGTTGCTAGATTCAGGTTGGGAAACCCGGAGATTTGGGGACAGAGGCTGGAGAGGACAGAGACCTCAGTTGGGTGCCATGCTACAGTCCACTCTCCAAAGCATTCACTTTCTCCAGGGGAACTGATATCTGTAGCCTGGATATGAGCTGTAATTCTGAGGGATTCCCAGGTCCCACCTAAAGGTTGACATCCCTAAACCAAAGTAGGTTTCTGGCCAGCAAGGCCCAACAGGTCAAGAATCAAGTGATGACTCAGACAGATATAATCCAGACAAAGCACAAAAACTAGAATGCCAAATGACTTGGGCTGACATGATTCTAGTTGGCCAATCAAATGTATAGCAAACAGTATAACATGTCTAATGAGATATGTTACTAACCAGGTGCCCTAACCAATCAGGTATACTGCCATCATGGGGCTATATACCCTGCAGCTGCACAGGGCCTAATGAAGCGAGCATCTTCAGAGAGAGCCAGTTTGGTGTAGTGGTTAGGAGTACAGACTTCTAATCTGGCATGCCAGGTTCGATTCTGCACTTCCCCACATGCAACCAGCTGGGTGACCTTGGGTTTGCCACGGCTCTGATAAAACTGTTCTGACTGAACAGTAATATCAGGGCTCTTTCGGCCTCACCCACCCCACAGGGTGTCTGTTGCAGAGAGAGGAATGGGAAGGCAATTGTAAGCCGCTTTGAGCCTCTTTTGGGTACAGAAAAGTAGCATATAATAACCAACTCTTCTTCTTATTATTATTAAGTACATTATTTGACGTTGAAACCTAATGTTCCTAATGGTAACCGGGGTCAACTTCCAGCATAACTTCAAGTTAGCAGGCAGGATGGAATTTGTCCTCCTGATTAGCTAGGGATCCTGGAGGCTTCTTGCCTTCCTCTGGCATAGAGCAGAGGTCACTGTAAGAGTTGCAGGGGGATATTGCTGTGAATTTCCTTTGTTGTGCAGAGGGTTACACTAGAGCAGTCCCTAACCCCGGAGACTTGTACCGGTCCATGGATCAGTCAGTACCGGGCCATGGCTCCTCCTCATCCTCCTCCCCGGCTGCTGCCTCAGGGGCTGCCCTGCCACTCTGCTGCTGGCTCACCTTTGGTGCTCTCCAGTGGCCTCCATGGCTGGGGCTCCCCCTTGGCATGGCACTATGCAGCTGCTGCTGGCAGTGCCCCCCTGCAGGCGGCTGGAAGTCAGGGGCGCCGGCGGGAAAGCAAGTGGAGCAGGGGCTCAAGTGGTGGCGATGTCCCTCAGCAAAAGACTACCCCCCCCCCACAAGCCTCAGTAAAATTGTCAAGTGTTGACTGGTCCCCAGTGATAAAAAGATTGGGGACCACTGCACTAGATGACCCCTGAGGTACATCTAGTTCTATATTTCCTTTCAATGCCTTTTCCCCTTCCTATGTCAGAATAGTGACAATAATGGCTATTTATTGTGACTAATTCAGTAAGAATGGTACAGGAAAGCACTGCATGCCATAATATATATTTCTTAGTAATAATATTAACCTAACATCAAATACAAAGCAAGCTTTACTTCAGATGCGCCTGAATGAAAAGAGCTAAAGAAACCACAGAAATACTCGTCTGTCTCTGCAGGTAGCCAGAATTCATGATCATGACAGTGCTACATTTTACTATGTTTTAAGTCATCTTTATCCAAAGGCAATGGCCTTTAATTTAGCCCATAATAAAATATGCTAAGAGATTAAGACCAACTTGCAAATTTCTAATGCTACCCTGGGAATTAGGGGTTAGACTGAAATCATTAATGCAGCCTCTATCTGAACCCTTTTGATCACTAAATATTAAATTCCTTCATAAGTACATAAATCCTAAGAAGCAAGAAAGCAGAGCCACCTATCATATATGGCTCCCTTATTCACCCTTCCCCCTTTGCCTGTGAGCATAATACCCTCCAATAATTGCTTGAATGAGAAATCAATATGATTTTTTCTCCTCTGTGCAAAACGTTAGATTGGGAGTTACATTAATAGTGAAGTCATATATATTGTATATCACATGGCCTTTTTTAAATTAAAAGACTGTGAAGCAAAGTTACTGGTGAAGCAACGTTTGCTTTTTCCTGCCATAGTAATACATACTACAACAAAATCTTTGAAGCTACTTAGAAGGATTTTCTTTCCATGCTTCTATTCCCACCATTCTGCTTCATGTTTTAATAGTTGGTTATATGTTTATGTATTTTAACTTTGGTTTTAATGAAGTGCTGTTGTTTGGCTCTAATGTTTTTAAACACTGGTTTTTATTCTGCACATCTTAAGTTTGTTATCCTCCTTGGTGGCCTTGATGTGGGCAGAAACACAGGGTATAAATTCTGCAAATAACCCAATAAAATGCTTGGTTGCTTGTTTTAAGCTACTACTATACTAAAACCTTTTTTTATACTAAACCAGGAGCCAAGCCCATGAATTCAGAAATAAAACGGGTGCTAGATTAGAGGGGTGGAGTGGAAGAACTCTGCGGATGGCCTCCCCCTCCCCCCAGGACCTGGAAAGGCTGCATGCATCTGTTAGGGAACTCACTGGCAGGGCAGCTCTCACGTGGCAGGGATCTGCAGCCCCCAAGCCTCAGAGGGAAGTGGAAGGAGGAGGGGGTGGTCAGGGGTGGGGGACGGAAGGTGACTGGCTGGCTGCTGGACAGACAGGCAAGCCAGTTGGAGGAGGAGGCACTCGGGGGTGGGACAGCCACCCTGAGTGGGTGTTAAGTGCTGAATGGCACTTAAGACATGAGGCATGCTCCTCCTCCAAGGCCTTACCAGAAATATATAGTGGAACAGATATCTAATTACAATTAAACTATAACTAGAAACTCAGCATTTAGATTACATATTAAAGAGTATGGCCGACAATATGGATGTAATAACCTATAGGAGCCCATAAGAGGTCCCTAATCTTATGAGACTTTAGTCCAAGTGACTTCTAGAAGTGAGGTAGGCTAGCAAGACTTCTGATGTGGCACCAGTTTTGTGATCCTCTCTCACCTTAGTGATACCTGAAGTAGACTGCTGCAATGCAACAGTAGGGCTGAATAGGCTACCTTTGAAAAGTAATTGGAAAGTATAGCTGCTTCTAAATATCACTATTGACTGGTTGTGGGTCACAGTGAACAGTTTTGTGATATCTTCTTTGAATGCTAGTTGTTTTCCCTGACTAAATTCAAAAATGCTGATTTAGAAAAGTCTGGCTCCAGGATACACCAAGGGCCATCATCTTCTGTATGAACCTACCCATTTCCTGTTGGAATATGCAAGAGCTGTAGTGTGCATGATTCAAAAGGCTATGAAGAATATCCTACAGGGCTTATTGGAGGAGATGTGTATTTAGCATTGTTAGATTTTTTTCAAATAACCTCCTTCTGTGCCCTGATTGGCTCATTTAGAGACTTCTGCTCCTTTGAACATGCTTCCTTCCTGCTTGCTTCCAGAACAGAAAAATTAGACAGTAAGGAAGGTTTCTCTCTCCTCTTTCTATACGTTTGTTTCTCTTCTTAATTATTAATTTAAGCTTTTGGTGCTGTGATCCTCTCTGCATATTTAGATTCTGTCAAGATATCTTCAGAGGTCCCGCTGCTTCTTTTGCAATTATATGAGGTAGATAAACAGGACAGGGCCTTTTCCAGCAGTGGATAGGGTTGCCAACTCTGGATTGGGATTAGACATGCCAGTCCCCAGAAGGGACCTGGGAATCCCCTGGAATTGCAGGACACCTCCAGATTAACAAGACCAGTACCTGAGAGAAAGCAGCTGTTTTAGAGTGTGGACTCCTTACCATTATACAACACTGAAGCCCTCCCTTATTCCAGATCCCACCCACTCCCAGTGCCATCCCCAAAGTTTCCAGGTATTTCCCAACCTGAAGCTGGCAACTCTAATATGAATCTACAGTTGGTTACCTCTTTTGTAAATGTAAAAATAATGTGAAAAAATATTTATACATCCCCTGGCCTTTCCTAACCATGTCTTGCCCTAGCCCTAACACTCACCCACCATACATCCAACATGAGGGGTCCTGAGATATTTCCAGTGAACAGTTAAATAGGCTGAAATCGGGAAGGGATGACATTGACAAGGCACCTGGATCCATCCTTCTGCTCACTTTGCCCAGCTGATCAGCACAGTCTGGAGGTTTCAGAGCTCTGAGCCCAGGGTCATTATCTCCCACACTCTTCTTAACTTACAGCTGATGGATTCTGGGAGTTGATTCAATCCAAAGTTTCTTCCAGAGTTAATTTGCTGTGTAAGGGGAGGCATTTAGAGTCACTAAGGTAGACTTAAGTACCCCCTCAAAAAGGTATTTCGGCTTCTGAATCTTGATGGTAGGTAGCCCTATTAACATAAGAAGCCATAAATTCAGAACTGTAACTGAAATGCAGATCAGGGGATGCAAACCACTGCCTTCAGAGATGAAAACTATAGCCTCCAGAAGTGAGCAAAATAATACAGTTGGCTTCTGGTGATAAGGATATAATATGTATTCTACCTAGATTATAGCTGGCTATGCCAGTATAAATCTTTGAGAACTGATCAGGCAATAACATGCCAACTGAAAATGGTCAGCCTTTGTGAGTGAACCTTCCTATATCTTATTAATCATAAACAAACTGCAGTCTAGGTCAACAATCACGACTGTCCATGCATTCAATGGGCCATATGAATAGGCGCAAGTGCAAGGAAATAAAATATCAAGGGTATGCTCTTGGGTTATTTGCATCAAAAAATGCTTGATCATGTAGGTAAATCTGCAATGTCTTCTATGAGAATAATTATACATTCTATGAGGCATTACAAGTCAAATTGTCAGATTCAGGCTCAGGGAAAGAAGGAATTTTATATAATATCACAATTGAAAAAAATCCCAAGTCAAAATGCATAGTGACTAATAAAGTGACAATCCAGGGAGCTTCTCATGATCACATCACAAAACGTAAAATAAATCTTTTTTTTTGACTTCTGCAAAGGAATGTTTTGATTGAGAAAAGAAATGTCTTGAGTTCAGAGAAATGTATGTAACTTTATTGCAGGTAGTTTTTGAAAGTTATTCAAAGTATTTATTTTCCGGTTTTAATGTGGTTTCTTGCCTTCTAAGTATATAGTAAGTCCACAAAACTCCAGGAAAACTTAAAACAATAGAATTTGAAGGACAAGTAGAAGGCCATTACTGAAAGGCACTAACATTTCTGGTCATAAATTAGGTGGTTTTTTTGAGCCCTCAGGCAGTTTGTCAGATGAAACAGTAGATTGTTTTGTAATGGGAGTCTGGCATGTTCCTGGCTTACTGATATCATAAATGTGTATGTTTTATATAGGGCTTAGTTTATCAACAGATGTTAAGAGTGGGGGCAAGGGGAGGGTGAAGGGCTATACGTGTGTGAGAAGATGAAAAGCCTTCGTTTGAACTGCTCAGCCATTCACCCAGCAGCTCCCAGGAAGAACGCTGACAAATTTCTGATATCCAAACCAGCTGTCACAATACAGGGCAACAACTGTCCTTGTGAAATCTACCATTTAAATCATCAGACTGTCAGTAAGGTCATAAATGACAGATACCACAATCTAATAAAGCTTTAAATATTTTTTAAAGATTTCAGAAGAATAACCTCCACGTGAAGGTTTTCCATTATGACCAAGTGATCCAGGGTGGTCCTTCAAACTGTTAACTACCAAAACCAAAAAGGCCTTTTCAGACTAGCTTATGAATAGGGGTTTCATTTAGCACTGGTTTGTCTGAAGGCCACCAATAATGGGGCAGAGTGAATATCCCCAGGAAAACAGTTCTATGACTTTAGTGCCACTGCTAGGTTGGGCTGAGTGAATAAAAATAACACTGATGATGGCAAAAAGAAAGTGTTATTCTTTAGGAAAAGCCATGGGATGTGTGATTTTAAAATTATTTCATGTGTTAAAAATATGTATAAAATATGTACATGTAAAAATGGTGGATTTGTATTAGGGCAAATTTTGAGGTTAGGGTTAGCTTAGATATAGATCATGTTGAGGAACGGTTTAGTTAAGAGGGAGTGTTAGGGATAGGGAAGAATTAGTCACGATTAGGAAAGACCACTAGATGCATCAATATTTTTCCACATTATTTTACATGTAAAAATATGTTGTAATTTGGGGATTCATATTACGATCTTACAGCCCTTTGATAATACACATTTAATTTTCTTGCTTCCTCCCTTTTACCTGCAGCTTTTTCTGCTTTTCTATATTCCGCTATTCTTATAGTTTCATCTGAGAGCCATTTTGATTTTTTTCCCAGGCTTCTTGTACAGTTTGTGTTTAAGAAGAATAAGAAGAGTTGGTTCTTATATGCTGCTTTTCTCTACCTGAAGGAATCTCAAAGCGGCTTATCTTTCCTCTCCTCACAACAGATACCCTCACCGTTTACACACTGGGAACTTCACTGCCACAGCTCCCGTGCAGGAGCACAAATTGGGGGTGGATGAGGTGCACTGGGCTAAATGCTCCCCCGTGTCAGTGCAGGAAGAGGTGCGGCAACCTGCCATGACTAAAACTCCAGCCTGTAGCCCGGCATGAAACCTCCAGTGCGTAAACAGTCCCTGTGAGGTAGGTGAGGCTGAGAGAGCCCTGATATTACTGCATGGTCAGAACAGCTTTATCAGTGTTGTGGCGAGCCCAAGGTCACCCAGCTGGCTGTATGTGGGGAAGCATGGAATGAAACCTGGCTTGCCAGATTAGAAGCCTGCACTCCTAACCACTACACAAAGCAATAACTGTTGTAATGTTTAGAGCAAGTGGTAGTGCAATTGAAGAGTAATTTTAGGAATGGCTAAGGGATGCATAAATATTTTTTACATTATTTCACATGTGAATAATAGTGGTTTCATAAGGTAAAGGTAAAGGTATCCCCTGTGCAAGCACCGAGTCATGTCTGACCCTTGGGGTGACGCCCTCTAGCGTTTTCATGGCAGACTCAATACGGGGTGGTTTCCCAGTGCCTTCCCCAGTCATTACCGTTTACCCCCCAGCAGCAAGCTGGGTACTCATTTTACCTACCTCGGAAGGATGGAAGGCTGAGTCAACCTTGAGCCGGCTGCTGGGATTGAACTCCCAGCCTCATGGGCAAAGCTTTCAGACAGCTGCCTTACCACTCTGCGCCACAAGAGGCTCCCTAGTGGTTTCATAAGAAGGTAAATTTTGGAGTTAGGGTTACTGTTAGCTTAGGTAAGTATAATAGATTCATAGTAGGGTAAATTTTGGGGACATGGCTATAGTTAGCTTAGGTATAGATTGGGTTGGGATGTATCAATATTTTAAAAATATTTTACATTTAAAAATATGTCAAAATTTGTGGATTCATATTAGCGTAAATTTTGTGGTTAGTGTTAACTTAGGTATACTTTGGGTTGGGAAGTGGTTGAGTTTAGGGGGCACATTAGGGCTAGGGGGGAATTTAGAGACATGGTTAGGAAAAGCCATGGAATATGTACATATTTTTTACATTATTTCATATTTAAAAATATGTTAAAATTGTGTATTCATATTAGGGTAAATTTTGGGGTTAGAGTTAGGGTTAGCTTAGTTGTGCACTCTCTCTCTCTCTCTCTCTCTCTCACCCATCTAATCAGTTTCTAAGTAATAAATGTTCACTTTGTATTAGTTCGCAGATAGCATTCAATTCACCATGGTTATAATATTGAGAATTACAGCTAATTAATGACTGGATATCAAAGTGTTTATCTGCAGGGGTATGTCTAGAGATTTTTCTACATAAATAAAAGGGGAGAATGAGGGTTATGATATTAAATAATGCATTTAGCCTATGACAGGAATGTAAAATGCAGTATCTCATTGTTTTAAAGACTGAGGAACTGTGAAAGTAGAAGAACAATGAAATTCCACTGAATGCACAAGCTGCAGTTTTGACAAAGAAACTACATATGTATACACATTATTTAATCTGGGATTCAAAAATCTGCATACATTGAATCTAATTTTGTGACAGCATGTTTAGCTTTTGATATTTCTTTATGAAAGCTGCTAGCTATTTTATCCTTCAAACCATTTCATTAAAAAAAATATTGCATTTAGGCTGTAATTTCTACCCCAAGCCAAATTCCAAGGTAGAAAATGTTCTGCAAAACCAATAATGTCTGTGGTGGCAGAAGACATTGCGGTTGACAATACCAAAACACCGAGAGCTCAAAAACACACTGACATGCGTTAGAATTTTTCCTTGGAGTAGATGTTCCACTCTCCTTTGTATACTAAATAATTCGCACCCGTTTTCCTCCTTTTTACATCAGTAATTTTATTTTCAATTTGAACAAACAAAAGCAAAATTTTCAACTTAAGATATTAGAAAACTAATACAAACTGGATTTTTAAATCATCGAATATTAGTCAGTCCTAATGTTGTGTGCCCAACAACATCTCTCTGTGGACAGAGAAAATACAAGTACCTTCATTGTCTCAACATACAGGCAGCCCTGAAACGTCACTGCACTGTTGATATCAGTGTAACAAAACAGATCTCACAAACGTACTTTCTGACGGCTTTAAAAAAAAAATCTGTTGTTTTACATCTGTGAAAAAATGATCTGCTTCATTTATCGTATTATGATCCCAATATTCAACCATAGTACAATAGCTGGGATTCAAGCGATGCTCCAGACTGTCTGCCCAAGTAAACTTCACTTTTGAGATGATTAGATGTCTCCACATCACATCAGCATATTGTTAGTCAGGTTGATCTGAGTAGAAAACAGCCTCCAAACCTGACTAATTGCTCATCTATGAGAAGGTAATCCAAGAGTGTACTGCTAGGGAGGGGCCCAAACCACATGGATGAACTACGAACCAAACCATGGACTGATACAAACTGAAAGGTTGGTCGGCAAACTGAACTGGTTCATGTTGGTTCATGACCCCTGATTTCTGCTCCATGCCACTTTTGGTGGGGAAAGGAAAGCAGGAGATTAAGTGGCTCTGAGTCTTTTAACCCCCTGCTTTCTACTCCCTGCAAAAAAAAAAAGCGGAGGTTTGCCCTCACAAAGCAATGGGAGCAGAAAGCAGGCTCAGAACCATTAAAAACCCATGTTTTATGGTCTTCACAAACTGACATGAACTGCCTTAAAATTTATGGTAATTCTTGGCAGCTTTTAAGTTTGCAAACTTCAGTTCATAAATCATGAACCAGCCAAAATTCATCATGAACATGTTCATGAGCTAGTTCGTGTCCATCCCTACGTATCATATTGAAAACTGTTCAATAAGTGTAGTCCCGGTGTCACAGAAAGTGGCTAATAAATCCACAGCATGTGTTGTCTGCAACAATACACTACAGCATGTATTGTGTAATGTTGTGAAATTTCCTCAGGCTCATTGTTACTTCTATGTTGATGCACCCCACATTTCCACCAGAGGTTCATAATACCCCCACCAGAAACAAGAGAGCAAGATATTCCCTTAATCTATCATATCAAGGGCTTTTCACACTTTTACTGTGTTGTTATTGCTTTCATCCCATTGTGTAAGCAGTAGCTTAGTACCTTCAATGTTGTATCTTTCTTTCCCTGAACATTCCTTTTTTGGCCTGGAATATTCCCCTACAATGCCTCTGACTGTTCTGCAATGAACCTGCTGTGGCACTTTTATATCAACCTCTTCCATTACTGCCCCTAATGGCATCAGTGTTGCTTCCTTCTGCAGGTTCACCTTGAAAAACATTGTCTGGCTGTGCTGATTCCCTGCCACTGTCTCCCTTTAGCTGTTCTGCCTCCAGGATAACTGCTTTATCTGTGGGTTCATGGAAAGAACACCAGGACTACTGGGCAAATGAACAGCTCTTTATTTTAATCTCAGCATGAGTACAAATTGTAGCAGGTAACAAGAAGACTGAGACCCACCCACCCCCCTAACATATATACACATGGCAGACAACAGATCTTCCTGCCAGTGCGCTCGATTAGCTACATCAGATTTGATTGATTTAAACTGATTGGATCCAGCAGATGGGATCCTTGCCGTACATTGGTCAATTACGTGTCTGATTGGATCCTGCCTCAGAACGCAAACTCAATCCTCAGCAGATCCATGTATACAACAATAACCATGGACATTAGGCCTGTCTTTTCCATGTATCCCTGGCAGGTTTTCCAGAGGATGATCCTTACCTGAAATATACTTGACCTTGAGGAATCCTTGGAGAACCGCAGTCTCCTAGTTCTGAGCTCCTGGTTTTGTTTGTGCCTGGGGTTGCCAAACTCCAGGTGGTTTCTGGAGATTTCATAGGATTACAATTGATTTATAAGTAAACAGAGATCAGTTCACTTGGAAAAAATGCTTGCTTTGGAAGGTAGACTATGGCATTATAACCCATTGCAGCCCCTCCCCACCCCATCCTCCACTCCTCAGGCTGCACCCACCAAAATCTCCAGGTATTTTCAAATCCAGACCTGGCAACCCTATTTGAGCCACGTATTCATTTTTAGATCCAGTGTGATTAATTTCAGACTCACTGCCAAAAACCATTTTGAGAGCCTCTTCAGGATTCAAATGTGCATGTTTGGTAGCATTCACATTCTGCAGTTCAAATGCAATGCAGCTGTAGACTGGGACACTATCACTCAGCCCCCATTTGTGCCTCCACCCATCTCAAAACAATGGCTCAGTCTCTGAATATGCCACCCAACCCCAAAACACAGCATCTACACACAGAGCATGACAGGCGGATTGCCATGAAGCATTTGGCTGGGCTACTTTTAAAAAGCGTCCTACAGATTTTTAAAAGAAGACAGACAACAGAGATAATACCATGGACATCCTTTTAGCAATCAGAAATAAAATCCGTCATTCTTGATGAAGCCATCAGTGTCTTCTTTTGCAGTACTAGTGCTTCGAGGAGAATTCTGAACAATAGACCGCAAACTAAAACCAATATGTAGCTGGCCTTTCCCTAAGAAAACCTGCATTCAAAGGAACTTTATTTGCGGTCATCAGCAGGAAGTTAGCTCAAGGAACCATAAAAGGCTTTGGTGGACTTTGGTCCTGAAATGTTATCAGGTCAGGCAATCAAGATAAACATCAGCTCTGGAACCTTAAAATGATTTACCTGAAGCAACGTGTTATTAAAATGCTCATGGTTTTTTTGTTTTTTTGTTTTTTACCTAAATAGATTACATGGGTTGAGGGGGAACTATATCAGTGGCAAAATTCATAGATTTCTGGTGCAGTTTTTCTCTGGGGTTACTTATTTAATTACAGAAAGCAAACTGTCAGTGTCAACGAACTGTTCTTTGGAGATATTCTTTACTACTGTACATGAGGCAATATTCTACAATGAAAAAGTTCTACCTCCAATTTTCTCTGCATTCTGACAAATAAAGGACAACTGGATTGTAAAAATATCCTAAAACAATTTTAAGGGTTGTTCTTTCCAAATGTCCTGTGCTTGCATAGAATCATAGAGTTGGAAGGGGCCATACAGACCATCTAGTCCAACCCCCTGTTCAATTCAGGATCTGCCTAAAGCATACAGGATAAGTATCTGTCTAGCTGCTTCTTGAAGGCTGTCAGTGAAGGGGAGCTCCAGAAATAAACTGGGCTTCATGCAAATACATACATATATATTACTAATGTTTTATTAATTTTAAAAGATTTATTCAGATTAAAGTCCACTCTTAAACTAAGAGGAAGACAGGAGGAGAATAGATGCTTTTGAATTATGGTGTTGGAGACGAATGTTACGAATACCATGGACAGCCAAAGTTACCAACAAGATAGTTTTAGAGAGGAGCAAACCAACTATGTCATTAGAAGGGAAGATATTACAGCTAAAGCTCACTTACCTTGGACACATCATGTGATCTAACTCGCTAGAAAAATCATGAATGCTCAGCATGGTCAGTGGCAAAAGGAAATGTGGTCACCAAAGGATCCGCTGGCTCAACATGATCAAAGCTGATACAGGGATGACCATGAACCAACTAAATGAAGCAGTCAGAGACAGGGGCACATGGCGAAGACTTTCCTATAGAATCGCCAAGGGTTGGACACGGATAACATCATCATCATCATTAAACTAAGAATCAGAATGCATAAATCTGATAGCTGGTCACCTTAAATTACTCCTGGGTACCAATATCCAGTCCTATCCATTAGATTTCACAAAACACCAGAGAGATAATTATACTTCATGTTTAAAATATGCTAGTCTAGTGGTCAAAAGGCTTAGTTTGGATCAGTTGAGTTTGCCTGCAACCAGAAATGTTATAAATGGCCTTAACCTTGGGCTGCAATCCTAAACCCCCACTGAATTAGATGGGCCTTCCCTGCTTCACTGAGTGTCCCTTCAGCTACAATACAAGGATAGTAATACTGATCCATCTGGGAAGATAGACTGGGATAGCCAAGATAAGGTCTGTGATGTGCTCTGAACATGGTGTATAAATGCTAAGTATTTACATTGTTATAAGTGCAACATAAAATCCAAGAGAAGAACTAGGGGAGACATTTTTTTTAATAAACAGGATGGGTAGAAATCTATCTACACTAAGAATGCCTAGGAATATTTTACTGTGGACTTGAAATAGCGATCTGGTTTTTAAAAGAGAGAGGCCAAGAGAGAGAACATAATTTCAAAATCCTTAGCTTATTCTTAATTTATAGTCCTTGGGAAAAAAAGTGGATAGCCCAATCATTTATATGCCTGGGCAAAAGCAATACATCTATATAAAAGTACAGTGATATATTTCTGTTGCTAGTTTAATGTGCTGCTCTGTGCCCTGCGTGTTCTGATTCATTGGAGAGCAGCAATCATGTCGACAGGAGCTGTTCTTCAGTTCCCATCAGCGACAACTAAAGGCCAATTCAAGGTTGTGGTGGGGTCATGAATCTAACATAGTCACTGATAGAACAATTTCCCTTTCACATGACACTGTCAGTGGGACACACCAGGAATATGCAGTAAGAACAGCCATGGGTGTCTGTGTTTCTGTTATGTTTTCTTCCTTCCGTCTTACTTTGCTGTGAACGCAGAGTGGCCTGGAGAAAATGGGTGTCTTAGAAACTTGAACTCATCCTGGCGGCCTGTCTAGTGGGTTGCTGGCTTTGCTCCTATGCCTTTAACAGCAGCTGGCTGTTAAACACTAGCAAGACACTAGCAAAGATTGTGCTAACTTCCATTCCATTGGTCTACATTATGAAGATGCTACCTGAGACTCTAGAAGGAACTAGCAATCCTGCCGCTCTTGGGAACAATAGCCATCTGAATTGAAGCCATGCATCAAAAAACAGATACACGTCAGTGTACTGAAAAACTAGTGGACCACCAGAATGATCTAAAGCTTCCAGAATCAGTATGATAGTTCTGAAGAGGAAATATAATATCTATTTCATTTTTATTGTACCTTTCCTTCAAGAAGCAGTGTACATTTTATCCTCAATAACCCTGTAACACATAAGACTTCCTTAGACATTGCTCTATCAAAGTTGGTACTGTCTATTCTCACCAGCACTGGCCCTCCAGGTCTGTAGGCAGAGGTATTTTGCATCATCACCTTCTATGATCCCTTGAACCTTGTGCATGCAAAGCAAATGCTGCGACACGGAGCCATAGTCTCTCCTCTATGAGGCAGGATGGGCTAAGAAAAGGTGACTGGTCCATTCAGTGGGCTTCAAAGACATATTTGATCTTAGCATTCCTCTAACTTAGTCTACTGCTTTAAGCACTACATCACGGTGACACTCTGTGATTAGAGAAGTATTCTGCTCAGTGCAGTATTCAGTATCCTGCTCAGTGGAAACAGTAATAATGAAAAAGACATTGTACGTTTCATTGGAATGTTGCCTTCTGTTTCAACTTGCTTGTTTGAGGAATATAGGTCCATTCCTTAGAGATCCACTCCTTGTAGAACCAAACTAAAGTATGACTGATAAAGGTGAAAAATTACCTGCCTTGAGAAGGAGATCTTTTTTCTTGGGTTTTCACAAGCTGAAAGAGAATTACTTGCCTAAGGCTACTCACTAGTTCATAGGAGAGGTGGGATTTCATGTGGAATCAACCAGAAAGAGCATTTTCTTCCTCTACAAGAACTGTACTGCCACAGTTTTCTAAAGAACTAAGAATATACAAGCCCTGCTAAATCAAACCAGTGGTTCACTATACTCCTAGAAAAGGCAAACTGAAGGCAAAATTCCAATGAAAATGCCAATGCTCTTAAAAAAAAACGTATTTCTATGGTTCTTTTGGTTCTTGTTTTCAGTAGTTGTTAACCTAGCCTAGAAACAAGCAGTGCTCAAAGGCCATCTCCTCCCATTCTCCCTACCCCAAGAAATTGGTTTTCAGTGGTATACTGAAAATGAAGACTTGACTTAACCATGGTGGTTCTAAGGCATTAATGGACCCATCCTCCATGAATTAATCCAATCTGCTCTTCAAGCCTTTTAATCTAGCAGTGACCACTTTGTCCTATGGTCCACAAGTTAATTATGTATCGTGTGAAGAAGCCCTTTTTTTCTCTATCCAGAATTACACTTCTCATCAACTTCAATGAGTGCATCCAAGTTCTGTAGTTAATGGAGTGAGAAAATGTCTCCCCACTTTCTCCATGCTGTGGGTTGACAGATTATTAGCCTCTATCACTGTTTCTTTCCTGAATAGTCTTTTAATTTATTTGAAATATAAGAAAAATTACATTAGGAAAATTACATGTAAAGGATGAGCTGGTTCTGTCTTGGGGAATTCTGCAGGTAAGCAGAAAAACACTACTTTGTAAATTAACCAATAGACCTGCCCCCATGCCTGATGAGGAGATCAGGGATTTTGACAGGAATATTTGTAATTGCGGCAACATGAGCAAATTCACTTAATATTATGGCTTTGGGGAGGAATAGTTTTTGCCTCTGAAGAATAGCTCATACCGATTCTCCCACTGGCCTGAGAGGGGAAAGTGAGTGGCAGGGCCCTTTCCAGGAAAAAAAAATCTATTTATCTATTTACTTATTTCAATTTATAGTCTGCCTTCCTCCTTGGCATGCTTAGAGGCATCCATGTTCACAATTTTGGGGTTGGCCATGTGGAATGTTGAGATCTATTGAGCCAGTTAATGTGGAAAAAAAAGGGTAGAAAAATTAGTCTTTTGAGGGCCCTAAAAATTTACAAAATCTTGGAGGGAGGTTTCCAGATTGTTCCCTTCAATGATTCCTTGAAGGCCAACTTCAAAACCTTACAAAAAATCTTTGTCATCAGGATAACCGTAAAGAAATCTATTTCAAGTGGCTTGGTCTGAAGCAGCTGGACAAAGTTTTGAGTCTAGTGACACTTTGAAGACCAACCAAGTTTTATTCAAGGTATAAGCTTATCTCTTGAATAATCTGATAAGTTATAAATGAATTCCCAAATACCTAAACCAGGGATAGTCAACCTGTGGTCCTCCAGATGTTCATGGACTATAATTCCCATGAGCCCCTGCCAGCAAACACTGGCAGAGGCTCATGGGAATTGTAGTCCATGGACATCTGGAGGACCACAGGTTGACTACCCCTGACCTCAACCACCCTGCCATTTAATTCTGTTGAAAACCAGTATTTTTTTTTAATTACCCCTAATGGAAGGGAGATTTTCAGTATGGAATTTGTGTTTGAACAGTTTGATCCTAGGGAAGCTTCTGGTTTGACAATATCCACAGTTGCCCCAAGTTACCTTTGTATGGGAAGATGAGAGCAATTGGGGTCTACTTCAGCAGTGCTGTTGCCCATGCAAAAATTTCCAAGTACTCTGCTGTGTTTTGTAGTTGGAGATCTATAACTTCAAATAAGAAGAGAAACATTTCTGCTTTGATAAAAAGTCTCTCCAGGATAGGGTATTACAGAAGCATTCTGAAGCATCGCAAGAAAACTGTTTTTCTGGTTCTACATTACAGGAGCTGTCTGGTATGATCATAGTCACTGAACGTGATCAATGTCTGGCTACAACTTGTGGACAATTGTATAACATAATTCAGTAACATTTATGAATCTGGATGTCTAGGTGAGGAAAAAAAAGAAAGTAATAAAACTGCTCACATCAGCCTTAGGCAATCCTTGAAGAAGAGACACTCTTTGTTTAGAAACTATGCTTTCATAGCTGAGCCAAAGCTGGGGTGTGAAATCCTTTTAAAACATCCTCATAATGAGCCTACCAACCCACCCTAAAGAAAGCCACCTTTACAATGTGCTCTGCCCATCCAGCTAGGGTCCACTGAAGCTTTCTGCCCTGTGAGGAGAGGAGCACAATGTTTTCCATAATAACTCCTCTAATAGTGTGCCAGTACTCTAATGCAGAGTAGCTTCCATTGTTATGATTAATGGTCCAAAGAGGATACAAAAACAACCCATGCATTCCATTTTCTTTTGAGTCATTGGGCTACAGCGGAACTGGTGCCATCTTGTATTAATGTGCACAAGTCCCCAAATATAGCATTCTAGTCACTTGCCTTACTGAATTGCCACTTGACAGTAAGGACCAAACTATACAATCTTGTGGGCTTTGACTGGAGTAAGTCTGCATAGGAGTGCACTGAAAGCTCTCTATCTTCTTTGCCAGATTTCCTTTCTGTTTCAGTGGGATTCCTCCTTTCCATTTCCTGGTTCTTCTACAGCCCTCCAAGCACATATTTCATGATGCTGCAGAAGAACTAGCCAGCTTTCCACAAATGCAGTCCATGTCACCTATTTGGTGACAACACTGCAGTTGTTTTTGACTGTTCAGGCCTGGCAACTGTCTTCTGTGGCTTTATCCCTAACTAGAAAATAAGCCCACTGTTGTCTGAATACAGCGGGCCCTAGCAGTTAATTCCCCCACCCCCCCGTGGAGCAGCCTGCCTAAAGCGTAGGAGGGAGGAAGAGCGGAGAGCCATTCGGAGGCATTCTCCCTCCCTCTCTGAGTTCTGTCCTTCCGGCTGCCATGGCCGCACATCGAGGGCTCCTCAGGCTCTTCTCCCCGCCCCGCGGAGTGGGTGCACAGGACACGCGGCAGGCCCTGCAGCCTTGCTGAGCAAGGCGAGCTTGGCTGGCTGGCTGACGGGCGGGAGAAGGAGGCTTCGGCCCAGTGGCAGCAGCAGAGGTCAGCGCAGCAGCAAGAGGCGGCGGAGGTATAGCTGCTGGGTGCGGGGGCGTCAGGGGCGGCGCGGATGTCTCCGGCGGCGCTGCTAATGGGGCCGCGAGCTTCGCTACCGCCGCCGGCGCAGCAGAAGCCTCTGGATTGTTGGGCTGACAGCCCCACTGGCTTCGGGGCGGTCAGCAACTCGGCGGCAGGTTGCGGGGCTCCTCGTAGATGTTGGAGGAGGAGGCGGCGGCGGGAGGCAAGTGCGGCCAGCGGCTTGGCGGCGGGCTGCGGGGCTCCGTGTTGTTGTTGGAGGAGGCGGCAGGAGGTGCTTCGTGCCTCACGACGTGCCAGGCCGCCGGGTAGGGAGCACCCGCCAGCTGCCGGCTAAGGAGCAACTGCGAGCCGCGCTGCGCGCGGCTCGCAGTTGCTCGGGGCTGGGAATCGGAGGGACCAATCAGCAGGCGCTTTGCGCCTGCCGATTGGTCCCTCCGATTGTCTGTCCAGAGGAAGGGTCCAATTCGGACCCTTCCTCATCACGGACACATCCCGCCCCAGAACCCCTTACCCTTTTATATAGTCCGTGGCGCCCGTGGCGCCACGGGTGGCGTCAAGATGGCGCTCGTGGCGCCACGGGCTGTGTCAAGATATTACTGCAATGCCCAATAGTGAGTTGCCCTTAATGAAGACATGGAAGCTTCTGCTTAAGTAGAATGGTCAGCCACTGCCTGGGGAAGTGCCACAGGAAGGGGTGGCTATTCCCACTTGAGAGATACCTGGAGAACTGGGGATAGAACCTGGGGCGGGTGAGGTTTGGGAAGGGGAAGGACCCAACAGAGTATAATGCCATGCTGTCCACCTGTCAAAGCTGCCATTTTCTCCATGGGCACTGATCTGTATCATCTGGAGAAAAGTTGTAATGCCAGGAGTTCTCCAGGGCCTACCAGGATGTTGGCAACCATAGTCACAGAATATACTTGACGAGCATTACAGCTTTTGCCACAATCGCAACAAGCAAGATGACATTTTAGCACAACAAAAATTTCTGTGGATGCTTCTAAAGTCCAGCTTTAGGATCAGGATTGAATAACATGAAAAGAACCAAAGGGAAGAAAGGACAGAATGTGAGGAAGTGGAAGAATAGAGATAAACAGAAGGCTGGGAAGGACAATGTCTGTGTGTATATGTAATAGTTAGGACAATTCAGCAATGGGGAAAGGAGGTACTATGACACTGCAGTAGAGATGAAAAAAGAACAGGCTCCTAGGGAGGCTCTTCAAGGTACAGCAGGAAGCATGAGACCAGGAACAGGAGAATGAAACAAAGTGGAAGGAAATGAGCCCCACTTTGGATGGGGAGTGGGAAGAATGAAAAGAAGGCCTACAAAAGAAGAAGCAAAAAAAAAACCAAAAACATGAATGGATACAGAGAGAGGATATTTATACTTTAGGGGAAGTGATGACATCAGAGAAAGAGAAAGTAAAAATTATGTGTCCCCTACTTTCCCGAGCAGCAAGAAGTGCCAAGGAAGTGCTACTCACATGGCTCCTTTTGGAAATGCACGATCTCTTTGTAAACTTCCTTTATTCCAAGATTTACAGTTAGAGCACAGGTGGAGGCAAGGAGCAGCCGATCTGCTACCCCCAAAACTAGTCCCTGGAGAAAACAGATCTTTCACACAGCACTGCTCTGTCTGACCCCCCCCCCCAAAAAAAAAAAAAAGTCCTTACTCATTCTGTCTCCAAACACCACCCCTAACTCTCAGCTGGGAGGGATCACCTCCAATTTCTCATGAACACTTTAAAGGAGCTATCAGGGGAGCATCTTTATTAGCACCCCTTGAGGAAATGTTAGAGGCCCATTTTGAGCCATTAACCCAACAAAGCTTGAATGGGCTGAACAGGAAATACAGAAAAAGCTTAACTGGCTTGTGGTTAGAGTTGAAAGAGTGCCTTTCTGGGAATGTTCTTAGCAAGAGCGGCTCCCAGATGAGATGGGTCTAGATCTGGATCCCAGTCTTTTCATGATATTGATACAGAATAACTTTTCTCCTTTGAAGCTAGTGGTTTTCTTCAAGAGTAAACAATCCCTGCCTTAGTCCCAGAGAAGTTTTATGTGAGCCTGACAATTTTGATGAACGAACACAATCCTTTTTTTGATAACCAAATTAGAAATGTATGCATTTTAGATGAGAATATCAAATAAATGTGATAGTGAATAGTCGAACATCGAAGCAGACAGAGCCTTCATCAGATGTCCCTCTGAACGCAGGCATTTGGCAGACATTTCAGAGGACAGAGGTCTTCTCTGCATTTTAGAAGGCAGAATAAATTCAAAGTGCTGCTACTTATTGATTTATGCTCTTTATACTGGACATGGCTTTTTATTAAAGAAAGCAGATATTCAATAGTGTTAACTAGTAATGGGAATTGACTTTTCACTAATTGCACAGAGGCTGGCATTAATACACTTTAATAGAACCTGAGGCTTGTCTACTCCTGATCAATCGGGAAGGTTTGTTTAGTTTTTCTTTTTCTTTTTTCCCCCTTTTGGTTGCAACTTGCTATAGATTGCAGGCACAATGTGACCAAGGGAGATATGTTGCCCTTCTTTAAACAATTCCATCCATCCAGCTAATAAGATAAGGGCCATTACTTGGTGGAATAAGCTCATTGATGCAAAACTTTGCTTTTGTGCCTTGACAGACTGGGATTCACATGGGGGGAAAGGGAAGCAGCCTCTAGTGTGGGTTTGTTCAAAAGGCGGCACAGACCTTTTTTCCAGTGAATAAATGTGTACATCTATGGCCTTCCCTCCCATTGCAGAACTTGGATGGGAGACTTCCAGGGAAGTCCACGGTTGCTCTGCCGTGGCAGGCAACAGCAAACTACTTCATGCCTTGGAAATCCTAAGCAGTGACCATGTCAGTTGCAAACTGATGACAAAGAAATGAAGACAGGAAGAAAGACCTGGCCTCAAAGTCTGAACACCAGTTTGCCATAGTTGATACCAATGAGTGGTAGACTGGCATCCAGAGGCCAGGCCCAGGAACGTTAAAGCAGTACAGCAGCAGCACTGGGACCCTGGCCCAGCTGGACTGTGGCTTGCTCACTCTGTCTTCCCATTTGCCTCTTGCTGCCTTCCCAAACGAAAAGCTTCCCCAAAATTTCAGGAGGGAAAAAAATTCATTTTCTCCAAAATTTCAGGAATATTTTAGTTTATTTTGAATATTCCTAACAAAATAAAATAGGCAACTTCAGGTATAGTGTTGGTTTGGGAATATATAAATGCACACCCATAGTATTTTGAATACAACTCAGTATGTCACCAAAAAATCCTTCCAAGGTACCTTAAAGACAAATAAGAGCATTTCCACAATAGTTAAAATGGGTGCGTTCTAAAAAAGAACTTTCTAGATCTAATTCACTATGAACAGCATAAAGTCCTGTTCCAATGATGGAGGCAGAGACCTTGCTATGGGGGTGGGGGGGGGGGGGGGTTAGCTATGTTGCAGGGCATTGGGCATTTGTTTTAGCCATCACGTGTTAGTACTGCATGTTGGCACTGCAGACAGAAGTCTAGAACTAAACTGCTTCCGCACTGATATAAAATGAGAAAGAGTTCATGAAATGGCAGGCTTAGAAGTGTAGGAGAGCAACACTGGGAGGGACCTGTCTGAACTATCTGAGCTATAAGCAGTACAAATCTGACAGCTGCATCATGGAACTGTGACACGGAAGGAAACTTGGATGATTCAGACCAGCCCCAGCATGTCACCGATAGTGACATGTTTTTAATGTTTTTAATGTCAATGTTTTTAAAGGCAATCTTGACACTACAGGTAATCTGAATGGTGATAACACTGTTTCCAGAGATGGCGGTATCACAACTGAAGAAGTAATTGAAGAAGTGGAAGGAAGACAAGAGTGCAGGAATAATCAAAACAGTGGGTGGCAGTGATATTTTTCAAATGAAAGGAGGATGAAGGAAAGCTTTTTAGAAATACCCCACTTTTCCCTACCTGAAGGAGTCTCAAAGTGGCTTACAATCACTATTCCCTTCCTCTCCCCATAGTATATGTCGTTGGATATTTAACCTGGCCTTAAATATGAGAAATGCCTTACAGGTGATTGCAGACATTAGCCTGAAGCTTTGCAGAAACCTTAGGAGTCTGTGTTGTATGTTTGCCCCCCCCCCATGGGTATTTTCCTGATCCCTCATTTCATCAGTTGAAAGATCAAGCACAGCTTATTATACCGAAGATAATCTGTCAGTGGCTCCTATTTCAAGGCTTGTTATGTGACTGGCAATAAAATGTGACTAATATACTGTTAATTAATATCATGTCCTCCAGCTAATTTATCACATTATTAATCAGAGTGATAAAGCCAAAGAGAAGTAAGCTCACCTACAGTCATCTTGAAATTCAACCCATGGTACAAAAAATGGACACTTCAAGTATTGTATTGTATTCACCAGCCCTTGAACTCATCCCAGTGAATACGTTATACAAAAAGAAAGAATTTAAAGTGAAAGGGCAACCAATTCTGATCATAACCTTGGCTTTGCACTTCAAGTAATTATCCTTTAATTGCATTACACTATTTGAAATAGAACGATAATTGGGAAAAAACAATCTGACATTCCCCAATGCTTTTTCTGACATGCGGCATTTGCTTTTTATTCAAATGTAAATTTTCTCTATAGCACCATCAAAAAAAAGGGGGGGGGGAATAAGCAAAATTGAAATGTCAGTAACAATTTCTGACATACAGAGAGCTTCAGCAGCCAGAATGGTAAGCAAGGTTTGAAGTTCAGGGCTTTCTAAAAAGCAAACTCAAAAAGGTGGAATGAATGAATGTAAGCAGAGTGGAAGAGAGGTGAAAAAGGACTATGACTCCATTCCTTAGGGACACATGTCAGTTTTGCACCAGGCTATCAAAATACCAAAGCCACTGGCTGTAATTGTGTGATGAATGAGCCTTACAGGTTACACAGCAAGAATAATAAATGAAGAATGATTTCCATCTGTCATAGAATACTGATTTGGGATTGATGACTGACACATAGCTCACACTTCTGCTTTAATGTGCATATTCTATATTCTGTGAATATAGGGACAAATGGTGAGCCTTGTCCTCACGCATCATGTGTGATGTGGAATGGCAACCATCTTTATGGGTTTTATTTTTGCAATGGGAGGAGTTGTTGAATACAATGTACAGATTCAGAAACATTTGGATGTTTTTTTTCCTACTTAGTGCCCAGTTTGCACAAGGGTCACTTATAGGGATGCCATTTCAGCTTGGGAAATTCCTGGAAAGTTGGGGGCAGTGCCTGAGGGGGCCAAAATTTGGGAGAGGAGATCAGTGTGGATGTGGTGTTACAGAGTCTACCCTCTGAGGCTGCCTTTTCCTCCAGGAGTACTCATTGTTGTGGTCTGGAGATCAATTGTAATTCCAGGAGGCCTCCAGGCCCCATGTGGAGACTGGCCACTGAAGTCACATATGACATTTTACCTGTGCTTATGTCTCACTAAGGCCCATTATGCACGGCCGCCGAAACGGCGATTTTTGGTAACATGGAAAACACGGAGGGGGAAGACACGAAGCAAACCGGTTATGCATGGGATGGGGCGCGACAACGGCAAAACCTGGAGTGGAGGGTGTCGAGGCGTCGATGCGGAGCCAAGGGGAAGCGAGGTGAGCGCGCCGCTGCGTTGGCGAGCGTCGGAGGCAGAGGCCAGGAAGGGTGGAAGCAGCCTGCGTAGGTGCAGCCTTGCCGGGTTTGTCAGGCACGGAGGGGGAGGGAGCCTCTCCCCTTTTTTGCTGCCCCGGTTCCTCTGCCCCATAGGTTTCCCCTTTATATTGTTTCCCCTACTTTAAGCTTTGTATTGTATATTTGTGCTTTGTTCATTCAAACTGTTTTATAAAGTTTTTGTATTTTCTTAGAGACCTCGCCTCCGTTCTCGTTTGTGGTTGGGGTGTGTGTTTGGGAATGGGTGGGAGGTGGGTGGCCGGCCTCTTTGCCGTCCTTAGCTGCAGCGATCCCCGCGCCCCCCTCCACTGTGAGCTCTCCGGCCACCTTTCCGTCCGTGTTCCCTTGGGTTCCCCCCGGCCTGCGCCGCCGTTCGTTCCAGCAGCCACTTGAGCAGCCTCCGACCCTCCAGCCTCCCCGATTATGCATGTGGTCAATTCGGCGCCACCTCTGGTTGCGCCCTGATCGCCCGGGAAGCTGAGCTTTCTTCCACGTTCCACTAACATGGCTTTTTCGGTGGCATGCACCAAATCTGCGGCCGGTTGCAGCCGACTCCGTGCGTTATCGGTGATTTTAGTCACCGCCATTCCACCCCGAATGCGCACTAAAACCCCCATGCATAATGGGTCTATGTCAGCATTACATACTAGGTGGGCACTAGCATGAATGGGCCTTTTGTGACTTTTCTCAGATGAGCTTCAGGGGAAATGCGTGAGTCCCAGAGTGAATGTGAATCAGACCATACCTTTTCAGATTCTGCAGCTAACCTTAAACAAACAAGCGGTTCCCCCTTCAAACACATATTCCCTTATGTGAGGCATTGCCAAGGGATGTAACTGTAAAAGAAACCGAGGCACCACAGGGCAGCTTAGAGTCAGAATGGGTAGCATATAGGGCTCCCCATTCATAATTCACATATTGGGTTACCCATTCAAAATTCACTTCAGCAATTTCAGGACTCCTTGAGGGGTGGGAGTACCTTGGATGGCTATAATACAAAGGCAGGGAAACTCTGATTTAAAAAGCCTTGCCCATCCCCTTGCAGCTCCAGTTGTCTGAGACTATTTTCTTTTTACTTTACTTTGTATATAGACTGCCTGTCTCCCTGAGACTCGAGGTGGATTATACACAGTGTAAATCATGGCAATCAGTAGGCATCAACATATAATAAGTAATATACCCAGACTAGAATTACAGAAATCTGGAACAAAGTAAAAAAAGTATTAGACATGATATGTTAATGTGGTGGGAGCAGGATAATTCCAGGATCCCCTGGAATTATAGCTCATCTGCAGACTAAAGAGATCAGTTCCCCTGGAGAAAATAGCTGCTTTGGAGGGTGGATTCCATAGCATTATACTCCACAGAGGTCCCTTCCTGTCCCAAAACCTGCATAGTTCCTGACACTAACCGAGTTGTGGCATTTTGTATCCACTAGAGCTTCCCAGTTGATTTCAAGGGCTGGCCAGTGTAGAACGCAGTGCAATAATCCAGTCTCAATACTACCATGGCATGGATCAAGGTAGCCAGAGGGGTTGCGTCAAAGTGAAGGCTGTTTTCTGGCTAGAAGGCCAGAAACACAATGTCATTCAAAATCTTTGACTTTCCAACAAGCCTAGCCTCTGTCTTGTTAGGGTTGAGTGTCAGTTTGTGCATTCTTAAACTGTTTAACCACAAGTAGTGGGTGCAGACTACTTCTGTAGATGATTTCCCCACAATTGAAAAAATGGAAACAAAACAAAATTTAAAAATACCCATAATCTAAAGTGACCAGATTTTAAGATTGGTCAAGAGGGATACCACTGACTGGGGGGTGCCAACCTCTAAGACCGTCCAGGAGTTCTGGAATTACCACTCAAGCCTGCACAGTTTAGAGACCAAGGGGGAGGGGGTTCTTGATTTAAAATTTGGTCTATATTTCTTGTATTGTCCTCAAAAGCCTCTTTAAGACCATCTATTCGGTCTGAAAGCTCTCTGTTACACTTCTGGATTTCATTTAGTATTTCTTTGGACTGTTGATTAAGCAATCCTTCTGTAGATGCTTTTAGTTCTCTGCTTTGTTTTTCTAGCAGCCTAGCTATTTGTGTCAGATCCAGAAACCTCTCCTCCGCTGTATCTTCTATCTCTATCTCTGCCTCAATTTCTTTCTCCTTTCTACCCTCCCGCTCTAGGAATTGAGAACCCATGGTCTGGTTAACCATTGAAGAGCCGAGGACCAGGCGCTGTCTTCTTGGGTCCACGCTTCTGGCTCTTGCCCTGTCCACCTTCAGGTACTTTGCATGGTTCCTCTGCAGAAAACTCTCTGAAGAAGGAGGTCTCATGGGAACGTCAGAGCAGAGCAGGAGTCCCGCAGCGCCTGGAAGGCCAACACAATTGGGGGCAGGCAGTGAGCTTCCAGAGCCAGGAGTGAGAGGGAGGGAGGGTGGGCCGGAGGTGGGATTTTCGGGGAACACAGCAGGACATGGGACCAGTCCTGAAAGCTCAGGACAGTTCCGTGATATCCAGGACACCTGGTAGCCTTAAAATAATCTCAGAATTTTGAATATTTAATATACCACAATTTGCTTGCCATGGTAAACCGTCCACTGTCTTGGGAAGGTAGCTGTTCATGGGGTGTGAGTATCCAAAAGCTGCCCTCAAGAATATAAAACCAGTTTGACTTGGCTCTGGATTAAGGCAGCATTATTGCATCCCATTGCAGCATTATGTGAGGAAGAGTCTATTTATTAATTTACCTGCTTTGTACCCTGCCTTTCTTGCTGAGACTCAAGACGGATTACAGAATAATGCAATAGGCATAGCATGACCTGTGAACAATACAACTGGACTAGGATTACAGAATTAGTACACAATGTGAACCACAACAGCCCAGGCAATATAAGGTAGAATTACAAAGCAAGAAAGCAATGCAATAAAACAAAGAAATATGATACCTAGAATAAACACTGAAATTGATTCCTTGTAAGAGACTACAATTCTGTTTCATTATAAACAAACACTTCTGACACAGTCACCATACCACTTCCAAATACAATATTTTTCACTGTCCAGCTAGGAATAGATGAATGGTAACTCAGAGAGTGATGAGATGCTGAATGATGAATAAGAACTACTGAATCAACTCACAGGCCATTTCTGCACCCTTTAAATGTAGTGAAATGCTTACCTTACATAGTTGTTATATTTTGACCACTCCATATGACGTCGTCAACATCCAGTGTCTGGGCAGTAACCAGACATCCTCCATTTTAAAGCACTAGTTGGGGAATCACATAAAGTGGATTCCCCAACCTATTTAGTGTGAGCTACAGGAGAGCAACCAGCAGAGCAAAGACATGGAGGCTCAAACATGCTGAAGGTGCCTGCCTTATCCCGCCCTTGCCCCACCTCCCTCTCAAGACAGATTACAGAATAATGCCTCCCTTTCCCTTGTTCCAGGGGATGGGAATTTCTTTTGAAAAAGTCTATCATCCTGGAGCAACGAATAGGCAGACAAGCATGCAGGCAATGCCAGAAATATTTCCCCCCCAAAAGTTGTAACACAAAGCATGCCTATCTAAAGTTACCCCCTCCCCCAAATCAGGAACAAGATTAATTTTTTAAAGTTATATATAAAAGCTATATGTATAGCCATTTAAATGGAGAAGTATGAATAAAAAAATTAGCGGGCATCGCGGGACCTTTAAAACATGGAGAAAGGGGATTGGCTGCCAGGATTGATTGACAGGTGGAAGAGAGTCATGTATAAAGCGTGTTGTTCTCTTCCACCATTTACAGGAGCCAGTGAGAAGGATGAGAAGTGTGAAAAGATGGAAGACAAAAGCAAGACAGTAAAAAGGTGAGGAGGGGCTTGGAGTCATGATAGTAATTAGCATTACACCATTCAGCTGGCATAACGCTATTTTTTCTGATGTGCGGAAATGCCCACAGAGATGAGTAGGTCTTTGAGAAGTAGGTCTTTTTTGTTTCCTTCTTTCTTAGGAAGGCTGAGAAGATTTAACTTTGTATTTTGACAAACATGCAGTAAGAATTTTTACAGAGCTCTGGTGAAAGGCCTAAACTGTCTTCTTACTTTGAAAATGTATTTTTAGCATTTAAATGCTTCTTTAACTGTTAATAAAAAAGAGCAGTCTAGTCTGAGAGATCTCTGTGTTCACAGGCTTTGGTTGGCCACTTGCTTTCCCATATCACATGCCAAGAGTTCGCAGCTGCAGATTAGTTAAGTATCTAGTTACTTTACAGTTATTCTTGCTAAAGCTCACAGAGATTAACAAGAAAACATTTTATCTGCTTTCATGAAATTTGCTTTTCTGTCTCATCAGTCAAACAATGTCTTTGATAGAGGTGGTAAAAGAGGTGGACAGCCAAAAATTCCTTTTTACAAAAATGTTCAGTGCACTGTGTGGAAATATATTCCACTCAAAACTATGGCTGCACTCTAAGGCTTAATTATATGTACTTAACTCCTCTTGAGTCCAGTGGTGAGTCTTTAGGATCACAAAACCAGTAACTCATGCTCAGCCTCATGTGCATTTTCTATGGTCCAGTTTCTGTTGTTACAGAATAATATGTTTTTATACACTTCTTGATTCTACCCTAAGGAGTTGCAAAGCAGGCATCTTGTGAGGTAGGTGGGGCTGAGAGGTTTCTGGGAGAATGGTGACTGGCCTGAGGTCACCCAGCAGACTTCATGCAGATGAGTGTGGAATCAACCCTGGAAAAGGCTGAGTGTGGAAAAGGCTGAGAGGGAGCTCATATGGAAGTTGGGCTAATCCCTGCTTCCACATGATATCAACACTGGGCTGGCCCCCTCCCAGGCCTGCCCCAGATCAGGCGCTTGTTTGCCCCTCCCAAAGGGAACGCGGAAGAATCCATGTTCCCTTTTTTAAAATGGTGTGTAATGGGGCCTGTCAAGCAGCAGGTCCATGTGGACAAGGAAGAGCCCCAAAGGGGGCATAAACTTCTTTGTCATGGAGTGGACTGGGACTTAAAAATTTGTTTACAGGAAGGTAGGATTTCATTCCACACAATCCCACCTTCCTGCAAAATAACCACTGCTGTATTTCCTGGGGGGACACATTTCAGCAGGGAACCATATGCCCCACTGCAATGCGTTCTCCTGCAGAGTGTAAAGCTCCACAGCATTGCACTGGCTTCAGCCTGGTGCACCCACCACCATGCAGAATCAGTCCATGTTAGTGTCTGCCTGTCTTACACTATACCAAACTGATTTAGCAAAAACCCCATTCACAGTGTGAATGTCAGAATGGATTCACCACTGTCTATTCAATGTAAAAATGATCCAGATTAGAGTTTCCTTGGTAGAATATGGGATAATTATTGTTCAATGGTGACCATTTCTGCATGAGTCATTTTCCTCAACTCACTCTGTCTGTTCATAGGGTTTATTCCTGCTTCCTGGTGACATCGAAACGGGACCTCAGTTAATGGCTCTGCCCAGGCACCTGAACACTCAAGTGAGTGGTTGAAGTATAAAAACATATATGTGCAGGCTTTCCCAACAATCATAATCTGGACATTTGGAAGAACCCATGTAGTGTATGTGTAGACATCTCACTGCTGGAATTCAGAATAAGAGAGAATAGTTGGGTTTTTTGTACATTGATTTTAATTACCTGTAGGAGTCTCAAAGCAGGTTACAATCACCTTCCCTTCTCACCTCAGATACCCTGTAAAGCAGGTGGGGCTGAGAGAGCTCTGAGAGGAACTGCTCTGTGAGGCTGGTTCTATCAGCACTGTGACTAGCCCAAGGTCACCTAGCTGGTTACATGTGGAGGAATGGGGAATCAAACCCGGCTCTCCAGATTAGAAGCTGCCACTCTTAACCACTACTCCAAGCTGAATGTTCAGATGGTTGGAGATTTTAGAGTGGGTGCCACTGCTGTCCTGGTCTGCCTGTGCCTTGCTGCGAGCTGCTGCTGCCTGCCTGGAAATATGTTCTGCTTGTTCTGTGTCAGGACTGATTTGTCCTTTGTTTTAAAATATTACTTAAAAGTAATATTACTCAATTACTCAAGTTTTTCCTGTGTTGTTGCTGAGGGGAGCAAGTCGTTGCAGGGGAAAGGAGCCTTTGTTTTCTTTCTGGTTCTTTGGACAAATCATCTCCTGACAAGCACCATTTACCTGGAGATCATTCTGCTCTGCAGTTTACTTTGAGACCTGATCACACACACAGGTTAAAAAAGAAAGAGAGACAGAAAAGAGATGCTTGTGGAGAAGGGAAATTAAAAGGAAACTCTTTTGACTCATTCTGAAAAGATTTTTTTTAGATTAGATTTCTCTGTCCCTATCTGGAATTTTCTTTTCTTTCAAAAAGACCCTGATTTGGAATTACAACACTTAGATTGCATGCTATTGTTTAATGACTGGAAGCAGATGGCTGAGTATTTTAAAATACATTTATGGTTCCAATATGTCTCCCACTCTCCCCTCCTACCTCACTGTCTTTCTTCACATTAATCCCCTTCCCTTGCTTTTTAACCAATTCATTATCATCACTAGCACTGAGTAGATTTTGCCCAGTCTGAAATCAACACTTGTTTACTTGGCAAGATCTCCCTTTCCAGTTCTAACTGATGAAAAGAGAGAGAGAGAGAGAGAGAGAGAGAGAGAGAGAGAGAGAGAGAGAGAGAGAGAGAGAGAAGAAACCTAATAGTGCAGATTGCTATCTTTATTAGTGGAAAGGAATAGGAGTCCAGTAACACCTTAACAAAATTTGTGACAGGGCATGAGCTTTCATGAGTCACTGCTCACTTCTTCAGATACAGCTAGAACATGAGTCAGTTCATCCTTATATCTTTGAGAATGGAGTGATCTAGATGCAAATTAGAATAGATGCAAATTAGATGCAAATTAGATGCAAATTAGAACATTGGTAAAGAGAAAGGAAACCTATGTCTCAATTCAACCCAGGAACATGCTTGGTCTTTCACTTCATTATCTGTTGCAATTCAGTGGTTTCTTTTTCTAATCTGATGCTCTTAGGCCAGCAACTGAATGTCTTGGAAGGCTAAAATGTTCCCCCACTGTTTTTTGAATGTTATAGTTTCTAATGTTAGACTTAGGTCCATTTATCGTGAAATGAATCCTCCTGGACTGAACTCACAGGATTCTTGTTTCATTATCAGTGCTGATAACTCTATGCCTACTACCTCTGGGCATATCACAACTAATTCAATCATGCCTGCTATTGGCATTCAGCATCTGAAATCACCTGTATAAAGTTTGTATCACTGGTAGCTCATGTAACATTTTATGGCACACATGACCCAGGAGGAAGGAAAGTAGGAGAGAAGAAAACTGCACACACTTTGGTCAGTGGGTTAGCAGACTCTGGCTCACCTGACTTAGTGGACCTCCCCTGCCCATGAACCTTGTTGTTCTACATGTATTGTGCCCCTTACATAAACACCAGGTTTTTCTCTCTCACCCAGGCTGCTATCCACCAGACTGGCCAGATGTTCTGTTCACAAGCTTACAACAGTAAACAAATTTGACAAGCTGGGCAGAGAATTTCCACAGGGACCTGTGTCCACACAGGTGCCTTCCCTGGGCTGCCTGCAAGTGCCACTTGGCTGGCATCGAGGAGGTGAGGCCATCTTTCTAGCAGCCTAGGAAGCAGTGGCAGGAGCCCAACATGTTCTGGCCAGAGGAGGAGGAGATGGCAGCAGACAGAGCTTCCCTATGCCTCAGCCAAGAGCAGCAGGCAGGTCCCAAGGCTGTGCAGAGCTTTGGACCAAGCCAGCCCTCCCTGCCCCTTACAGTTGCTGACTCCAGGCTGGGTTATCCCTGGTGAGCTGGGGGAAAACCCTGAGGAAGGTCCACATTTGGTAAAGGAGGAACCTCAGCAAGAGGTCTAATACCCTAATATAGGCTTTCCTGGTCCAGATTCATACAGGTTTTCCCCAATTGCTCACTGGCTAGGTAAGAGCCCTGGATGGCTGGTCCCAGTTCCCAGGCTGTATGCCTGACATTTCTGCTCTACAATATGTGCTTATCCTACCAAACTCTACTATTATCTTGTTGCTGCAGTTTCCATTTCTATTTCTAGCATTCTCATTTTTTTATCAGTAAGCTGTAATCATCTGCTCCCAAATGGTCTTGCTTTACTCTGGCTAATAGCCCAAAGCCATCTCTAGAAAAAAGAACCTTCATTTTCATACACGTAGTTTGAAGCAAGGCACATGCCTTTGGTGATTTCAATGCAAGCTCTTCCCTCAGAGCAGTACTGGAGATCCAGCTAGGAGCCCTCCCCCCCCTCCCCCAAATCCTTTGCACATAGTGGGTTAGAGATTGATCAGTTGTCTCATTTACTTCATATTCCTTGTGGAGTTATTGTAGCCTGAAATAAAGTCAATGCAGAAGGGACATAGCATCCCCTACTAGTGTTGTGCAAGGGGGTCCCGATTCGGTTCGATTCGGGTTCGGATGCATTGGCTTTGAATCGATCCCAAAGAGGGAATGTTGGCAGACCCTTTTTTGGGAGCAGGACCCCAATTAACCAGAAAATTGGCAATTAACCTGCTGAAATTATTTTTCCCACCATTAAAGTCTATGGGAAATGGTGTCACCCTCTTTGGGAGCAGGACCCCCTGGTCCAATCTTCTTTAAACTTGCAGGGGAGCTCAAGGAGGTTCTTCCCTGAGTCCCCTGAAAGTTTCAGGAAGATTGCACCAGGGGATCCCATCGTAGGGGCTCCCAATGACCATTCCCCATAGAAGTCTATGGGGAATCAAGTTAAAACCAAAGAATATAACTCCAATGGGGTTATATCCAGTGGAGTGGATAGGAGGCTGCAGCAGGCACGAGGCTGCCAATGGCTTAGCGATTCGGCTGAATCAATTTGATTTGGCCATTTAAAAAGTAGTGACGGTCCTATTTGGACTGTTTTTGATTCGGAAACATCCAAATCGGCCCTGATTCGACCGATTTGGCCGTTTCCGAATCCGATTAAAGAATGAGAAGCCATCTAAAATCAGTTTCACTTGAAGAAAGATGAGAACTGTGCTCATCTACTTTCTTACCAAGCCCTGGCCTGAGCACAATATAGAAGAAATTCTCTGTCCTTTTGTGGGTTGTTTATGAGTGTGGGAAGGGGTATTTAAACATATTGTTTCTTTTTATGTACTTGCCATTAACATCTTCTACTTGTCCTGACCTATATGAAAAGAAGAGAAGAAGAAAAATGGAATGGAAGGTAATAACATAGTAATGTGAAGAGAAATGGAAGGGAATAGCAAGAGTTCTGCTAAGATCGATGCCTATCACAGTCTGTGTAAGAAAACTAGGTTACATTTTGGCCGAGTTCAGACACATTGCAAAACTGTCATTTATAACTATGGTCAATTTGTGAAACCAGGGTTCCATTTACAGATGACCACTGAAATCATGATTTGCCTGCTTTTTCTCACTGCTTTTGCTTTGGACAAGTTTTCTATGTAGCTGGAGAATTTGTGCCCAGAAGAAGAAAGGAAATCATGAGGCACAATGATATAGTAGTCTTCTCTATGTTTATAGGTGAAAAGGTTATAACATAAAGTCATAAAGAGTCAACCAAAACGGGATCCTAGGTTAAGTGACCCGCTTTCTGTGTTATCTTTGTCAGTGGTTGCTCTTCCAATATACTGTCATAGTAGTAGTAGTAGTAGTAGTAGTAGTAGTAGTAGTAGTAGTAGTAGTAGTAGTAGTAGTAGTAGTAGTAGTAGTAGTAGTAGTAGTATCACACAGGCAAAATGCTCATAATCATTTGGGGATTTCATAAAGTGCCCCAGCTGCAAGGATTTAGCCAGGATGTCTAAGTTTGTACATCTCATGTAATCAAATTCTGACCACAATTTCAGATCCTTGTTTGACATACCCTAACTACAGCCAATACAGTAATCTATTTTTGGGTAGATCACGTTAAATTAAACCATGTTGAATTTAATTCAACTCTGTTTTTTGTTGTCATTGGCTATATGACAACTGGTTATGACAATTACTTGAGGATGACATTTTAACCTTTTCTGGTTTCTAAAATGGGATGGGTGGGGGTTGTCTTCCATTCAGGTACAAAAATCCACTGAGTGTGAGAAGAGATTAACTATGCACATGGGTAAGGTGACCAGATTTTAACACTGGTAAAGCGGGACACCATTGACCAGGGGGGTTCTTGATTAAAAATTTGGTCTATATGGAGCAACAAAAAGTTTCATAGAACGCAAAAATAGTACTGTAATATATATATTTTAATTTCAACATAAGTACAATTTGCCAGGTACCCACAGATGTCCCTCCAAAAGTGGGACAATCTGGTCACCTTTCACATGGGGGAGAGCTTTGACAAGAGTGTGCCAGCTCATTCATCAACAGGGAGGGGTGGCAGTGAAAGCTGCTTTAAGGTTCCAGGGGAGACAGAAGGAGTCAAGTAGTAGATTTCTGTGGTATTAATTATAATTCAGTAAGAATGTACCCAGCTTACCAGTTTTTTAAAGAAACAAATATATAAGAAAAGCTAAGACAAGTGGAGAGAGTCAGGAGGGCTAAGGTACCATATGAGCTTTGGTTGGTGGGGGAGGCAAATAACAATAGGAGGATTCAAGTGGGTAGCCGTGTTGGTCTGAAGCAGCACTCTTGCACTCGAAAGCCCACGCCTTGAATAAACCTTTGTTGGTCTTAAAGGTGCCACTGGACTCTGGTTTGGTTTTGTGGTAACAATAGGAGGGTTTAAAAATATATATATTAGGAGTAAAAAAGAACAATAAAGAAATGATAGATCCATTTAGGGAGTTAATGAATGAGTTTTAATGAGTGATGTCAGAATGCCCAAGCTTTTAAATTCTTGTTTTGTGTCTTTTTCCCCCTGTAGAGGAACTGGTATAGAAGGGTGGCGATAATAAAAGAGAGATTTGGGATATGGTTTTAGATGGTCTGATTGCTTTAAAGCCCATACAAGTACTCAGAACCTGATGAATTGCATCCATGGGTGTTGAATGAGCTGGTGAATGACATCTTGGAATCTCTCTTTAACTTTTGAAAAATCTTGGAGGATGGAGGAGGTACCAAGGAACTGGAAAAGGGCTAATGTTGTACATTGCGGGGGGCGGGGATCCAGGAAATCCTAGGACACTTCGTTTGACATTGATTCTAGGAAAGATATTGGAACAGATTATTCCAACAGATTATTCCACTGTGATTGTTAAATCTCAACATGGTTTTCTTAGGAATAAGTGATGTCAGACCAACCAGATTTTTTTTTGATAGAGCTACTAGATTGATGGAACAGAGCAATGCTGTCAATATGATCTAATTGAACTTTAGTAATGCTTTTGACATTGTGCTCTAAGATGTTCTTCTAGAGAAGTTGGTGGGACATAGACTGAACACTTTCATTGATTAAGGACTGGATGATAGATAATACCCAAAGGGCGATAGTTCATGGTTTCCAATCAACAAGGAGGGAAGTGACAAGTGGGGCATCCCAGTGTTCTGTTTTGGGTCCAGTGATATTTAATTTCTTTATAAATTATGCAAAAAACAGAGTTCAGAATGTGCTCATCAAATTAACTGGGTGGGCAGTTAATACCTTGTAGGGTAGAAATAGGATGCAGGTGGACTTGGATAGGATGGAGGATTGTGCCCAGGTAACTGTAACGTGTTGGACTTGGGTAATAAAAATCACTTATATAAATATTGGATAGGTGGAATCTAGCTCAGTAGCACTGCCTTTTAAAAGGACTGTTTTTTTTTTTAGTGGATCATAAGCTTACTACGAGCCAGCAGTGTCATGTGGATATAAAAAAGCAGTCATTGGAGGCAGCAGGGGCATGGTGGGCATGGCTAGGGTGCAAGGTAAGTACTCTGTTCAGCTCACAAAGGGGGTTGCAAGCATAGTTGGTTCCAGTCTTGTCTTGCTCAGCAAGAGCCTCCTTTTGCTGACTCATTCCCCAAAGCCCAGGCGTTGCTTCTTCCCAGTGTCCTGGCTGCTTTCTCTTAGCATGTCAGTCCTGATTCTGCAAAGACCCTGCTCCAGGAACCAGCACTGATCACTGCTAGGCAATTAGGGGAGCACTCTAGCTTCTCTCTAAAACTGTCAAGCACTCCTTCCTTCTTCTACGTTCCACTAATTCAGGAGAAATGGTGGAGACTGAAGCTCTGGCCTCTGTGTCCTTTCTGTCATCAGCCAAAAACCAACAGCCTTTTCCTCCTTCTGGATTCTTCCCCCGTTGTGTCTATTTCTTGACCCAGCTGCTCAGGTGTGTATTCTACCAGTGTGGGACTCAACTCCTCTGATTCCTCCCCTGGAGGAGATGCCAGCTGGCTGATGATACATGCAAGGTGATATGATGGCCACTTTTCAATATCAGCCAGCGTGGTATAGTGGTTAAGAGTGGCAGTTTATAATCTGGTGAGCTGGGTATGATTCCCCACTCCGCTACTTGCAGCCAGCAGGTTGACCTTGGGGTCACCACAGCACTGATAGAACTGTTCTGACTGAGGAGTAATATCAGGGCTCTCTCAGCCTTACCTACCTCACAGGGTGTCTGTTGTGGGGAGAGGAAAGGGTAGGTGATTGTAATCTGCTTTGAGACTCCTGGTAGAGAAAAGCAGCATATAAAAACTAATTCTTATTCTACATAGAATGATGCCTTTTTGAGGAAAGGGTAGACGTGTTTTCAGTTGTGTTGGATAACAGAGCAAGGACTAATGGATATAAACTATAGCACAGGCAATTTCATCTGAATTTGAGGAAGAACTTCCTGATGTTGATGTGGGTTTGGCACTGGAATAGTCTTCCCTGTGAGGTGATGGACACTTTATGTTGGAGGTTTTTAAGGATGAGTTGTGGATAGTATTAGCAGGGGCTGTCCTAGATGACCCTGGTGATCCCTTCTAACTCTGAGATTAAATTTAAAAACTGAAAATAAGTTCATTCATTAGTACTTGGACATGAAACAGATAAGCATACAAACTGATCATGCCAATTAAATCTTCACTTTTATTAGCCTAGCAACTACCTCAAGGTCAAGGCAGATGAGTTGTTGGGAGATCTATTAAGAGCTTTCTTAATTAAAACAAAATTGAAAAATAATTTCATAGGAGGGATAAGCATGAACCAGTTTATAAGCCAAAATTCAGCCTGAACATTGTCTGTTTTGTAGCCCCTGTACTAAAGGTCAAGGAAGGTGCCTTCCCTGGACATTTCCTGGACTTCTGTCCGAATTGGTTTGGCTGTTCAGGCCATTTAAACCTAACATCTGAACAGGGAAGTCAAGTCATCAGCTGGTGGGTTTAAATGCCTGTGAAGCATTTTAACCAACCATTTTGTTCATGCTTCCATTTCACCCCTGCCATTTAACCCATCAATTTCATTCTGTCTGGCAGCCATTTCAGCTACCCCCTCCCCAATTCCAAGGGGGGAGAGAAATGGATGGTTTACATGGCTTCCAGCCATGCAAACCAGCTACCCCTTCCCCGATTCCAAGGGGGGGAGTGAAATGGATGGTTTACATGGCTTCCAGCCATGCAAACCATCTGTTTTGCTTCCCCCCCCCCCCCACTTCCAACTGGGTGAAATAAAAGGATGGGTTAAATGTCCGTCAGTTCAGGTGTCTGAACTGGCTGGTTTAAGGCATTTTTGTTCAGCTTGATTCAGGGTTCAGATTGGGACTGCCCTGAGCCCTGAACTAAATTGGAATATTTTGGTTTGTGCCCATCCATATTGCACAGTCCCCAATTTGGATGAAGCCAAAGAGCAAAGGAAAAAGGAGAGGTTAACTCCTGTCCCTTTGCAATTTTGATAAGGGAAATAGATGCCCTCCCCACAATCAGTTACTTGCTCTGCAAATGAAACTCTTTTTGCATTCCAGTTTTTGTTTTTTAAAGTCCTCAAGTTTCAATTTATCAAGAAGGGGAGGATTAAAGCCCTTCTTCCCACATTATAACCCCAGTCTGAAAGGGATTCCCCCAGGGATATTTCTATATTTAGAGTGCTGGGAAGATCCATTCATAGATTTTCCAGTGTCACATTGCATTTGAACTTCATTTAGCTATAACAGAGATCAACAAAGCATTTTCAGTTGCATTTTTATAAAATTAACTCAAAAATTATTTGTCCGTGTTGCATTTCATCAACAAGCTTTTTCAGGGGAATCTGTAATGCATAATGACAGCATTGTGTTTATATAAGTATAGTTAAATTATATAAATAATTAGGTTATATTGGTCTAAATGACAGCAAATAAACATCTATGTCTAATGATATTAATATTGTATTAAAAGTTATAATCCTAAAATATCAGTCACATTCCAGACAGCTAGAGTTATTCCATCCCTGAAATTGCCGGAGGAAGAGAAATTTCTTGTAAAGAGGAGAGATAAGATAAGGCTGTCCAGCACCCAATGGGTTTTGGCTCAAAATTAAATAAATCTTTTAAAAGAATTGTATTGCTATTTCAGAAAAGAGAAACAATAGAAAGACAGATAAAAGCAAAATATAATAATGTACATCATATAATGAATCTTGACAAGCTCTATTCTTTATCAAAAAAATTTAATGAATGTTACCATCCTGTTCGTCTTGTAGTAGTTCTTTTAAAAAGTACATTCTAAAGAATTTTATAACATGTAACTCTACATGGGTTATATACATCACCCAATGCCTATGTAAAAAAAAAACCACTTTGTTGGAAAAATGACTAGAAACTTAAAAACATGCAAAGCAGAAGTCATATAAAAGTGAAAAGAACAAATGCCCCATTGGCTAAACACATGACTGAAAATAACCGTGGTCCCTCTTATTTTATTGAAAAGCTGCTACTGAAAAAGTAACAGAGTGGATTGTTAGACTCCAGACACTGACACCAAAAGGGTTAAATGTGTATTTAGAATTGCATCCGTTTATGTTTTTAAAAAATGAGAAAGATTATGTCAACTGGCTGCCAGAATATAGTGAAGTTCTTCCAGCGACAATTATCTACTGATCTTTTTGAAGAACTACTGTAAGACAAACAGGTTGGTAACATTTATTTAGGCACAGAAAAAAGATTTCTCTAATTTTGAGCACACACTTTTGGATGCTGTCTTGTCTTATCTCTGATCTTCACAAGGAGTTTCTCTTCCTTGTGCTATCTCAAGGACAAAATAAATTCTAGCAATTTTTTATGTGACTGATTTGTAATTTAACTGTACTTGTGTAAACTCAATGTGGTCAATATATAGTACAGATTCCCCTGATGAAGTCTGTTAATTAAGTACATAGGGAATTTTTGGAAATTTAACTGAGTAATAAAATATAATTTTACCTAATTAGCCCTATTTTTTAATCTCCGGTAACTGGAGTGGCTCCTTAGTTTCTTGCTATTTTATTAATTAAAACAATTGACTTTAAATCTTTTTTCTAAATCACATTATCTAAATTTCTTCTGTAATTCTGTAACTCTCTAATAAGGTATCACATCAAATCAATCAACTTCTAAAGGATAAACTGATGATAGTTTGCATCTCCGGTAGGGGAAAAAATCCCTCATGAGGTAGATTTTATTTCAGCAAGAGCATCAGAACTGACCCCATTGCATCAAGTGATTAGAGATCTATTGAAACCAATGAACAACTGAACTGTTATTTATCCCAGGAAATATTTTGTTTTTTATAAATTAAATAAAATATGCAGAACTTCACAACCACCAATTACATCTTTACTTTAAAAGAATGTGTTGGAATTAATAAGTCAAACATAAGTCACAATTCCCTATCAGTATCATCAGTTGTATAGCGTTTAGACATTTAGTTTTCTATGGATCAGATCCATAACTTTTGACCAAAGTTAAATGTGATAATATGCTGATCAAACTGAGAAGGTGACTCAGAAACCAAACATCTTAGTTTGGTTTCCCATTCCCAAATCAGCTTTCCCATTCTGAATATATCTAAATGGATCTGAAAGAGAGAGAAAAACCTAGACATACACAATATAGTAGAGTAAGGCAGACTGCAAATGAGCATATTATTAGCACATCCACAAACAGAGCAATAAAATATCAGTAAATTCAGGAAAAAATACCTAAATGTACCAAGTACATGAAGCAACGGGAGAAAGCAGAGAGAAATGATTTACCTCTTTTATGATTAGAATATTGACTTTATCCTTAAAATGTATTCAGAATGTTCCTGACCTTATAGCTTAGGTTGTATGAATTTAATCTCATTTCCTGATTTATTACTCAGTTCAACACTGTGAACTCCTAATGTGAATCTCTGTATATTTATGAAATCCAAGGTTTTTTTCCCCACAGCATACAATCCACTTTTAAAGGAGCCTGCTGAACACAACCATTCAAGTTTATAGTAAAGTGGTGCCCTCTGCTGGACCTAATAGTGTATTTCCCCCCAAGAATTTTCAGGATATCATTGCGAGAAATACCAAGTTAAACCATTCAAATCAGTCAAGTTTTGTTATTTTTCCACTGGGAGGAACATACAGTTAATAATGAGGCTTAGGAGAGGAATGGTTTTTGCCTTTGCAGAAAGTGTGTGCAAGTAAAGTGCTGTCATGCTGAAGCCAATTTATAGTGAATACTAGATCTAAAGCCCATTTTATATTGAAATAAAATGGGCGCTAGATGTCCCCCCCCCGGGGCGAGCCCTAAAGGCTTCTGCGTTGGAGGTTCTGGGCGTGGCATCCATGGGGCCACAGAAACATTCCCCCCCATCTCGGGGAAGGCTTGTGCCGGGGCAGGCGTAGGCTGTGCAAAGTGGGCCTACCAGTCTTGTGGGCTGGGGGCTCCAGAGCGTCCGGGAGGCATGGGGCTGGTGAGTCTCGGCTGGCTGTGAGGTGGGCAGCCAGGGGCGGGGCGGGGTGCAGGCGCGGGCGAGTCGGGGGGCGTGGGAGAAGGAGTCACGTTTAGCAGGCAGCGCATGTGTGGTATGTTGTGGTGGGGTGGGCGGGGGGAGAGTGGGGGGAGGAAGCGACGCATGCGCTGAATAGTGCGCATGCGTGATTCATTCCTGTGGTGGTGTGGCAGGCGCGCAGGTCGGATGGGCCGCGGCGTGGATGGCCCTGCAGAAGGGCTCGTCCTGCTGGGCGCCTCTGAAGGCGGTACCGAGCGGACGCGGTGGGGGCATGATGTTTGGGGCGTCATGGGGTGTGGGCGTGGTCGGCGGAGGTGCGGCGATGAGGCGGTGATGAGGCGGTGAGACTAACCTTGTTCCGGGCGCTCTTGTGCGACGGCAGCGGAGGTGGAGGCGCGTGGCTGGGAGCGGAGCGGCTCGGTGGCGGCGTGGCCATTGGCGGGCTGATGTTGGTGGCATTCGGAGGCGGTGAGGGCCTGGCCGCAGAGATAGCGGTGAAGCCGACGGATAGGCAGTGAAGCATGTGGTGGGACTGCGGGCGGCGGCTGGGTGGGACGGGCGACTGTCGTCAGGCTGGGAAGGGCACGGGAGGTCCTGGGCGGCAGCGAGGGTGCAGGGGCGGTCTTCGGGGGGAGTGCTTTTCGGTAGGGAAGGGCCATGGCTCAGTGGCGGGAAAGGAGCAGGGCAGCCGCATCTTTGACGCGGCAGCCCTGCTCCTTTCCCGCCAATGAGCCATGTCGGGACGGAGTATGGACACAGAGTCCAGGGCGGGCCAAGTGGCCAATAGGGAGGCGCGCATAGCGCGCCTCCAAATTGGCCACTTGACCCCTGAGTGGCACTCGGTTGGGGCCAATCAGGAGCCGCTTTGCGGCTCCTGATTGGCCCTCTCCGAGTTTTTATCCCGGACAGGTCCCGCCGTAACTCCTCCCCAACAGCCCTTACTGCTTTATTTAGTCCGCGGCGCCCACAGCACCGCGGGCCGTTTTAAGATATAAGCTTTGCAAGGCAAGAGATGAACATAGATGTATAGACCCTTGTCTTCCTTGCTGATACTAGCCTCACCACTGCATCACACTGACTGTCTTTGTTGTCCGGGGCTCAGCTCAAATTCTGGAAATTGGTAGCCCTATGGACTACACCTTCCCCAAAATCCAGACTTTGTTCCTTGAGAAGAGCCTTTGCCGCCTCTCTGGCTTCCCGACTTGAGAAGTCAAAGGGGGGGGGGAGCTTCCTGAGATTTTTTTTGCCTGCGGTAGAGGTCTCCCCTCTCTCCCTGCTTTGAACTAGAACTTCACAGCTGGAGTGGCCTTGGTGGAAAACTCCAGCTGCACCTAGCCAGGTGCCCCAGAGCTCATGGAAGCCATTTGGGAAGGGGGACACACATGGTTATTTGTGTCTACCCCCCTGGCTATGACATTCCCAAATAGATTATATGCAATAAGCAAAACCTTTTTTTCTCTGCATTTGTAGCCAATAACAGTTGTTGACCACTACCCTCTCTCCAAGGAGACCACTACCATCCAAAAGTAACTCACAACAGTTCTATTAACGAGCTCAGTATTTTCAGATGGTGAGGGGAATTTGCTAATCTTCCAGAAGACTCTTTGAAGACTATGCTGATTGGTTGAAAGAGGTCAGAAAGTTCATGGCCGATATTTTCCATAAAATGTAGTCTTTCTTGATAGGCCATATTTCCCCCTCCTCCTCCATTCTATTCCCTTCCTCACTCCTTGACTCACTGTTTTATGGATGTTGCTTGCTTTTTTGACTGAATTTGCTAAAGAAATTGTATTTAGGAAGTTACTTTTGTTATTTGTGTGTGCTTGAACCCTTCACTGGAACAATTTTTTAAACTTTATTTCTAATAAAGCTTATTTTGCTTTATGATGTATTGCTGTGAATCTACTGGTCCAAACTTAGGTTAAGCTTGGTAATGTTTTCCACAGAGAGGCTTGGTCCTGGGTCCCAGGTGCACAACAGAAGACCAAGTCTCTCAGACCAAGGCAGGCCAACCTTGGCAGCTACCTATCTAGGAGCCTACCTGAGGCAGCTTGCAAAGTAGTAAAAACAAAACATGAAAAGACAAGTGGGGGGCCATGTATCTCCCAGGGAGGGGAATGCCTTCTCCTATTGCTGCTGATTCACCACAATTGTTTCCCTCCCTACAACTTGGGCAGAGACTTGAAGGGGGGAATCCCATGTGTCCCCCCTTGCCAAGCTTGATGCAGCTCCAGACCCCCCCACCAAGTACTAACCACAGTGTCTTCTGGCTCAGCTGGACATAGCCGTCTGCATCCTCCACTGTTGTAGCTGGGCTTGGTACAGCTGCCACTGCACCACATTATCTGGCACAACTCCCCGCCACAGTGGTAGTGGTGTTTAGAAAATACTTGCAGGCAATTTACAAAGCTCCAATGATTTTTTAATTTTTAATTTATTTATTTTTTGCTTTTCAAATTTTTCTGCAATCCTGTGGTGTTCCCCAAGTTTGCAGAAAAATCTATTTCAGATGTTTAGCTACCTACAGATGAGGGCCCGCCTTAGGAAATTGAGATACTGATATTAATTAAAATCCAATATTGAGACACCATCCCAATCTAAAAACACAGACGATACAAGCAGACCCGTGAGAGTTTGAAATGTTTCCCAACTACAAGAGTATTAAAAGAATAACTACTTAATTGAATGTGAAGGTGAATATAAATGTTTAGGTCTGTTGCCTAGAAGAGAGGAATGTAGATGACAAGTTGGCCTCAAGGGGATGGGCATTCCATAAGCAAAGTGCCAATTCTGAAAAGACCCTGTTTCTGGCTTCTACCCACTTCACCTCTCAAAGCACAGACAACAGACAACAGGGCTTAATAAGGCAGTCTTAACTGGCTGGCTGAGCCATATGATAAAATCTACTGTACTTCACTGGAGTTTATCACTAGTACTCTGAAACTCTGAGATGAATGCTTTTGTCCTCTACAAAGGGGGTTGTCAACACCCGGTCTGCGGCCCGGTACTGGGCCACGAAGGCCTCGGTATGGGGCTGCCAGTGACCGCGCCTGCCTCTCCCTCCCCACAGCGAGTGAAGCGGCTGCCAAAGCGGCCGCCAAAGTAGCCCCTTCACTCATGGCCTGGCTAGCTTCTCACTGTGAGAGGGGGGGAGAAGAGGCAGGCATGGCTGCCGGCACGCCGGCGGACGCAAGTGCACATGCACGTTTGCACACAGCTGCTGCACGTGCATGGCACCTGGGTCACTGGTTCTCTCCCACCTGCCGGGGCAGTCCTCAACCACAAAAAGGTTGGGGACTGCTGCTCTACAATAACACAGAAACCAGTTTTCTTGCTAGCAACTCATATAAATCATCACTTTTCTTAGAGGAATTCCGGAAGAAGATCTTTGCAGAAAAGTTATGTGGTTGACTTCTGGCACGTTTGTCAGACGATATACCATCAATGTCCATGATAGGAAAGAAGCGGACATGAGAAAAGTTGCTTTACATAGCATATTGAACAGAGATATACACATTCTTCTGACCTTTCTTTGGCGAGACTGATAATCTCCAATGTGGGACTACACTAAGATCTTGAAGATGGGAATGAAGTGCAGAAAAAATAAGGATGCACGTGCAACAGATATTTATCAAGGAGTCCCATATCCCTCCCTCCATCCCTCTGTGTAACCCTCTGTAATCACAGCAGTTGCAAGCATGAGAGAACTGGTAGATGAGGCACCTGCCTCTCTGCCTCAGGTGACTTTTAGAAGAAGAGCTGTTTTTTAAAAACTCAATTTTTTACAAAACAAAGGAATCTCAAAGCAGCTTACCCTTCCTCTCCCTACAATGGACACCTTTTGAAGCAGAGAGCTCTGAGAGAACTGTCACTGGCTCAAGGCCACTCATCAGACTACATGTGGAGGGGTAGGAAATCAAACCTGGTCCTCCAGTTTGGAGGCTGCCATTCTTAACCACAACACCAAGCTGGCTCTTGGTGGGAGATACCGTTGAATGGGAGGCGGAGAGAAATCCCAGATTTCTTTGATGTTGGCCTGCATAGATGTCATTCTCATGTGCAAACAACCACTTGATAAACATCAGTAATGGGAAGTGTAGCCTGTTACCTTTGCTTAGGAATGTTACTGATTTGTAAAATGTTCCTAATTAACAAGATTATTTTAGGTTATCTGCCTTCTGACTACAATTTCTATAATATAATGCTGTTATGTGAAAGTCATTTGAAACTTTTATATAATAAAGAGGAGTCAAATCCAAACTCAACCCAAAAGAAAAATGTTAAGACCATTTTCTCTTTGCATTCCAGTGATTTTATAAGTACCGCTTGCAATGATTGCAGGCAAAAGAAATTTAACCGAAGTATTGGTTTTAAAAATTACCACATATATTTAATGTGAATACAGTGTTTTTAATTATAGATGCTTTTAACCTTTGGTCTGGTTCTGTGCAGGTGTAGAAATGAGGTATCTTTGAAATAACCTTAATCAATAAAGTCATTTCCCAACACGATCAGTTTAGAGGGGGAGTACAACTAATAAAACTAAACGAATGAAAAACTATAACTGAGAGAGTTTACCCAGCTGAATTAAGTCAAGCCTACTTTTACAAGGTGTGGGAAGAATTGCTGTGCACTGTCATAAAAACTTGTTAAAAATCCCAAACCCAACAAAACAAACCTTCTGAATCCAAAAGAAAAGCGAAAAATGGTTGGTCTACTACCAAGCATATAATGAAAGCAAAGACATTAACAATGCATGAAGAGGGAGACTGGCATATAACGTAGATGAAGTACTGCTAGATGTTCTAACTAGGGATGAGGGGAAGCTGTCTGCCCGCTTTGTCTCTTTCCCACTGGTATACTCCTCTCCCATTCATTTTTGAAGCAAAGAACAGTGAGTTTTACTTTTGAACCAATGTTAACACTAACCAACCGCTGGCAGCCTGGGGGGGAGGGGGCAGGCAGCCACCCTCCCGTCAGAGCAAAAGTACGATGGAAAAGGGGTCATGTCTGAGCTGTGATTTAAGCCCAGAAATTCATTTCGACTGTTACTATATAGGCTTTCTCAACAGGGGTTTTGTGAAACCCTTAGGTTTCTTGAGGGCCCTGGAAAGGTTTCCTGAATTGAAAATTATTATATGACCATATATGGTTATGTTGACCTGCTCTCCCCTCCCAAAATGGCCAATGATGGGCCTATGGGGGGAAAGGGGAGGGGCCCCAGTCATAAAATCAATGCTGCCCAAGGTAGTGACTGGAGTCCAGAGAGGTAAGTATTCTCATTTTAATTTGACAGCATTTGGGGGGGGGCAGGGGGCGATGGAGCAGCAGATTCTTACCCAGCCCAATGGAGTATGCCGCTGGGCTATTTCTGGTGCTGAGGGGTGGGGGCAATGGTACATGATGTCGCATTCGCCAGGAGTGACTGAGTAGTGTCACTTCTGGTGACATGTAACTTCAGGGAGGTGTGGCCTGCTGACCTTACTTCTGGGGGTTCTTGAAGCCTGAAGAATGGTAAAAAGGTTGAGAAAGGCAACATGATTCATTCCAGGATTGGGAGACTTGTGGAAACATAACCTTCCACTAGGCTTTTCCTGAAGATTGGTAGGCCCGCTTTCTCCAACCAGTTGCTGTGTGAATCTGCTGGTATTCATTCCCTCCAGCTACACACCTGAAGGAGCAAGCAGTATTCTGTAGCTATTTATTTATTCATTCAAGTACTTCATTTATAACCTGCCTTATCACCAGTGGGGACCCAAGGTGGCTAAATCATTGACTTCTCCATCACTACAGTAAGGCAGATGAGTGTGTGATTTGCAAAAGTCATCCAGCAAGCTTGTGTGACCAAGTGGGGATTGAAACCTGGGTCTCCCAGATCCTGCTCCCAACTCCTTGACTTTAACCACTACACCACACTGGCTATCAAAAGCAAAGAAGAGGCGAGCCCCAAGAGCAAAGAAGAGGTGAGCATGGTTGTAGCTGCTCTTCCTCCCTTCTTGCATCTAGGCAGTGTTATCACCCAAACTGGCATGATGACGGCCAGGGTTGCTTATCTCCTCTCTTTGGGCCAGCTGCTTGTTTAGTGATGCAGCAGACTAAGTAGACCCTCAAGAACAGCTGAGGGGCAAAAATGGGGTTCTGCAGTGGGAGGGGAAAATCATCAGAAATAGCCATCCCTCTTAAGAAAGTGCACTGAATTCTTTGGAATGTGTGATTGAATACAGGCCAAGGTTAGACCAAGCAATTGCTTCCTCCTGTGCTTGTGGCCCAGCTACAAGTGCTTCAAGTACAATTCCACTTTATTGAATTGTCTCTGTATTAAAAATGTCTAGTTAAACATATGAAGCAGCCCCACCAGGCTAAGACAGTTAAAGAGTCCACAGTTACACTAGGAGGCTGTCATTTTGAGGCTTCCCACTTTTTGAATCTAAAGGTTTACATGAGAGCATATTCTAACCTTTCACCTCAGGAAACTGGATTCAAATTGTGCAAAGGGCATAAGCAAAATAGAGTGTATGACCTCCAGGATGCTCCTATGTAAAATATATCCACATGATAAAAAAAAGTCTAAGAACTTCACTAAAACAGCAAATCTTTGTTCTCCCAGATCCCGGTTTCTGTGGAGAAAGGTCAGAGGCTCAGGTATGAGATATATTTGAAATGTATAGATAAAAGCTCACTCCGTTTGCAGGCCAAACTTGCTGTAGTGTTAGCAGTAATTATATTTCATGAGTCTGAAAAGCCACCAGACTGAAAAGAAGCCACAACACTTGAGAACTTGATAATACTAGAAAAAATAGCAATTAGCAGAAATTATGAAGGGATGTAATTCCTTATAAAAAGATCAAATATTGAGAATGTAGTGGTGAGTGTCTACTAATATTTACTAACTACAGAAGCCAATAGCTCAGGGGGGCTAAGGTAGATTTAATTTCCACATTCAGTGGTAAACAATCTATTTTCTTAGTTGCTAATTACTTGCAAACTGTAAGAACAGGGTGGAAAAGATTGCTCCATAATCAACATCCTAGAAACCGTTTTGTCAATTTTTGGCCCATTAACTAAAATATTTGCAGTTAATAAACTTGGTACCTAAACTCTGATTTAAACAGTAATTAGTCACACCTTTTGTGTTTTGCGTCTACTGAAGCTTGCAGTTACTATTATCCATAGAAACTGGCCCAATAGGAAGAGCCTTAATGGGCAGTCCTATATACCGTAAAATGGCTATTTTAAAATCCATAACTTTCAATGAGGTTATACTACAGGAACTCTTTTTAGGACTGCATTGTGTTCCCTCATCTGGGACCAACGTGGTAAGAATTTTTTAGCCCAAAATTCAACTTTCAAATTCAAAAGAAGAAAAGTAACTTCCCCTTCCCCATTCAGACTGCTTTATAAGGCTGTTTTTAAATGTACTTTTTGTGCTCCAGCTTTGGTCCTATTCGCTTATGATTTTACTGATCCAAAATCATATCCTTCTGATGTGTATAGTTACATTTTTGTGTGACTAGCAGAATCCATGTATTTTCCACTATCAGCATAAGCTATTGGAAACCCACGTTTTGGAAAATTTGCATGTTGCTGTATTCATTTAAAACTAGGGGCAAAGCCCGTTGTCTCCAAGAATACAACGGGCGCTAGAGCTTGGCAGTGGGAAGAGTAAGGGGAGGAGTTGTCCAGTCTGTAAGGGCATGGGGTTGTCATGTGTGTTGTGTGGGAGGTTGTGGTGGCATGGTGGCAAATGAGGGCATGGGTGTGGTGATATGGGTGTCAAGAACCTGTGGTGTGGAATGTTCGTTGATTGTGGGAGAGGACTGACCTTTGGGAATTGTGTCATAGTGGTTACAGATGAGCTTTCCAGAGCCATGTCCTCAGATATGTGAAGGGAAAATCAGACTGGAGACTCTTCTTAGGGGAAGATTACATGGCAACCAATTCCCCCCAGTTCTGCGTCATTTCCCTTCTTGTGTGAATTAGGCCACATTCACCGAAATGCCCCTCTGCCCTAATACACATAGGGTAGTCACAGTACACAGGTGTCCACCCTGTTCCTTCTGTCTCCCATATTTTCACTGTTGGTAAAATGTTATGTGCCCACATGCTTCTTTCATGGTTGCTCCTTAGAAGAACGGATTTTTGTACCCTATTGCTTACTACCCGAAGGAGTCTCAAAGCGGTTTACAAACACCTTTTCCATTTGTCTCTCCACAATAGTCAACCTGTGAGGTATGTAGGGTTGTGAGAGATCTGAGAGAACTGGGAATGGGCCGCAGTGACCCAGCAGGCCTCAGGTGTCTCAAAGCATTTTCCAATCGTCTTCCCCTTCTCTCCCCATAGCAGACTCCCCATGATGGAAGTGGGGTAGCGAGCCTCACAAGGAAGCGGGCAACCCTAAGAGGAAGACTGTCTGTGCACAGCAGTCTTGACCTTAGTAAGGTTTTTAATACTGTCTTTTTATTTGCCAGGCCAAGGTTATTTGCCAGTTACTATTTCAGTGACGATTTGTCTCCAGACATTGACTTGTTCTCTATTTAGTTTCAGGCTGTAAATATTTATTTAGATCTTCCTGCACTTTCCAGACTCACAGGACTGATGCTGGTCTGCCTGTCTGCGCCCCAGAATACAAACAGTTGATGATAAGGGCTGGCTATAACCCATAGGCCAGGAGGGACACTCCTGCACCACTCCCTACCAACTGCAGGCAAAAATGGCTCATTTGAAGGCTGGACTCTGAGGCATTGTACGATTTTGAAGTCTCACCTCCAAACCTCCAGGAATATTTCCAACCCAGGGGTAGCTAACCTCCAGGTGGAGTCTGGAGAGCTCCTGGAATTACAGCTCACCTATCAGAGTATAAAGATCAGCTCCCCAGGCAGAAAGGGCCCCTTTGGACAGGGTTGTGGTAGAGAAGAAACATTTAAGGCTTCCCACACAGGTTGTTGTTGAATTGAAAGACTTGAGGCCTACTGCACAGGGTTGTTGTGCAGATGAAACAGGAGACAAAAGAGCCAGCTTCCTCTGCAGAATAACGCTGTGCAGTGGCCTCAAATCTGCAGAGAGTTGCAAAGAAGAAAGACACATGGCTTGGCTGTGTCTAACCCCTGGCCAGAGCAGTATTTTAAGTGAGAAGGGGCTTTTCTGTGGCTTCCCTGCCAGGCAACTGTTTGGCAGAAGGGGAAAGTCCCCCCCCTCAAAAGGAAGGGCCTCAGTCTCCCCTGCGTTGCTCTTGGAAAGGCCTCCCTCCCCTCAGTCCAGGCCTGTCAGAGGCTTCCTCGCAGCAGGCCTGAAGGGGGGGGGAGCACTCTGCAGCCTCCTGCCAGCTCTGTCAGGGCTCTGAGGCAATTTGCAGTTGGACATGACAGTTAGGACAGCCTTGGGGCGAAAAGGGCTGGCATAGCCTGTCCAAGCCTCTGTTATCCCCTGACCTCCTCTCCCTTTGGTGGAGCAGACTGGCAGCCAGACTGGGCTGGGTGAATGGAATTTTGGTCTGTCCTGGTGAGGGGCCAATAGGAAGGCACTTTGCGCGCCTCCCCATTGGCTGCTTGGCCCTGGATGGACACTCGGAGGGCCCAATCAGGAACCGCTTTGCGGCTCCTGATTGGGCCCTCTGAGTTTTTATCCTGGACAGGGCCTGCCCTAACTCCTCCCCAGGTGGCCTTACTCTTTTATTTAATAGGACCCTGTCCTATTTAAAGATTGTGATCATACATATCATGAAGATTGTGGATAGTACACTCAGGCCATTTCCGCACAGAGTGGTAAAATGCGAGAGGCTTCCAGTTGGCAAATGTAGGATGGTAAATTTTGCATTTGCAGCCTTCCTCACAGGGAGACCACTCCCGTGTATTCCCTCTGCACTGTTGAGGCTTTTTGCCTCCTGACAAGGCTGCAAGGGAAAACAAGCTAGATGGCCTGTATGGCCCCTTCCAACTCTATGATTCTAAGCTGAACTTCTCCCTATGCTCCTTGGCTTGTCAATCACAGCAAGCCACCAATCACAACAGAGCAGTTATCTCGTGGACTGAAACTTTCTCCCCCCAGACCTGAAATTATTTTTTAAAACAAAGGTCCTTCCACATTGCTATGTGGTAATGCCATAACATAGATGCATCATTAATAAAATCAACACTGCCCCCAAATGCCAGAATGATACAGCATCCCCCCTCCCCCTTTTTGGAATTCTAGTGTTTTTTGCTGTTTATTTCTGTCCGTGTGGATTTCTGAGACGCTGAACATTGTCACTGGAGCACAAGACATTTTGTGCTAATGGTTGCTATTCAGACCCCTGTATGATTGGGAGGAGGCATCCAGACCACACCCTCCCACTTTCCCAGCTCATTTCCCTCTGCCAGAAAACACAAAGAACTGTTTTTGCCTGCCTGAGAATGTTAGACAGGTAACTGAAACCCAAAAAGACATTTTGGGCTTATGGTTGCCTTTAAATCAAACTGCTCAGACCCCTGTATGATCGGGAGGAGGCTGCCAGATCACTCACCCCCCCCTTCCCCGCTCATTCCCCACCACCAGAAAACAGAAATGGGGCTGTGTTTTGCCTGCCTTAAACCAAGAAGACTGTGGACAATTTAAAGATTTAATTTCACCTTTGACAATGTAGATTTGTGGTCACGCTGGAACACAGACCACACAATTTTTTTTAAAAGTTACTCGAAGCAGAAAATGGAGGGGGTAGGGAGGGTACAAGGGCGGAACAAAGCTTCTGAGACTATCATGCATTTTCCCTCTCCATATGGTCTTATTCCTGGCTGCTCAACGGTGGTTCGCGCAATTTACATGGTTTAGAACATATATTTAGTGGTGACATAGCAAATCAATGTAACTCCTTAGCCCAACTTCAAAGATAGATCACCACCATCTGTTCTAGTAAGTAATGAGCACAAGGCTGAACAAAGTTTAACCCTCTCTAGTTAACATAGACCAGTTTCTCTGCCAAAGACCGAACACCCCCTATGCCTCAACTAACCTTTGGGCTAATCTTCAATAAAAAGGGATAGTATTGAAATATACTGCTTGGCACAAGGCAATTCTTTTTTAAAGGAAAAAAAATATTTGGACTACATCTTCCTGCTGCCACTGCTTGTTGTCAAGACTATTAGTGGTCCACGCTCAAATGTTGATGCCATCTCTCGTGAGTCTCCAATTCCATAGGAAAGGGTCCCATTTATAATGGCACAAGATGCATTTTCATGTTAACTACAGGTTTTCTGACTCAATTTTAAGAAATGGTACCACACCTATTGTGGGCAGCTAAGACCCACTGTTATCAAGCAGAACAGAAAGATTGAAGTTGGAGGCCTCTTCAATCTGTTCTAAAGTGAATAAGTGTTAGGAAGATCTAATGGAGTTCATAGCCTCAACAAGAAGTTTCCAGTTGGCCAAGGGTACAGCTGTTTCCCATTCCCCTTTTAAATTAATTGCCACTAAATCCTGGTACCTAGAAGAACAGTTATTCTGCTACAAGTGGCTATGTCTTGAAGATGACTCTTAGCACCCTTTTTTCCAAACCTGAACACACTCTTCACAGCCTGGTTTTATCTTTTCCTGCTATAATTGAGTGGGGGGAAATTAAACTCCAGGAATTCAACAAGATATATGCATGTTTTACAAATTGCCATGCATGAAATTCTGTAACCAGTTTATCTGCTCCCTCATGCATCAGGAAAAAGTTGTTAGAAATTAACCAATACACGATTTTGATGAAATCAATTTATTTATTAGTGCAGGTGAATAAAAACAAATTTAGCAACCTTTATTCCTCTTGCAAATCAGGTCAGGAAGACAATGTCTGACATTTACTAGAAATTTCATGGTTTAAAAGAACTCTAATATCAGCAGTAACTTTTTACCTTCAACTGAACATGTTTCTCTATGAATGTGAATTTCCTCATTTCCTCAGTATTAACAGCCAATCTTTGACATTTAGTGTTAACCAGATGTGCACAGAATTAGAGCATGTGTTTTAAGAAATGTAGAATAGGGTTGCTAGGTCTATGGAACCAGCTGTTGGGGGCTGGGAATGGGGGGAAAACCAGGAAGTAAATGTATACCAGAAGTGTATTGCAGACCCATAGCATATTGCAGACAATCTGGGGTGACAATCTGGTTTGTGGGCAAAATTTCTATGGTGGGCAAAACTAGCTTCTTACCATAGCATTTGGCTCTAAAACCAGAGTGCATCCCCAGCGTCCTGACAATTTCTGGATGATGCAGGGACACTGAGTTTACTTCCTGGTTTTCCCCTCCTCATATCATATAAATTCCCTCAGTTTCCTGGAGCCCTAAAATGGGGGGGGGGGGGGACTGGCTACTAGGAGATCCTCAGGCTCCAACTGGGAATTTCAAGTCAAAACAACTGTTCAGAGTTGCAGAATGCAAATGACGAAAAAATACAGAACTCCAGCTATGCCAACTGTTAATTACAGTTCCTTTAATAAATCCCTTTCTTGTTCAGTTGCAGAATTCAGAGAGAAGATGTGCACTGGTTGAATGTTTTCTCAGTAGTTCCATCGGCAGCAAGACAATAATGATTAAATCTTCAAATTCAAAAAGTAATTGTAAATTCTTTAATCCTTATTCCCTAGGACAGTAGTCCCCAACCTTTTTATCACCGGGGACCGGTCAACGCTTGACAATTTTACTGAGGCCTGCGGGGGGGGGGGGGGACTAGTCTTTTGCCAAGGGATGTTGCCACCTGAGCCCCTGCTCCACTTGCATTCTTGCCGGTGCCCGACTTCCCACCGCCCACTGGGGGGCACTGCCAGCAGCAGCTGCACAGTGCCACGCTGAAGGGGAGCCCCAGCCATGGCGGCTGCTGGAGAGCACCAAAGGTGAGCCAGCAGCAGAGTGGCAGGGCAGCCCCTGTGGCAGCAGCCAGGGAGAAGGATGAGGAGGACCCGCGGTACCGACTGATCCACGGACTGGCACCGGTCCTTGGACCGGGAGTTGGGGACCACTGCCCTAGGAGGCTTGGTTTACACTGTGAACTCTGCCTACATATTACTGCCAGTCATTCCCTGGATGATGAAACTACTGAGAAAATGTTGTTTAACTGGTGCATGTTTTGGCAAGTCTTCTCTGCAAATTCTGCAACTGAAAAAAGATTTATTAAAGGAACTGTGTAATTAACATTTGGTGTAGCTGGAGTTCAGTATTATCCTCTCATTCTCAACTGGGGATTGGCAACCTTAATCTAGAATAATTTACCAATACATTCATTTGGATGAATTCTGTATACTGATCAATCACTGAACAAGTATTCAAGAGAAAACCAATCAAACATTTTCCTAAAAAAAATAATGGAAACCGTACTTCATTAACTCCAGTTAAATGTAAAAGTAAATTAAGTTATACCAGTTATTTCTGCTGGTGCAAAATGGAAATGCCAAAACTGCTTGCTGGAGATTGTCACCTGGGTAGACAGAACTCCACACATGGGACAGAGAATGCACCAAGGAAGAAAGTCAGACAGGACTACTTGGGCCAGAAAAATAAATGGTCAGATCCAGCACAAGAAATACATTTCAACAAAACTGCTAAATCGCACTGTACTAAAATGTAAGTCTCAGCTTTACATTAGCCAAAACCATTCTTAAAAAAAAAAAATCACAAAATTTATTCAAATGCTTTTATTGTGCAGCAGCCTTTGCAGAATGCTATTTGCCAGGGAGAGCAGAAATTCCATCTGCACAAGTAGCCTGCCAGCAGCAATGCAGGCTGCTAAAAGGTTTTATGAAATGGCCAATTTTCTGCACTTTATCTTCAAGACCTTTAATTGCATAACATATGAAATTTATCCATTCAAGCAAAGCTTGAAATAAAAACTGTTAAAAAAATAAAAAAGCCACACTGATTCAGAAGGCAAAAGCCTGCTTTTATTAACATGAGATACTATTTGAGCTGCTTTAAAATTTAACATTTTTACTGTGAAATTCACCAGAATTTATTAGAAGTTGGGCCTTATATAGCCCAACAATGGAGGGATAATTTTTAATTACAGCCTTGTAAGAAAAGATGCTCTTATTTAAACTTAAATATACTAAAAATCAAGACAAAGAAGTAGATGTTTTTAGAATTTTTCTTAAATTTAGTTACATGGCATATTGCCCTAATAAGTAAAATGCAGCCAATTAATGCTCCTTAAAAACAAGATATCGAAAAATGTATTTCACATACTCTCGTGAACAATCAGTGATTAAATACAAATCATAATACAGTCTCTGTAACTGCTGTTATCTAACATTCAAGTAAATGACGTGTGTATTTGAGACCAAGATGGGGCTGTCTTGTACTTCAGCTCACACTGTGTAGACACAGTGATACATGCATAACGGAAATGCTCTCTAATGATACATCTTTGGTTTAAATTATCCCCTCTTATCATACTGATGAAATCACGGGACAGGCTTTATTTCTATTCAGAATATGAATGAGAAACTCACACTATCATTGAAAATGAAAACCTGAAGCAATGACTATGTACTATTATCATAATCTTTAGTTAATTGTTAATACTTTTTGTCCATAATGCAACATCGCTATCAAATTATCAACCAACTCAAGGACTAATACTGGTTGTGGTTGCTAGTGGTTAAAGTGACTCAAGTAACCATCACATTATTTTGAAAGGAACAGCATCTCCTCTACGGAGCAGAGGTTGCAAAATGTAATACTGATCGTGTTAATCCTCATGTACTCCCAGATCAGGCACTGTACTAGCTGCTTCCTTGTAGCAATAGTTACAGGAAGAGAAAGAACCCTGGACATTTGTTACGCCTGAGCTTCTCTTATCATACATTACATTAGACAGCAACTGGAAATCTCAGCCAATCACTTATGTGTTAACTTTGGAACTTAGTTCCTGGCTGCGTGGTACTTGAATACAGCATGTAGGCTACCCCACATGCTTATTGCGAATGATTTCTCCCCCTTCTATCTCAATTTGCTCATACAGCCATTTGCGGTCACAGCGACATTCAGGTCCACATTTGTTGGAGCCACATTTGGGACAAGCATAGAAACATCCAAGGCAATCTTCATCAAGACAGTCACAGAGATCAATCCCAGTATAAAGCAAAAGTCCTTGACCATCATATACTTTGCTCTTTGCTGGTATTACTTGCCTGCAGAAGGAAAGAAGCATAATTTACAGTCATCTGTTATGCTACCTTCCGTTTTAACCTGAAAAGTAGTCCTTTTGCTAGTTCTCTTAGGTAGAGAAGCAGCAGAGATTTCATACCTAGCAATAGCCATGAAATTATTACCACCATATAGAACCAGATGTCAGTCATTTTAGAACTTCAGAAAGTTTCCATGCATCAGGGCAAATTCATGTGGCAAGATGCTTAGAAGCCTAACAGCCAGCAGTCTCCATGTTGCCACTGAAACTTACAAAGTATCTTCCTATATAGCATATACTACTAATACTGCCACACTCACGTTCTTTGTTGCACTGCAAAGTCTTTAATATGCAAGACAGAAGCCCGGTCTAGACAGGTAGCAGAATGAAACAGTAGTGAGGGGAGTGGTGGGAGGATGGACTATGCAGGGGAACAATTTAAGTTTTGCTGCTTTTGATATGGCTGACCATGCCATTTTATATTTCAAGTATAAGTACGGCAAAGGCTTTAGAGCAGGGGTAATCAAACTGCAGCCCTCCAGATGTCCATGGACTACAATTCCCAGAAGCCCCTGCCGCAGTTTGATTACCCCTGCTTTAGAGGGTCAATGCTTAAGCAGCTCTAAACAGTTTAACCATCCCAAATGCAACAACCAGCTACTTTGTACGCTGAATCTGCAACCTGAAAGCAATCACGTGGAGTCCCACAGCGTTGTCGGTGTTGTTTAACTTCTATATGACATCACTGACAGGTCATCTGGCAATATTAGGAGTGGCTGTGATTGATATGCTGGAAACACCAAGAATCCATCAATCAATTGTCTGGAATACTGCATAAGATCTCAATTCCCCTATGTGGAAATGCTGAAAAATCTGGGACTTTTAGTATAGAAAATATTTATTTATAGGGCATGTGATTAATAAGCAACAGCACAAGTTCTAGCCAATAGATGAAATCTACCATCCATCTTCTCAGAGGAATAATCACTTCTCTCTGGTGCAACAAGTATTAAAAGTGCAATGCATAGAAAAATAATGTAATTAGATACGAAAATATAAGTATTTATTTACAAAGAAAGTTTAAAATGCTCTAAGAGGCCACAGTGATACTCACTGTAAAATCAGTTCTAAAAATGGCAAACAAGGGCCAATTTCTACTGTGTCTTTTTCATTATTTGATAACATGTACTATGTTTTATTTATTTATTTATTATATTTATATACTGACCTCCCCTGAGAAGGCCTATGTGTCTGGAGCCTACATATTTTACAATTTATGTATGCTTGACCACTGAAGACGGTTGTGCACCGAAATGCATTTGGTCTAGGACAGTGGTCCCCAACCTTTCCGAGGCTGGGGACCGGCAGGGCATCGGGCCGCGCCCCCGCGGACCGCGCAGGCCACGCCCGTGCGGGCCACGCCCGCGGATCGGGCCGCGCCCACGCCGCGCCCGCGGGCCGCGCCCACGCCGCGCCCGCGGATCGGGCCGCACCCGAGCCGCGCCCGGGCCGCGCCCACGGATCAGGCCGCGCCCACGGGCCGCGCCCGCGGATCGGGCCGAGCGGGCGTGGCCCGCACAGGCGCGGCCCGGCCCTGATTCCCTCTCCCCGCCCTCCCGCGGTAAGTAGCTTCCCGGGCCGCAAGCTTGCGGCCTGGGAAGTTTTTTACTGCGGGGGCGGGGCGGGGAGAGGGAGCCGCGGCCCGGTGCCATGGCCTTCGCGGCCCGGCACCGGGCCGCAGCCCGCAGGTTGGGGACCACTGGTCTAGGATATTTGGTCCCTGTTTGTGATTTTTAGAACTGATTTTGTAGTGGGGATACCATTGAGGTTATAGTGTTTTGAACTGCCTTTGTAAATAAATACATGTATTTTTGTACATAATAACATTTTAATCTTTTCTATACATTGCACTTATATCAGGCCATTTAACCCTTTTTGGTTTCTTAATTCAATTTCCTGGGTTAAGTATTTTCTCTTTTTCTCTTGGCAGTCAGTGTTGTGTCAAAAAGGTACTGGACTAATTTGTAGACATACCTTTACACCATTATTAGTGCTCTTAAAATATTTCATCTTCATCCATCATCTCTGCCTAAGTCAGAGGAACCTAACTATCTAACCTGAGGGTTCAGGTGGGCACCAAAAAGAAATGAATGTTTCCAAAATATTGGTAGGTCCCACAAAACATTAAGAGGTTCCAGGCATCCTCCTGTGAGAGAGGCAGCTGTCTCCAAATGGGTGCTTCCTGTAGATACCAAAGTGATACTTTCTAGGTTCCACTGAAGTACTTCCAACTCCACTTAAGTGGGGGGAAACTAGGATTGGGTCTTTGCATTTGGGAAGAAGCAAGTGGATATCAGGAAACACATCAGCAGGAACCATACCCATGAGACCATGTCTGAAATTACTGGCCTAGACCAATATTCACATCTGGAACTCAAATTTTCCCCACTGTAACCTATTTCTGTAAGGTAGCACTTTTGTTATCATGTCTCTTTCTAAACCTCTCTAGCTTCACTTTGCACTTCCTTTTTAGAAGCATCTCCTCTCTGTGCTCTGATTCTTTGTAAGTATAACACAGTTGAGACTGAACAATGTTTATTATAATTGACGGCATTACTATTATTGCTTATTATTGCTCACCAGAACTGCTCATTAAGGCATTCCCCAGGGAGAATGCAGCACCGACATTTCCAAATGTGACATTAGGAAGACAATAGATCCCTAGCAATGATTTGATTAGTGTTTTTGTTCATATCCCATTCTCATGCCAAAGAATGGTGAGAAGCAGCCAAACAGTTGCTAAAAGTCTCCCACTCAGAGACCTGCCTTTGGAGGCAAAACTGAGTATTCTTTAGCCACCCTGTGGATTAATAGAAGATGCACTGGCAGCAGATTGCATGGAAGCATTCCATAGTTCACTCCCAAGTTTTCCCAGCTACACTATACAATACCAGTTTGCTTTTATCATGCCATTTCCAGGCACTTGAAAGAAACGCATTTGGTCTACACAAGCAGATTTGAAGAGAGGTCTAGATATTGTCTTTCCCTGAGGGCATGAAACAAGGACACCATTTAATCAATGCAGAAAACAGCCAACCTGTCTGAATTAATGGATGTACTCTTGGTTTGCAGCCTTCTTTTCTCCCTTTTGTTTGCTTCTGGAGCAAATTCAGTATGTCGTCCTGGATTAGCAAACTGTAGGGACTTCAAGGTCTTAGCTGTACGTCCCTGAACAGATACAGACAACTTCACTTGAAACAGTAATACAAGTTGGAGTACATCACATCACATCACATCACATCACATATAGTATACAAATATTTGGGCACAAAACTGAGGCCCTGTGTAACAACTCTTGTTAAGTGTTGAGTCCTTCACATGTTGAATTCACAAATATTTTTATTTACATTGTTTATAGTCTCTCTCACTTGCATGCTATACGCGGCCTGGGTCCCGTCTACCTGCGGGACCGCTTGGTTGCTTATGCCCCCCACAGGGCACTCCGCTCTGCGGGTATGAATTTACTGGTTGTCCCGGGCCCACGGGATGTTCACCTGGCCTTGACCTGGGCCAGGGCCTTTTCAGTCCTGGCCCCAACCTGGTGGAATGAGCTCCCAGAAGAGCTAAGGGCCCTGCGGGATCTACCAGCTTTCCGCAGGGCCTGTAAGACGGAGCTCTTCCGCCAGGCATATGGTTGAGGCCAGGGCAGCTCTCCCACTAATCCATCAGAGGATCCCCTCCAATATTGAGATCTCTAACATCGAGATCATTGTTAGATCTATTGTATTGGTGCCACTCTCTTCTGAATATTATTCTCTCCACCAGGCTGAACTAAGATCAGAATAGTGACCACCGCCGCTATATGTTATATGTAACTTTTGCTGATGTTAATTGGGGTTTTTATGGGGATTTTATTGAGTTTTAACAATTTATGTTGTAAACCGCCCTGAGACCTATTGGGAGAAGGGCGGTCTAAAAATTAAATAATAATAATAATAATAATAATAATAATAATAATAATAATAATAATGCAAGGCAGATTACAGAAAGTGAGTAAATCCATCGATGGAGGGGACATTCAATAAGCAATGCAATAGGACTAGGATTTTAGAGCCAAGCAGAAGTCTAAACACAATAGTGATTCAAAGCATAAGTATTAACATGACACATTAAATGAGGCTAAAGGATGCAAAAGAGCCTCTTGTGGCGCAGAGTGGTAAGGCTGCCGTCTGAAAGCTTTGCCCATGAGGCTGGGAGTTCGATCCCAGCAGCCGGCTCAAGGTTGACTCAGCCTTCCATCCTTCTGAGGTCGGTAAAATGAGTACCCAGCTTGCTGGGGGGTAAACGGTCATGACTGGGGAAGGCACTGGCAAGCCACCCCGTATTGAGTCTGCCAAGAAAACGCTGGAGGGCATCACCCCAAGGGTCAGACATGACTCGGTGCTTGCACAGGGGATACCTTTACCTTTAAAGGATGCAAAACTCCATAGTAAGATTTTTGTTTCAGAAGTTATACACAGCAGTATAGGCTGCAGCCCCTAATAATTTTTCCAAGTAACTTTGTGGATCATTCAGTACAGTGCAGCTCTATTGCCTGTGTAGAAAAGCCTTCTTGGATATTTCAGTTTTGCATAGTTTGTGGAAAGCTCTGACCCTCTCAGGCAGACCATTCTACAAGGTTGGAGCCACAATGGAGAAGATACATGTATTTGTATTGATTTGTTAGGTGGCAGCTGCAGAAGACCCTGCTCTGATAAGTAAAGCTGTTGTGTAGAGCATACTTAGAAAGATGATCTCACAGATATAGGACCATGAAAGGCTTTATATGTGACAGCTAATATCTTAAATTGAGCCCAGTAACTGACAAGAAAAAGTTAAGCATGATAAAAATAGAAAGTGCAAGTGGGGACCTGTGACATTTTACCGGGGAAGTAATTCCTCTCACCATCTTGATAGTTCCCCAATGCTGCTTCCATCCTTGAGGTCACATCAGCAGTGGGCCGGGCCAGTCAAGGTTTCTCCTCCAATTGCCACCTGCCAAGGCTTCTGTCTCCCTCCCCCACCCCCAGCAATAAAAGTGCTCCCAGCTGTTGAGTTCACTAATATTTCTCCCTCCCACTATCATTGGCAGCAAATTACATGTGGCTCTCCACCAATTACCAAACCTCCCCCCTAATCATCGACAACCACAGCAGCAGAGAGCTGGAATGAACATACTTTCTTCCCTAGCTTGGCCCCATCTCCATTTTGTCTTCTCTCTTTCCTTGTTTCAAATGTTAGACTGTAAGCTCCTTCAGTCATGTTAAGTTTGTGTCAACAAAAAGGGGGAACTCATCACACCTAAAAGACAAATACTGCAACATAAACTTTTACATACTCAAGTCTCTTTTCTTTAAGATAATAATGCTCTAAGGCAAGCCAACTCCTACCAGTAGACTGTCATGTAACAAAAACAGAATAAAAGTAAAACTACCAAAGCACCATTCTCTTTTCAACTCAAGCATGGAATCCTGGGGTGTATGTATGTGTATGATAACAGATTTCAAACAGAAGCCCCCACTGATACAATAAATCTGGATCACACTCCTGTATATACAATGAGTTAATTCAACCTGCAGAGGAAACTTTGGCAGTGACTCACAACCTCTCTCAGTGAATGAATTACACCGTTCCACTGGCCTCTCTTTATAGCATCCCCACACGCTGAACGATTACGCCATGTTCGTACATAAAGCACTATGCTTGACTCCTGTGCAATTTAGGATTTACCCGCAGGTGCTTCTTTACTTGAGGTCGATTCTAACCGCACTTACCGTATTTAACAATTAACAGCACACACACTTACACACAAACACTACTGAAAGGATGATATGGAAAAGAAAACATGCCCAGCCGCTTTGCCGACGGTGATGCAGAACGCTCCTTCCATATTCCTGCTGCTGGGGCGCCTGTCGCTTTTTTTATTTTGAACCAAGCTGGCCCTTTCTGCAACCGGCGTGACAGCGCTAAGGGACCCTGCTTGCGAAACCTCCAAGGCGGGGCGAAGCTACAGCCTGAACGAGGCAGGGGAGGCAGAAGCAGCCCTCCACGCGCTCCTCTCACCTGCCCGCCCACACGTACCTTGCCATAAGCTTTCCTCCGGCCCTGTCCTGAAACCATCCCCGAGCCTAGGTCCCCAAAGGCCGCCATGGGCTCCCCGTCCGCTCCACGCGCCCGCCCGCCTGCCTCCTTTCCGAAGCGGAAGGAAACCGCCGCCGCCACCCCCCTCGCACAAAGGGACGCCAGGCTGGAGACCGGAACAAGACTTCGGGTTCCGACGGAAGACGGCCGAGTCCGCCATGTGCGGGAAAGACACAGACGCGAGGGTGGACAGTCGCTCGAAAGCTCAAAACCCGAGAAACTCTTGTTAATCCCGAAGGTGCTGCTGGATTCACACCTAGCTGGTCAGTTTGCAAAGGAGAAACCTCGCGCAAAGAATCGCGTTCTGCCGTCTCGGCTGAAAAAAGGCTGCAAGGATCAAGCAGATTTTCTGGAGTGCAGAATTCGCCTTATTTTTGCTGGAACGTCTCCAAATTCAATAAGGCGATTTAATTGTAATCCGATAGATTGAACACTGATCTTACTTACACCAGAGTAAAACTGGAGTTGTTCCCGCTGTATGAGAAATGGAGATTTCAAACTGTTATTACAACTACATACCCCCTTTAGTACTCCTATAGACAGACTGAAGCTTCAGCTTATCTGCTGCCTCATTTCTTCTCACACAGCACAACTGCCTTTCCCTTTTTATTAGCTGCAACAAAGTTCAAGCAATGAGCAAACGAACCCCCCCCCCCCATAATTTATATTTATGAATTGATTTTGTACACTTCATTTATACACCACAACAATAGTCGCACTTGAAACTGGAAGTGATGTGTACACTGGACTTTTACATCTCTTTGTTCCAAAGGCTCCCAGAAACAGGAAGCACCGCACCGCATTTGCGACACTGACTAACCAGATCATGCGCAGTAGAGGTCGTCTTTCCCAACGTGCGCTCTCGCTATCTGTCTCTCCGGATCCACTTGGAGTTGGCTCTCGCGAGAATTACATGTCGCGCTTACGGATCGAAGGGTTCGCAATTATGTTGGGGAGCTTTTTAGTGAAAGCTGTGGGAACGCTGTGAAATAAATGGTCTTGTCCTTTTAAATCAATAGCGTCTATTTATCTGTTGACAATATCGAGTTCAACGCGTGCAAAGTTAAGTGCCGTTCACTTAAATGAGAGAGAAAGGAAAGCCGATTGGAAGTACTATATTTAATGGCAATTTACTCTCAGGAAAGTGTATGGGACGCAGACTTTGAATCCTGCTTACATTCAAAGTAATGCAGGATACAAAAGTTACAAAAATTGGCGTCTCAGTAAGCAACGTGTTTCGTTTTCGTGTGTTCCTGAGTGCAAGCATATTGATTTCTATCTTGAAGATGAATCTAGCTGTCTTATCGTAATCGTCTAATTTGTTAGCGTCTATTATTAGAGATCCAAACCCCTTCATATTAGAAACATCAGAAAGATTCTTAATTGGGGGAAAAAGCATTAAGAAGCAAGCCTGCTTAGGCAGAGTACCACATTATGATGAAAAGTGATAATTTTATACAGTCTCAAACCTTTATTAAACTTGATTTGTTTTATTTCTTGTTTAAAAGACAACAGACTTTAAATAATAATATTCCCAACCCTCTTCAAATTGTTTTCCAAGAGTTTGTGTTACAATATGCTTTTGGTATGTAGTTTTCAAATAAAATATTGTTTCCCAAAAAAACCCTCCCAGACAAAATTATTGATGAATTTTTTCCTAGTCAGCATTAGTTTTCGTTATAACTTTGGCAACATTGGCATAACTTGAGCCTTTGGCCCGGCCTGGCGAGGTTTAGCTTCGCACCTAGTCTAAGCCCATTGCAATTAATGGGTTTAGACTGGAGAAATTCACTTTAGGATTGGATGTGGGTGGGTATCTGTATTGGTTTGAAAGAGTAGGACAAAACTGAAGTCCAATGGTGCCTTGAAGACAAAGTTTTATTCAGAATAAAATTTATTTATTTATTTTTACATTTATATCCTGGCAACTGCTGGCCCGAGGTGGCTCACAATAAAACAGTAAAAACAACAAACCGACTATATCAACAATTGAAACATCCCCAATAACAATCAAAACAATATAATATTAAACAACGTCAAGATGGTGGAACGGTACAAAAAAGAAACCCCATAGCTCCACTGCTCCTGCCACCGTTGCCTACCACAGTTCTCATGTGATGAGATCTTCCATAGCATCGTCTATAATAGGGCGGGACCTATTAGTGTTTGTGATTGTGTTTCTAGGCACCCTTTCCTCAACCAAATGCCTGCCTTTGGAGTCCAATGGCACCATGAAGACTAGGCATTTGGTTGTGGTTGATCGAACCCAGAACATCTGTTGGGCCCCCCAGAAACCCCTCCATAGGAATGAAACCCTGAATCGGCCAACCTATGGGACTATAGTTAACAGGTTAATGTTGACATAGTATTGAAATTGTTACATGAAAATGTTGTTTGAACTGTTATTGAAACCACTGTTACTACTGTATTTATTTTGATGTTATTGAATTAGAATCATAGAATCCTTGCCATGAAGCTGCCTCTCCTTCCAATAGCTTTGCACAGTTATTAAGCTATTAGCTCTGGAGAATATCACAAAAGAATTAAATTGCTTTTGTTGCTGCATAGATGATTCTCTGGTAGCCATGTCTTTTCTAGGACTGGCCTTGTCTGCTTAAAGCCAGAGCACATTTTCTGCAACTTTTTCTGAGCACCTTTCCTATTATTATTATTATTATTATTATTATTATTATTATTATTATTATTATTATTATTATTATTATTATTATTATTATTATTATTATTCCCTGTCACTCCCCGCCACGCTCATTAAAAATCCCAATAAAACCCTGTTAAAAATAGGGCATAAAAATCCAACACAAGGAGAGACATGGCAGTGTAATCAACTATCCGTCCCCCCTAAACATTCCAAAAGGGGGGAAGTGGTGAGAGGGAGCCATGACCCATCGTAGCGTACTGCTGTCTTTAATGTTAGGAGGGGGGGCACCAGATCTTCCTCAAACCGTGGTCTCAACCATAAACCATAACATTTACTTTTTAAATATAAGATTATGTCTGATCTTTCATAAAATCTGTGAAGACAGCTCACAATTTTTTTTCTTAAAAGCAAAGATGTGTGCCATGCCAAAACCAGAAGCTCCACAAGAAAATCGTTAGAAAATAAAAACATCAGATGGAACAACTGCTATAGAAAAATGCATACAAAAGTGTTCAGAAATAAAATCACAGTCAAGCACAACAGGCATGTTCAGCATTCAGTGTTTAAAGCTCAACCTCTAAAAATACTGATAAATGCCAATAACTCAAAGTGCAGAATATTTTGCTTAGCTCAAGATTCTGTGCTGGCACTGTGACAGCAGAGGGTATACTGACTCTTAGGCCCATTGTGCACGCACATCTTAATGCAGATTTTCAGAACAGTAAGCCTTTAATTTTGACTTTGGATTCTGTGCCTGCCTACACACTATTCTTTTTCCTCAGTTGTATTTATTCCACAGCTACCATTTTAAAATGCCCCTTTCTAAATTGGGGTGTGTGTGAAATTCCACTTGTGATGCGTGCTGCAAAGGCCCGTCTTTCATATTGCAGAGCACTGGGGGATTCTCTGCTGTGTTACCAGCTACTATGAAAAATGGGAAAGAGTTACATGATCTCATTATATGGGGTTAACATGTTGCATGTACAGAATACATGATAGAACCCACTGACACTGGCATTGCAATCTGTGATTATATGTGTGTGTGGAGTATGACATTTGTACCAAACCAGTGGCTTCCCCCTTTATATTTACTGTGTACCACAAATATTGTCAAACATGCATGAACTGCACACAGTAGAGCTATACTCATCAAATCAGCTTCATTGCTCTGACTCCTATGCTGCACAGAGATTAAGTGTCTGCCATCACTAATGTTTCTCTGCAGTTTGAAGCAGTGCAGTTCTTGTGTTGTGCCTCTGTATGGCGCTCATTTCTTTTTTATAATTTCCCGTCTCGGCTAGGTGTAGCCTGATACTGCCTGGTGCTACTGAATGCTTCCCTTTTGACATAGAATCAAAGTAGTTACAAATGAAAAGGCCAATTGCTTATGGGACTGTGGGGACTCTAGGTCCTATTTCCTGTTCAGTTAACCTATAGTTATTTGTTTTAAACCATCTAACAGCTCTTTAAGAAGGCACTAAGAATATCTTTTGTTTTAAAAAAGGATGAATCATAGTCAAAACAAATCTAGTGAGCCACAGTGCAGATCTCAGGAATCATTTTAATGAGCCAAACAAACTAAAATTACTAACAGGCTAGTGAGTAACAGCATCATGTTGCCTTCCAGCACAATGGAGCTGAAATGGAACATGATAGCAGATGACACCACTTGCTTATTCTGAATAAATTAACAATGTCATTGCTTTCATTGGCTGTTGCAGAACAAGGGTTCCATGAAGGCTCCAGTTGCTGGAGGGAAAGTCTTGGAGAGAACCCCTTCCAACCTACCTTGAGTTAGAAAGAGTGAATTCCTAAGGGTGTTCCATTGCAACTAATGGGACTAACTTCAAAGTTAATGTATTTTGGAACCCTAAACTAGGAACAGAAATATGCAAATCAGAATGAGATTCTGCAGCTGCTGACATTCTGCAACGGTTGCCAATAGTTATGGGAAAAATCAAATTGTTAATAGCACATTAGTACAATAGGTATGGCTGAAATGAGATTTTCAGGGTGAAGATTGAAATATAACTTTCATAAAGAATTCAAAAAAAATATAACGAGTATTATGACTAAAAAAGGAGACTGGAGATTCTTTGTGTTGAATATAAAATACTGAAGGCCGTTCCGCATTCGTCCAAAATAGCACAATGGTTACTAATTGAAATCGCTACAGTTTTGCCGTTATGCACAACGTCGTTGACAATCTGCAACACTCCTGAAACCGATCCGCAAAAAGCGCTTCGTTGTAGCGCTTTCAGGGAAACCCCAAAAAGTGGATTCACCCTCCGGAAAGCGCTACACTCCTGAAACCAATTTGCAACACTAGCGGGAAAGTTCTGTGCGTTACGATTGTTGCGGTTTCTGCAAAGTCTCTCCCCCCTGGCTCTCTCCTCTGATCTTCCGGCAAAGCGATCGCCATTTTTTTTTCTCCGAGCGAGTGGAGATCAACGCACTGGCAAGCCTTCGTTTACCCAGTGAGGCTTCCCCGGCTGCAGTCCCTCTGTTTAAAGTCACCAAGCACAAGCATCGCAGAGGCCCGTTTGCTGGTTTATTTTCACTTTATTTTTCACACTGTTTTTGGCCGAAAATCACACCCGTGAGGGGGGGATTTTTTTTTCACTCGGGGGGGGGGAGCGTGGCAACGATGAAACGGCAGCTCAAACACCACCTGCTACCTAAATGGGTCTCTCCGTTGCAACGAATCAATGCATATTCGTTGCAATGGGTGTGTGTGTGTGTGTGTTTTTTTAAAGCCTTCCTTAAAGGGAAAGGGGCTGTTTGGGAGCATGATAACAGCCGCCCATTGGCTGCTTGATGGCCAGGGGCGGGACACAGCTCAGCAATAGCGCTTCCTTTCTAGCGATTTTTGCCGAGACTGGAACCCTGTGGGAAATGATAGAAACGCAACTGGATTCCACTACAAAGGCAGGTATGCATAACGACAAATTCCACTATTTAAAATGCTGATTTTTCGTTCAGCAAACAATTTGCTACATGGATCCCGGTGCGGAATGGCCCTGAGAATGGCGCTCCAATGACAGAATAGAATTTTACACTGAGCTCTCCAAAATCTTGTATCTAGAGGCTAAAGAGATCCTTTGAAGCAGCATAGAAGGTAAAATGGGGATCTGCTATAGGAGGAGTGAACTGGTAACAGTCACATCTATTTTCTATTGGCAGAAATGCTTTTGTTGTTTGGGTTGTACCAAATATAGCTATGTGCAGAAGTGCCATCATGTTGCAGACAACTTATGGCAAGGGACTTACAAGACAAGTGAGAAGTGAGGTGATTTGCCATTGCCTTCCTCTACAGTCTTCCTTGCTTGGCATCCAAGATCCAAAACAAACGAAACCAATAGGCAAAAAGTTGTATGTTCTTGAGATTTATTAAATGCAGCCCTAAATAATTTTGCAACCAAAATTAACCAAGGACTGCATTTAATAAATCTCAAGAAGATACAACTTTTTGCCTATTGGTTTAGTTTGCTTTGGGTTTATTTCTATGAGAAACCAACGGTGTTCCTTTATATGGCATCCAAGATCTGCAAAGACTCTACTATGTTGCCTTCCCTCTCTACTATGGTTGCTTTGAGACTTCTTTTTCTGTATTATCACCTAAGGGGAAAATTCCATGTTGAATATCTATATCTCAGATACCAGATTAGGAGACTAGGACCCAATCTATCTCAGCTTTGATTTAAAAACAAAATCTTAACTATGCATGACAGTTGAAATTGCTGCTGTATTTAAATGTGGACCTGAGTCAAGTAATTTTTGAAAAGATTTTCTTGAGTTTTATGGGAAGTTAAATGGATGTCAAAAATAATTAAATGTTTTAGAAAGAATGTGACTGGCATTTGTGCTGGAGAAGCTGTTCATACAGAGCTGGCTGGAAGGCATCACAGAATTTTCAGTGTGCTATCCACTGCATTTGAGGTATCTTGTTTGCCATTTCTTCATTTTCCTATTAATAGAAAGCCATTCTGACTTCAATTTGTAATGCTCCCATCATAAGTTGGCCCAAGAGTGACAGAAAAGCTGTGAAGTGCTATCAATCAAGGAAGACAGGAAGGCTTCTCTTACAAAATGGTACTTTCAGTGATAAAAATCAATGAAAAAATATTATGAGGTAAGGTTTTATTGACATAATTCTAACATCAGTTTATATAAATAATAGAGAAATAGTTACAACTTATATTTACTTACTGCTAGTGTTAATTTAACAAGGTTTTTATAATATTCAGAAGTAAATTCTATGTGTTATTGTACGTCCAAAGTGCTAGAATCTGGAGCAATTCTCAATCATTATTTCTGTCACTATAGGCAGGAGCAGAACACAACAAGCTGCTATAAAGGACTCTGGTATGCCTCATTCTATTTTCTTTGTTTCACTATGTTGGATCTGAATGAAGTTATACTCTGTTTAACCTACAAATTCCCTTAGCGTATTCCAGAATGACTACAGCTTCTTACAAGTTTCAGCAGTAGATCCCTTTTTCATTGATATTGATGGCAATTCTGAATAAAGTCAACAGGACCAAACAGTGAAATTTTTCATAATGTGGTAAAGGATTGTTAAGTGATGTCATGCTGTTAAAAGGCCATGCAGTTCTTATAATCATGAATTACCCAAAAGGATTTGAAGTGGCTGATACTAAAAGGCAAATCAAGGAGATACAGAATGAATTTTATAGCACAGTAAGAGTGGGAAGAATGTGCCCAATGAAAAATAGCGATCAAGACTTGGAATCATTAAAGGTTAAAGCAGGAAGTACCAAAGCAGAATTACAGCTGACCGTCAAGTAAATAATAGAAATGACTACTGAAGAATTAATTAACTTAAAGATTGACAATAAAGAAATTGAAATAGTTTAAGATTTTCTATTCTTTGACCTCATTATCAACCAAAATGGAGACTGCAACAAGAAATCAGAAATAGATTGGGTCTGGGATGTACAGCCATGAAGGAGTTAGGAAAGATCCTTAAGAAGAAGGATGTGTTGCTTGTGACCAAGATCAAGTTAATTCCCCATTATTACACATGGACATGTAAGTTGGACAATAAAGAAAGCTGACAGGAGGAGAGTTTACGGATACTGTGAAATACCAAAAGGGCAAATAAGTGGGTTCTAGATTAAATCAAGCTTGAACTCTCCTTAGAAGCTAGTGGCTAAAAACCGAGGCCATCATACTTTGGTCACAGTATAAGAAGACGAGAGCCTCTGGAAAAGACGACAATGCTAGGAAAAGTTGAAGGAAGCAGGAAAAGAGGAGGAGCCAATATGACACGAATTGACTCAGTCAAGGATGTTTGCATGATGAGCAAGGCTGTTAACAATAGGACATTTTGGAGACCATTAATTCATAGGGTTGCCAGAAGTAGGAAATTACTCAATGGGACTTAACACATACAAAACCTGCCTAGGTCTGGGTGCTGTGTTTTAAGTATTATAGTCACTGTGAAACTAAGTTACCTAGCTACATGTATGAAATGAATGTATTCGTTTGCAAGAAATGAAGAAATTATTTTAATTGGAATCTGCATGCAGATGACCCACAAACATTAGGTGTGCCTTGCACAGAAAATAAAAATGGGGTTTCCTCATCAACAGTAAAAATAGATTTAATATCTAAGCAATTAACAATTGCTGCTCTTCAAAGCAGTTTCAAGTCTTTCATTGATTCTTGTTTGCAAGAGTGTGCTGGATACTGGCTGCTGCTCATGCCCTACTTCTTAGCACATAGTTGCATTCCTCTTGTAAAATTCATGTTATGTGAATTGGGCTTTGTATTACTCCAGTCTGTTGTCTCCCACCCAATATCCTGCTGCCCTCTTTAGACAGGGGACAGAAAAGGTTTATGGGCACTTCTGACTCCCCCCTTCATTCTGCTAGTAAACCTGCTTGGCCTGGTTCAAACCACCAGCTGCTCCAGTCAGGCTGTACTGACCTTAAACAAGCCAGTGAAGGCCAGACTTGCCTCTTCTCTCTTGAGACTCTGTTACATCTGAGGTCTGCAGTTCTGGCTGAGCATTGTGCTATGTCACACAGCTATCATGCTATCTCACATTCCCTTTTCTCTGCCCTTGTTACTCCAGTCATGGACCTTCAAGTGTTAGTCAAGATGAATTCACCCCTTTCCCCCCAAGGGGTTGCTTCATTTACTCTTCTTTCCACCCCAGATTATCTGAAGAGATTTCTAGTGGGCATTCAACTACACACATTTTCTAATTTCTTTGAATTTATTTTGTTTTAAAACATTTAGAATCATGTAGGCCATCTAGTCCAACTACCTGCTAAATTCAGGATCAATCTAAAGCATCCATGATAACTAACTGTCCAGCCTCTGCTTATAGACCACCAGTGAGGGGGAGCCCACCACCTCCTTAGGCAGCCGATTCCACTGCTGAACTACTCTGACTGTGAAATTTCCCCCCTGATATCTTGCTGATACTGTTCTACAAGTAATTTAAACCTATTACTGTGGGTCCTATGCTCTGCAGCCAACAGGAACCACTCCCTGCCCTCTTCTAAGTGACAACCTTTTAAATACTAAGAGAGCAATCATATCCCCTTTCAACCTCCTCTTCTCAAGGCTGCACATTTCTTCTTAGTCCCTCAACCTTTCCTCATTGGACTTGGTCCCCAGGCCATTTTTGTTCACATCCTTTGGGAAAGGAGGCTTCCAGAACTTCACACAGCACTCCAGTTACAGTCTGGCTAATGCAGTATGCAACAGGACTGTGACATCTTGCAATTTTTATGTGATGCCTCTGTTGATACAGCCCAAGACTGAATTTACTTTCTTTACTACCACATCAGACTGTCTGCTTATATTTAGTTTACAGTCCAAGATCACACACACTGCTATCCAGAAGTGTATCTCCCGTCCAGTATGCATGCTTCTCATTTTTGTGACCCAGATGCAGAACTCTACACTTCTTCTTATTGAATTGAATCTCGTTCTCATTTGCCTACTTTTCCAGCTTGCTCAGATTTCACTGAATGTCTCTATCTTGGGAGTTCATGACTACTCCCAATTTGGTGTCACCTGCAAATTTAATGAGGAGCACTGTGATTCTAAATGTCCCTCTACCCACTCATCCAGATCATTGATAAAAGTGTTGAAAAGTACTAGAGACAGTACCGAGCCCTGTGGCACCCCACTGCTCACTTCTCTCCAATCTGTTGAAACATCATTGACAACTACTCCTTGGGTGCAATTTTCTAACCAGTTCCCTATCCACATAACCATACAAAATCCAGTTTGCAGTCCTCCAGTTTACACATTAGAACATCATGGGAACCTTGTCAAAAACCTTATTGAAATCCAGGTAAGCAACATCAACAGAGTTTCCACAATCTAGTAAGTCTGTCAGTCAGTCAAAGGAGGACACCAGGTTGGTCTGGCAGGACCAGCTGGAGGAAAATCCTTGCTGACTTCCCCAGATCAACAAACTGTCCTTCAAATGTTTAAAATCTGCTCCATTATCTTTTCCATTGAGGTCAGGCTCCTCTCTGTTTTCAAGACCGAGATAACATTTGCTTTCCTCTAATCTGGCACTTCTCCAGTCCTCCAAGAGGTTTGAAAGATGATGGACAAAACTCCAGTGGTGGTGGTGGTGGTGGGGGGGGGGTTCAGAGGGTTTGGGCTCAGATAAGATGAGTGCACATCTCAAATTACTATGTGCAATGTTACCATGTACAGTGTGACTAAAGAATGTATACCTACCTAAATTCCCTAGGGATTTGTAAAAAGTAGGCCTACCATCCCTTTTTGGAGAATGTTGGTGATAGGTATATTCTTAGGTTTGCTTGTTGGTGAATTAAGCTAAACTGACACTTCCAGCCTTATGCTGGAAATCAAGGAAGACCATCCATAGATTGTTTCTTACATCATGTCATGTCATAACAAAGTTACGCCAGCATCTCTTTGGCTGAAAAACTTGGACTGGAGTTATCAAACAATCATCCTTACCACCAAGCAAGAAACCCACTGTGAAGATAAACTGTAGGCTCTTCTATACAAAGACATTCTATTGTCACATTTGTATATTCAGTTGAGTCTCTAAATATAAAGTTAAAGGTATCCCCTGTGCAAGCACCGAGTCATGTCTGGCCTTTGGGGTGATGCCCTCTAGCGTTTTCTTGGCAAACTCAATACAGGTTGGTTTGCCATTCCCTTCCCCAGTCAAATACACTTGTATTTCTATAGCATATAAGATAATGCATTTCCCTCACTGTAATTTTCATAGTAAGCAGCCTTTTCTAACTTGAAAAGCAGCACATCATCCAGCTGGATAGTGGGAAAAGATATCCCAATCCTCCCAATTAAATTTCTATTTCCTGAATCTTTTGGAGAAAAATAAAAGCCATGCATACTGCAGTGCTACCAGCTGTCTCTACACTTCCTCTGTGGGGAATTTGCATTATAATCGGCTGTAGATTTTGACATGTATAAACACAAACCTCTGTCAAGTTGGTAGGTACTTTAGCTACAAATAAAAATAAAGACTCTTAAAATATGCTGAAAATAATTTGTCATGATAAATTAAAGTTTAGGCATGAGTTTTGCTTCTGAATTATCAGACCCCTTTTGTACATACAGAACAGTGATGTAGAAGCCATTTCTCCTAGTATGTTACTACTCCATCTGGGAATACGTTTGAATATCCCTTGATGATGTAGGTTAATGTCAATTATGCAGCTCCCTCCTTCATAACCTTTCTACAGTAGTGCTGATCTGGTGGGAAATACATATGAGATTATTTACCTATTTATTTTGAAAATACACAGGTGTACCCTTAGCCTTGACCCAGAATCTGCAGATGGTACAAAATGCAGCTGTTTGGGTTCTCACTAGGAATCCACGGAGTGGCCATGTATGACCTACCTTTCAGCTGCCAATTGAATTCTGGATCAAGTTTAAGCTTTTGGTCTTAACCTTTAAGGCCATACATGGTCAGGATGCTGCATATCTCAGGGACTGCCTCTCCCAATATATCCAAGAAGAAATGTCAACATATTGGTGGTCTTCCAGCCTGAAGGAAGTGTGTCTGGCCTCAGCCAGGGCCCGGGCCTTTTTCATTTTGGCCCCAGCTTGGTGGAATGAACTGAGAATTGAGACCTAGGCCCTGATGGAACTACATAAGTTCCACAGGGCCCACAACATTGTACTCTTCCGCCAGGCCTTTGGTTGAGGCCAGAACAAGTAAATATAGCCAATAAAATTTACGGGCTTCCCTCAATTAATCTCTGGGTTATTCCCTCCACTAAACTAGAAATTGAAGAATAATGTTATATATTGTCTGTCTAGTGGTAGATCAACTAACTAATGAGAAGGAACAGTGGAGCACTACTAAGTTTTAATAATAATAATAAAAATATAATATCTCACCTAATAAAAAGCATCGGATCTTTCTGATGACATGCCAACCTTCTGATTGGCATGGAACTCCCCCAATGAAGGCCAATCAGGAGCTCTTCCCCACCCCTCCTCCTCCTCCGTGGATGTAGTCAGCTCTGAGCAAGGAGAACATTTGGGAGAAAATGCCTGGGCTTGGGAAATGGCTTGCAGTTGATGTCAGAGAAGCATTGGTAGAGCTGAGCAGAACTTAAACCCAGCACCAGTAGATGGAAGGAACCACTTGTTGTTGGCAGTGCCACACTCTGGTAGTCAGTGAAGGAGGCAGCCAGGCAGCCATGTTTGGCTTCTCGCATTGGGAGCCAGCCACAAGACAGGCTGCTCCGCTGAAACTGCACCTTAGGATTCCTATGGGCTGCCTTGAGAGAGGCAAACCTGGCCATCTTGTTGTAGTGGTTAGGAGCACAAACTTCTAATCTGGCAAGCCAGGTTTGAATCCCTACTCCCCCACATGCAACTAAGCTGATCCCCTGCTCCCCCACATGCAACCTTGAGCTCACCACAGCACTGATAAAGCTGTTCTGACCAAGTAGTAATATCAGGGCTCTCTCAGCCTCACCCACCTCACAGGGTGTCTGTTGTGGGGACAGGAAAGGGAAGGAGATTGTAAGCTGCTTTTGAGACTCCTTTGGGTAGAGAAAAGCAGCATATAAGAACCAATTCTTCTTCTTCAACAAGAAAAAACGCTTGCTCACTTGGCCTCGGCCTGACTTATCTCGGGAAACTCCCACGCTTGGGGGCTCTGGTTGTAACACAATTCTAGCCTTTCCTTTAAAAAAAACACAGATTGATTTCAGCCTTGGAAGGGAGTGGGTGGAAAGATTTAACAGAATGCTACTGGAAGGTGACTGGGAGTTTATGGCACATGACATTGATTGAAAAGCCAAAACAGAAAAACACCCGACGGGAAGTCCTATGTGGGAGCAAGACGCGGCTGAAGTGGGCCAAGGGCTCTCATGTGGTTGTGGGAAAAATTGGGGCAGCTGGCTCCAAGCAAAACTCAGGTGGCAGCGTGGCATAACATCCTCCGTGCGGTAAGAGTCAGGGACTGTCTCTCCCAGTATGTCCCCTGAAGCAGTGGTCCCCAACCTTTCTGAGGTTGGGGACCGGCAGGGCATTGGGGCGCGACCCGCGGCCCGCGCGGGCCACGCCCACGCATCGGGCCACGCCCGCGGGCTGCGCCCACGCATCGGGCCGCACCCATGAGCCGCACCCGCGCATCGGGCCGCGCCCGCAGGGGCGCGGCCCGGCCCCGATTCCCTCTCCCCGCCCTCCCGCAGTAAGAAGCTTCCCGGGCCGCAAGCTTGCGGCCTGGGAAGTTTTTTACTGCGGGGGGGGGCAGGGAGAGGGAGCCGCGGCCCGGCACCATGGCCTTCGCGGCCCGGCACCGGGCCGCGGCCCGCAGGTTGGGGACCACTGCCCTGAAGTACACTTAGGTCATCTAATGCAAACTTATTGGTAGTTCCTGGCACCAAAGACATCTGCCTAGGCTCAACCGGTGCCAGTGCCCTAGCTCCAGCCTGGTGGAATGAATTGCTGCTTGAGACTAGGGCACTGATTACGCTATTATAGTACCACAGGGCCTGCAAGATTGCACTCTTCCACCAGGCTTACTGCTGAGGCCAGGGTGATTTATGGAAAGGGCCTCCATCTGATCCTTGCATTTCTTCCTCGCTTATCTCTTGTCAATGCTGCTGAGATACCCGATTACCCAACAAGCAGGGAAGGGATAGGTAGTTAGATAGTAAATTAGTTAATATTAATTACCAGTTGGAGAATTAGTTATTTTCATGATTATTTTTTAGAGTGTAAATGAAATTAATAAAGTATATATCTATATATTTTTAACATGTTGTAAACAACCTTGAACCCCATGGAAGAGAGGCAATTTAAAAACTGAATAATAATAGTAACCCTAAGGGAGAGGAGAAGCTAAAGACAGAGAGACATATAAAGGTAGGCTGGCTTCTGATTCCCTGTGAACTTTCCCATTCTGAGGTAAAGTTTTAGATTGGTTTATTAGACCAAACAGGCCAGATGCCACCCGCAGAAAGGCTGTAATTGTTACTATTTATAAAAAAATGGAAAAATAAAGGATCTAACTATATGCCACTTAGTCTTCTCTGCAACTGGAAAAGTATATGCTTTACCTGTTGTAAAGTTCTTCTCCCAAGCTATAGCAATGTAAAATAATATGAATGAATAAATAAATCAGTCTAAGTCTGAAATAGTGTTTTTATTAGTGACTAGAAAAAAAGCCCGCTGTAGGGTAAATACAGCGGGCTCTAGCGGGGCTGGGGCGTTGGGCGTAGCAGGGCGTAGCGGGGCTGCGGAGGGCCGTCGGCGGAGGCAAGGTCGGAAGCAGGCGGTGTGTTGAGGTGGCGGCGGGCCTGTGAGTAGGGGCATGGGGCGGCCTACCTTGGCGTTGTGGCGGGAGTCCGTCCAGGGCTGAGTTGGGCGGGTAAGGGGTGGGAGGCTCCGGCTGTGGCGGAGGGCGCGGCGCGGCGGCGGCAGAGTCTGTGCTGGCGGGAGAGGCGGTGGCGGCAGAGGGGCCTGCCGAGGTAGCTGGGGAGTGAGTGGCTGGTGAGTGGGTGATTGGGAGGCGACCAGGAGCTGACCTGGAGGGTCGTGGGGGTACGGCGAGGCGGCGGCGCGGCATGCCGTGGTAGCGGCCATGTCCATTGTTGGGAGGCGGGGGCGGGCCGTTGGCAGGTGAGGCCTCCTAAGGGAAGGGCGATGTTTCAGTGGCAGGAAAGGAGCAGGGCCGCTGCGTTGAAGACGGGGCGTCCCTTCTCCTTTCCCGCTGCCAAAGCATCTGGGCGAGGAGTGCAGGGCGGGCCAAGTGGCCAATAGGGAGGCGCGCTATGCGTGCCTCCCAGTTGGCCACTTGGCCCCTGAGTGGCACTTGGAGGGGCCCAATCAGGAGCCGCTTCACGGCTCCTGATTGGTCCCCTCTTAGTTTTTATCACGGACTGGTCCCGCCCTAACTCCTCCCCACTTGCCGTTAGTCAATTATTTAGTCCGTGGTGCCCTGAGCCGCAGGGCGGTTTACAGATACTGCTTAAGGCAGTTGAATGAGTAGTTTCATTTAAGTAAGTGGTTTGAGTAAGTGGCAAGAAAGGGGTGAGACTACAGGGGCTTTCAGGAAAGGAAAAGTATAAATAGTGTGTGGGGAGGGGAGGAGGAGGATGAGATGGATTCCGCAAATCCCTGTGAATTCCCACTTGTTTGCTTATATAGGCTTACTTTGCTTTGGTATTCCCTGCTTTTGTGTTTGCAAACAAAGCTACTAGCACCAAGAAGCTGTTCTCCAACAATTTCCCACCAGTCAAGGAAATGGGGGGAGGGGCATTATATAACAATAAGCCCCGAACACATGACACTTAATATCCAAAGCAATGGGATAAAGAGAGAGCATAAGAGATAGTAATCAACCCAGTGGGCATTGCTTGTATCACCTACGTTCATAACAGCTGCATGTACATTGGGTCTATCGCTGTGGTCAAGAGCACTCATTCTTGAGCATTTCCAGTTTTTCCTGGGGCTATTATACATGGCAGGAAACCATGCAAAAAAGGCATGTTCTTTTTTGATTCTGCATGTGGTGCTGGTTTCCTCACAGAAAACCCACCATAGTATTTTTGATTCTGCATGGTACTCTCCCCTCATAATGGTGACTGCGTCTTTTCTATTCAGTATTTAAAACTAGTAAAACACGTTTATTTGTTTATTTGTTTATTTGTTTATTTGTTTATTTGTTTATTTGTTTATTTGTTTATTTGTTTATTTGTTTATTTGTTTATTTGTTTATTTGTTTACCACCCTCCCCGAGGGCTCAGGGTGGTTTACAGAAAACAGGGAAGGCTACAATTAACACATGGTAATAGGTAACAGTAACAGCAGTAATATTATAACAATAATAACTTAACAAGATCATAACAATAACACCATAAAATAGAAATTGTGAGAGCCTCAGCTCAACTCTTACTAGACCCTGTGGGCAACAAATTAGTGTTGGTCATAGAGGGGGGGAGCTTGAGGGCCAACTGTCTGTTTTGACAGTGCTGAAGATGCCTGTTTTTGCATGCATGTCATGTGCCATGCCAGTGTCTCCCATTTTCACATGGAGGGTGGCTAGCCAAGCCTGATCACCCTGTTCAGTGTCATGTATTCTTTGTCCCTCAGTGTAACTTGGTTTTCTTTGAAGTCCTACAGTAACCAATGTCAGTCAGTCAGTCAGTCAGTCAGTCAGTCAGTCAGTCAGTCAGTCAGTCAGTCAGTAACCTTTTATTGGCATAAAATATGTATAAGACATATAAAAATAGGGTTTAAAATTTCAACAAAATAATAAAATAGGCCAAACAGATCTTAAAATGATTAAATAAACTGTAAAAGATAAAATACAAGGTAGGCAGCATATTATAAAAGCATCTTAGTTAAAACTCTGGCAACTAAAATGGTTACCTCTGGGTCTTTGTCAGAGAGCAGAAATTGCAAGGTCATAGATTTACTTACAGAAGGCTTGTTTCCCAGCAAAGCAACAGAGCTGTCATCCCGACAGTGCTCATATAAGGGGCAATCTAACGAAATGTGTGAGACATAACCAATGTTATGTAAAAGAAGAGTTGGTTCTTATATGCCGCTTTTCTCTACCAGAAGGAGTCTCAAAGTGGCTTACAATCGCCTTCCCTTTCCTCTCCCCACAACAGACACCCTGTGGGGTGGGTGAGGCTGAGAGAGCCCTGATATCACTGCTTGGTCAGAACAGCTTTATCAGTGCTGTGGTGAGCCCAAAGTCACCCAGCTAGCTTCATGTGGGGGAGCAGGGAATCAAACCCAGTTCTCCAGATTAGAAATCTGCACTCCTAACCACTGGCTCTTGTGTTAGAGATAACATTATGTTAATGTTACGTCTAATCCTGGGGCTGTAAAACATCCCAGCTCTCAGGGACAGCACAGCTGGAATGGAATCTGGGAACTCTTGTCAACTGCCTGTCTCCTAGTTTTGTACCTTGGCTCATCAAACAATCTTTGCTTGTGAGAAACTTTCCTGCATTCAGCTTGGAGGGCGGGGGTCCAAGTAGTTAAAAAACCCTTCCTTCGTATGTTGCCTTTGCTAACAGCCCTGTTCTGTGTGCTTCCTGAAGAAGATGCTTACTCTGTTTTTATCCACAATACTGACTTTGCTATGGACTGCTCAGTGTGGTCTCAGTTCTGTTGCTGTTGGGGATCATCCGCTGAGCTGATCTCCTAGGATCCTGTCAATGTATAAACATAAGCATGTTTTTGGTCTCCTCTCCTGTGCCACCATACACCAATGAGTGAAGGGACAGCCTCTAGTCCCTTGTCCACCAGGTTCCTCTTGTTTGGTGCAGACCCTCTCACCTATGCTATGACAACATTTTACCAGCAGAAATAAATTTATTCACTCCCTTAGAGGCATTTCAATCCACCCTCTATGAGAAACAGCATACCTCTGAGGGGGAAAGGTTGCAGTGTTTTCAAAAGGCTGTGTGCTCCCATGGAAATGTCTTGTTGAGGTCTCCATGTCCATGATCTACAATTCCCACAAGGCCCTGCCACCAGCATATGCCAGACTGGTGTTCAGTTGACATTGCAGCTGACCGTGGCCTGCCAATAAGCATCTAGCACAACAGAGGAAGTCCCCCCCACTTAATTATTTGCTGTCATAAGCCTTTCAAATCCATAATCATATGCAGAAAAATCCAATGCAGTATCAGAGCACATGCATAAATGCAAATGTTTTAAAAATGATGAGTTAAAAGGATCAGTGCACTGATGGGAAAAACCTGAATGTGCATAATAGCCCCTGATATGGCCTACAAGTGCATAATTTGTGTGGGCTCATGTGCTGTCCTTTTGAGTGATGCAGACATGACCATTCCTCCTCCCCCTCCAAGTGTGTTGGCCTAATACCCTGGCATATTGTGTGTACTGCTTTATTAGTGTCAAGACAATAGACAAGGATGGAAGAGGTAGGAATAACACTCCTAGCAGAAATCAATGCGTCTTGACATCAAATTGATGACTTTAAAGTAAGCCTAAACAATTTGGAAATATCCCAGATGAAGTTGAAATAGAACATTTCAAAATGTAATTAAAATAGGAGCCAGAGTTTTTTCACCAGGAGGTGAGTGCTGGCAGAGTTTAATATGCAAATAGGGTGAAGTACCTAGCTGCTTAAAAGAATAAAATAGTTTTATTAAGAAGAGAAACAACTTTGTCTAGAAAGAGATAAGAGAGATAGTCCTGCTCAATTGTCTAACTGTTGTTCTGTATTCATTTAGCCTGTTCTGGAAACAAGCAGGGGGAAGTATGCTCAAAACAGCAGGAAGTCTCCAATTGAGCCAATCAGGATGCTGAAGGGGATTGAAAAATATCAAGAAGTTCCTATTCTAATTATGCTAAATACACATCTCCTCCAATGTCCCCTCTAGGATATTCTTCATATGCTTTTGAATCAAGCACATTACAGATCTTGTATATTTCAACAGTAAAAACCTTATTGGTCTAAACCAGGCTTTCTCAACAGAGATTTCCTGAAACCTTGGAGTTTCTCAGTGGCTCTGGAAAGGTTTTGCTGATTGGGTGGGAGTTAATTAATTATATATGGTTATATTTACCCATCCCTCCTTGCCAAAATGGCATTGATGGGCCTGGAGGGGTGGAAAGGGGAGGGGCCTTGGTCATAAAAATCCATGCTGATCAAAGCTTATTGCACGTTGTAGTGCCTAGAGTCTGGAGAAGTAAATACTCATTTTAACTTAACTGCATGGGTGGTGGCGGTAGGGGGTGGTAGGGGGTGGTAGAATGGAAGATGCCTGCCCAGCCCTGGCCCTGGCCTAGTAGAGTAGTCTGTTGGACTGTATCCAGTGTTCGGGTGTGTGCGAGGATGATGAAGTATGATGTCATATCCAGTGGGAGTGTCTGGATGATGTCACTTCTTGTGATGTGACTTCTGGGGGCGTGCTGACATAATTTCTGGGGTTCTCAAAGCCTGAAGAATGTTACAGGGGTTTCTCAATGGTTGGTCTAAACACCACAAGGCTTGAAACAGATCTAGAAACCGGCCTACAGAACACTGCTCAGTGGTGGTAAAAAGGATCAGTGAGGTTTGGCTTCTAAAGTAGTTCAGGTAGAAGCTGTAAACCATCAGGCTTTGACTAACTTTGAAATGATATACACATGAGAAGTTGCAGAAATATCAGTGAGCCAGAAAATTACTGATAAAAGGAAGTGAATCAAGAATAGTATCCACGCTAGAAGTGAATGACTTGGAGAGGGACAAACCAGCCACAGCTTGCAGTCTGGGATGATGAACAACTGTACTGACATTTCTACCCTATGTGCAACCCATAAAGACTTTAGTATGATGATTTTTTCTATTTGAGTAGACCTGAGGATCACAATTTATGAAGGCCTTGAAAGCTTCTCCTTCCTAGTGAAGGGAATCTCCCAAAAGAAACCACTGGCATGCTGGACAGAAAGCAAGATTCCCAGTTGTATGGTCATGATGACTCTGCAAAGAAAGTTGCGAGATAGCTGTTAAAATAAATAAAAAGAACACTTGTAACAAATATACTAAAGAAAATGGATAACATTACTAAATAATATACATCATATATTAATAATAACTTTGTGCACATAACTGAAGTGGATGGAATGAAGGGAAGTTTGTCAGGTCAAGCTGGCCAACCATAGAGTTTCCTGTGATTCCAACAGCTACCCTATGTCACTTGTGGGGTTTTACCGGAAGTGACGCAGTACTGTGCATAATGCTGCTGTTTTTTTTTTAAATCTCTCCCTCAATGGGGACTTGGCAACCCTAAATGAGGCAGAATAGTGTGACCCGCACACTTGATCCCTGGAGATAGGCCATGCATTTTCATCTAACTCTTGGTCCCGTCCTTTAGACTGATGGAGACTTCTGATTTATTATTTCTCACAGATATTCCTCCAAGGTCTCCTTTCAGACTTCATTGCTGACAGTAAAAAGCCAATTGAGGACACATACACAGTAATTAAAGTAACAGAGTGGCCTTTTATCAAAGGCCCAGATGTCACTTTAGGCAAAACCATAGTAACATCCCTCTTCACAGCCAACAAACACTCAACACTGTGCAGTAATTGATTGTGAGGTAAAACAGGTTCCAACTTGTTTAACAAAAATGGTTTTAGAATCATAGAATCATAGAGTTGGAAGGGGCCATACAGGCCATCTAGTCCAACCTCCTGCTCAACGCAGGATCAGCCCTAAGCATCCTAAAGCATCCAAGAAAAGTGTGTATCCAACCTTTGCTTGAAGACTGCCAGTTTCTGCATCTCCCATTGCCAGAGACTGCTTTGTCCCCTACTCCTATGCTCTGTGTGATGCAAACAAGATTCAAACTCATATGGCTTTTCCTACTACTTGTTTTCTTTCATGTTTTTGAAGATAAAAAGTGACTTGGACTGTTGGAGCACTGACAATCAACCCAGAGCCCATTTTTATGCCCTTCTGCTAAATGGCATAATCAAAACCCATGTACGAAAATTATTTGGAAAAGGAACAATGGGCAGGAGGAACTCAAAATCTGAAGAGCAACTTTTAAGCACATCTCTAGGGGAAGAATGTTCCCAAGATGAAATCATTAACATCAAAATAATCCCAAAGTGTTGTTACTGTCAGAGAAGTGACTAGATAAAATTGTCAGCTTCCCACTCAATATATCTGCCCCCATGTGCCTTTGAGTCATATCTTCTCATTTGACTGACAGAAAAGAAGATTAACTATTTGAACACTACATGTTCAGTGGCTGATATGGAAGGACTGAGCTGTAGCCATTAACTTTTCACTCCCATATTTATTGGTAGAAACCATAAACCATCTTGCCTTTTCAGAGATACTGTCCATCTTTGTGACAATGCTGAACAAATCCAGTGGGTTGTGTTTCCAACCCAAAATTTGTTTAAAAGACTGGGGATGTCAAGGAAGTAATTTTGAAAAGGAGCAACAGTGAAGACATAGGCTGTCTCTGGATGGCACATTGAACTGATATTAACCCTGCATATGCATAGACACAGTTTACTGCTGCACTCTCACATGTGGCTTCTACCTTTCTCTTTTCATTCCCTTTCTGCAGAGATGAAAATGAAGAGATCTTGGTTTACAGTTAATAATAATGCACAAATATTGATGTGCAGCTAACCTGGAGTTAGTCCCTCACCACTAGCCCAGGTTTGTGATGAGAGTTTGATCCAATACAGGCTTAGGCCCAAACAACATGATAAATTTAATGATGAACCTGACAGGGTTTTACAGAATGCACAAATGTGTGTTCCCCAAGCGAGCTCTGTTCTAAAGTGCTACAGGGGCCTGATTTGGATTGGGACCTTGATGTGGGGGAAGGAGGGGGTTGAGTCTGCCTCATGTTTTCTTTGCAACCTGAAAGAGCTCCAGGGGGTGTCCTTTGTCTGCTTCCCATTGCACTATGATCCTGATCTGAATTCGGCCCCCATGGTGCTTTAGAATTGTTTTCCTATAGCTGCTAAAGGTAAAGGTAAAGGTATCCCCTGTGCAAGCACCGAGTCATGTCTGACCCTTGGGGTGACGCCCTCTAGTGTTTTCATGGCAGACTCAATACTTGCTAGTGCCTTCCCCAGTCATTACCGTTTACCCCCCGGCAAGCTGGGTACTCATTTTACCGACCTCGGAAGGATGGAAGGCTGAGTCAACCTTGAGCCGACTGCTAGGGTTGAACTCCCAGCCTCATGATCAGAGCTTCAGACAGCATGCCACTGCCTTACCACCCTGCGCCACAAGAGGCTCTAAATGTCTGCAAATCTCCATGGTGATTTATGCCCACCCATGGAGATTTATGGATCCAGAAGGATTCCTGAATGCTCTGTGGGACTAGATGAGCTGGTCAATGTCTGGCATTGCTGGCTGTCGGCTGCCATTGATGTAATCACACACAGATATCCTCTCATCTCCCTTCCAAAGCCAGCCCCCTGGTATACAGAGGAGCTGCACCATAGGAAGCAAGAGGTGAGATGACTAGAGAGAGTTTGAAGGAAGACTCATGAAGAAGCCTCAATAACATAGGATGCTTGTGAATGCCTATGAGATGGTGGTTAAATGAGAGTTTTATACCACCTCCATTGTATCTGCAAGCTCACATTTGGCAAAATTATTTTGGGTAATTTTATTATACTCAAATCACAGGGAATTGGATATAAGGTGTGAGGCAGCCCTTCAATGGATGATCTCTTTTTTCCAGAACCAGAACCAGAGGCTGATGGTGGGAGAGGATCAGTCGCAGGAATTCCAACTCCTCTGTGGGGTCCCAAAGGGCACAGTCCTCTCCCCCACATTATTCAACATCTTCTTGTGCCCTCGGGTCCAGCTGGTCTGGGATTTGGGGCTGGATTGTCATTAATAAGCCAATTACACCCAGTTCTACCTCCTGATGGATGGATGGCCCAACTCCTCCCCAGAAACATTTGCCAGGTGTTTGGAAGCAGCGATGATTTGGCTCAAGTGGAGCTGCCTGAAACCCAACCCTTCCAAGATGGAGGTCCTGTGGCTAGATAGGAAGGGTCCAGATGAGAAAGCATGCTTGCCACCCTGGATGTTGTGCAGCTTCAGTATGCAGTGTTTCACATTGCATGCTGATGAACAGAAACCCACTCTTGCAAATGCATTTTTATGCAGGGGTGGTTGAACTAGTACAGCCCAGTAGCTACCACCTTGCCCAAGGAGGTAATAATTTCTTCTATGTATGTGTGTGTTAAGTGCCATCTGTGAACTTCTGACTTATGACAACCCTTTGAATTAATGACCAGGAGTGTGTATTCAGATGGGTAAAAGTTTTTTCCAGAAGTTCTTACTCAAACCAAGAATCCCCAGTTCTTGGGACCTGAATCACAAAAAGTCATATCACTTCAGCTTTTGATTCCAGTTCCTGCATCTGCCCAACAAACAGCTGATCTATGGGGAGAAAATTCTCTGGGGATCAGCTGTTTGTAGGGATGTGGGGAGCTGTGGTTCAAAACTACCACGCCCACAGCCCAAGCCGATTCAATGGAGATACGCCTTTCTGCAGAGCAGCAGTCAGGAGGGAACAGTTCAAACTACACGCCCCACACAGCCCAAGACAATCTGGCAAACAGACTTCTATCTCTGGTTCAACTGCTTGGCAGGCTGTGGGGAGAGGACTAGTTGGAACTGCCCCCCAGAGCCCAACAAATAGCTGATGTGCAGAGAGAAGTCTCTCCACTGAATCAGCATAGGCTGTGAGGGGGCAGTTCAAACCACTCTACAGGCCAACAGTTGATTCTCAGGGAGGAGGCTCTCTGCCAGATCAGCTTGAGTTGTAGTGGGGTGGTTCAAATGGCAGATCAGCTATTTGTTGAGCAGCAGATTTCAGGAAAATTTGGCTTTCTGAATCAAGCTGAACCTGAATCTCAGTCCTGAAGCTGGGATTTGGGTGATTCAGGTAAAGTTGAATCAGGTTCTAGTTGATTTGACCTGAACCTAAAATAGCCCCCCATTTTTTTTGCACTATCATTAGCAAACTAGCTCAGGTCTTGCAAACTGAGGATCATGACTTCCTTGATTGAGTCAATACATCTCATGTCCGATCTTCCTCTCTTCTGGCTTTTAGCATTTTTTTTTTTTTTTTAGCATTTTTGTCTTTTCCGGCAACCCTTGATTTCCCATACTGTGATGAAAGTATGATAACCCCACTTTTGGTCATTTTAGCTTCTAGGGAGAGTTCAGGCTTTATTTGATCTAGAGCTCACTGATTTTTCTTTTTGGTAATCTGTGGTATCTGTAAAACTCTCCTCCAATGCCACATTTCAAATGAATCAACTTTCCTCCTATCAACTTTCTTCACTGTTCAACTTTCACATCAACACATAATACTGAAGAATGCTATGAGAATGCTATGAGATGAATGATCTTGATCTTGGTTGCCAGTGATACATCTTTACATTTAAAGATCTTTTCTGTATCCTTCATGTCTCCTCTTCCCAGACTCAATCTCCTTGGTTGCAAGTCTCCCTTTTGGTTGATGACAGAGCCAAGGAGTAAAAAATCTCTAACAATTTCAGTTTTTTCCCACTGTCAACCTAATGTAATTCCCCAGCAGTCATTTCTCTTGTCTTTTTGATGTTCAGCTATAATTTTGCTTTGGCACTTCCTGCCTTAACTATCGGCAGTATTTATTTTAAGTCTTTACTATTTTCTTCCAGTAATATGGTGACATCTGCATATCTCAAACAGTTAATGTTCCTTCCACCAGCTTTCACACCACTGTCATCTAAATCACAGTGGCATGGAAGGAAGTATACCCACTCAACCTCAACCCATTGAAGTGAAAAATATCACAGTCTATACATCAATATACATGTGGATTCCCGATCATGTGATAAATTTCACAACTATGGGTAGAGGCTGGGACTGAGGACAGTACGTGTGATTGCCTCACATTTAAATAAATAATAAATAACACAGTTTCATCAACATCAAGAAAACTTAGATCATGGCATCCTGCTCTCTCTATTCCTGGCAAATAGATGGAGAAGAAATGGAGGTAGTGACAGAATTTATTTCCCTGCGCTCCAAGATCACTGCAGATGGGGACTGCAGCAAAGAAATTAAAAGACGCTTGCTCCTGGGGAGGAAAGCTATGGCAAATCTAGACAGCATCCTAAAAAGCCGACATCAACCTGCCAACAAAAGTGCATTTAGTCAAGGCTACGGTCTTCCCAGTTGCAATGTATGGCTGCGAAAGTTGGACCATAAGGAAGGTCAAGCATCAAAGAATTGAAACTTTTGAACTCTGGTGCTGGAGAAGACTATTGCAAGTCCCATGGACTGCGAGGTGAACAATCCGGTCAGCCCTAGAGGAGATCAGCCCTGATTGCTCTTTAGAAGGCCAGATCCTGAAGATGAAACTCAAATACTTTGGCCACCTCATGAGAAGGAAGGTCTCCCTGGAGAAGAGCTTAATTCTTTGAGCAATTGAGGGCAAATGAAGAAGGGGATGACAGAGAATGAGGTGGCTGGATGGAGACACTGAAGCAGTAGGTGCAAACTTAAATGGACTCCGGGAAATGGTAGAGGACAGGAAGGCCTGGAGAATCATTGTCCATGAGGTCGCAGTGGGTTGGACACGACTTCGCAACTAACAAAAGCACAGTTTCAAATAGGTATGATAAGGAAGAACTAGGCTCCGTATAGTGAGACCATCTTCAGTAGCTGGGACAGCCATGCTTTGGAAATACAGCAGTACTGTGTAAATTAAGTAATTAAAGTAAAGAAAAATGACACAATGTCAAAAAGACAATGGTATATTGTCACAAAGAACTATGGTGGGGAAAGAGGTAACTAATACTATACAGCCTTCTACAGAAAGTGCTCCTAAAATAAACACTGAATCTTTGCTAGAGGCTTTCTGTCACCTGACTTTGTTGTATTATGAAATCTAAGCAGACTAGATTAGTCATTAGGCTTGAAATCTTCTAGTGCAAATGTTTATTATGCCCCCGTTTCCAAATTCTCTAGCTTTTCCAGGATTTACTTGGAATTAATTTGCCTATGCATAAATACTTGCTCATGGTTGCCTGGACACAACATGCCTGTAATTAACTTTTAAAACACAGCAGTCATTGGCTAGGTCTTATGCTTTAGATTTACAACATTTGATACAACTGGAAAATGTGGGTTGCATAAACACTTTAATAATATTAAGGAGACTACTAACAACTCATATTTCCATTTCCAAAGTTCTGTGGGAGGTATTTACTCAAACAGGATTAAAGCCATTGAATGGTTATTGGTTTCTTAGCTTGAGTGTGTTTGGGTCAGGATATAAATATTTCCTGACTCAAAAATAAGTGTATTCTGAGTACATCTACATAATAATTAATTAATTTTTAAAATTCAGTGCTGAGGCTAGATGTGAAAGGGCTGAATGGTCACTTGATGTCTTCTTTCTTACTGTGTTCTATGTCAATGCCACTTTCCCCCACAGTTGGAAAACAGTAGGTAAAATATCTAGGGCATTTCTGCACATCATTAAAAATAGCATTAGGCCAGCTGAGTGGTATAATGCTACATATAATCGTGCCTCCCAGTCCCTCCTCACCTTTTTTGCTGTCTCACTCTTCTCTGCCACCATTTCACGCTTCTCCCCCTCCATAAGGGCTGCTGGAAATGGCGGAAGAGAGCAACACGATTTATACGTGATTCTCTTCCGCCTGTCAATCAAGCCAGGCAGACAGTTCCCTTTCCCCATGCTTTAAAGGGCCCATGATGCACGCTATTTTTTTTTTAAAAAATCAATAGTTCTCTGTTGAAACACTTATGCATCTAATCATAGATGCATAGTGCTTCTTTGTTGCCACTCCTTATGGAATCAGGAGTCTTGCTTCTTTTAAAAATAAATCTAATTCCTGATTTTTTTTTGGGGGGGGGGGACCTAGACATGCTTTGTGCTACAACTTTGGGGAATTATTATTATTTTTTTTTACCTTTGCCGGCATGATTGAATGCCTATTTGTTGCTCCAGGCCGTTCACTTAAAAAAACAAACAAACTCCCTTCTCTGGGAAAAGGAAGAGGGAGGCAGGTTCAAGGGCAGGACACTGGAGGCAGAGATAATGTTTCTTCGCCTCCGTGCATTTTTTTGCTAGTGGCCTGCTGATTGCTGTCTGGTAGGTAGCGCTACATATGTTGGTGAATCCACTTTTGGGGATTCACCAACTAGCGCTTTAAAATGGAGGATGTAGCTGGATGTTTACTGCTCAGACTCTGCATGTTGGTGACATCATGTGGAGGGTCTGGAATATAATGACAATGAAAGGTCAATATTTCACTATTTTTAAAGGCTGTGGAAATTCCCAGTTTTTCCAAAATAACTTCTGTTTTTAAAAGTATGGTTCTATGATATTACATCTTAATAATTAAGCTACAGTAAATGTTTTCATGGTCACCCACAGAATATATCATTCCTTCTGCAAATGCTTGTCAATGGTGGCTATGAGCAGAAACTTGCTGTTGATGTCTTCATCAAGTTGCACTTCAGCCAGGCTGTCCCACAACTCTTGGTCTGCCTGGTGATGTGAGGGAGTCAAAGTGTTCAAGAACCACCATGGATCCAGGGCCAAAAATCAATGTGTGAACTCATAAGGATGCACTCTCAGGATTGAATCCTTGCCCTGGGCAAAATGGTGGTTCTTGATTACTTTAATTTTTGATTGTGAGTTGCACGTCTGAAATTATTTTTATCTATTGTTTTATGATTCTTATGCCACCAACCAGCTTTTGTGTGTGAAATATTGCACAGACTATATCTTTTAATGTTGTTTTAAGTCTTCTTAACAAAAACTTAATAATACTACCAGCGCCCTACCTGTCCTCACACCACCTGGCCATGGTGATCCATGCAACGGTCACTTCCAGATTAGACTTCTGTAACTCACTCTATATGCTAAGGCAGCTGCATTGGTTGCCAATTGGCTTACGGATCAGGTTCAAGGTTCTGGTTCTTACCTTTAAGGCGTTTTGTGGCTTGGGTCCCATTTATCTGAGGGACTGCTTGTCTCCTGATGACCCCCGCAGGGCCCTTCACTTTGCAGGTAGGAATCTGTTGGTTGTCCCTGGGCCCCGAAAAGTGCATCTGGCCAGGGTCAGGACCAGGGCCAGGGCCAGGGCCTTTTCAGTCCTGGCCCCAACCTGGTGGAATGAGCTCCCTGAAGAGCTAAGGGCCCTGATGGAATTGTCAGTGTTCTGCAGGGCCTGTAAAATGAAGCTCTTCCACCAGGCATTTGGTTGAGGCCAGGCCAGGAAGATCAGCTCCCTCTCTACATGGTCCTATGGAAAAGCTGTTGACCTGGATACTCTTGGAAGCTACCTCCTGGAGGTCCAATGGTTGTGGGGGGGGGAGGGAATGAAGGAGTATCCTGTGGATAGTTTTTTTTCCACCATCTGGGTTTTTTAGACTTGGTTGAGTATTGTTTTATGTGGGATTTTAAATGTATGTAAACCGCCATGAGCCGGTTGTGCTGGGAGTGGCGTCAATAAATATGTATAAATAAATAAAATAAATATATATTTTTTAATTTTAGTATGTATTTGCTGTTCAACCTTTGGGTTCATGATTTGTTTTTTCAGGTTGGGCTTTTGTTCAAGCACAAACCTTAAAAATGATACCGCCTTGGTACTAAGCAAATAATGTACACTGTTTGTAGAATTTTAACCTTTTCAGTGAACCAGGTGGTTTTCCAACTAAAGGTCCTTAACTTCAGAGGTTTCAGTATAAATATTCTTTGCTCCAGAACATTGCATTGAGTTTCCTTTGAAGTTGACAGAATTGTTCCAAGACTATTCTAAAGCCAATATGTGCCCCTGAAAGCCTAAGGTTGTGCATTTGGCTTTAGATAAAAGCATAATAAATGCTCTTGGATTTCTGATCAGAAAAAGTACATTAGTGAGGTAAGGTAGAAGGAGTGAAACAAAACTCCCCCCCCCCATAGTTTCTGCTTTACAATAAAGGATAGTAACAATATGAAAGAAATCTGTTTTATTTTTTGATGTTGCTCACTCATGATAAAAATAAGTGAATTCTTAGAATGTCCTACTAATAATTTTGCTAGGCTACCAATTTAACATCCCATATATCGACAGTGTTGTCATAATTCTCACATCTAGATTATTTATTTGGGGGGGATTAGTTTGCAAGAAACATAAACATAAATTAGCTTCCATCTGATTCTAAGATATGGTTTTCATATTTTATTGTTTGTTATAAAAAACTCTTGCCCAGGATGTCCAGACTTTTTATTCAGCAGCCTCAGATATGCAAGCACTGATTTTTAGGGTTTGCCAGCCCCAGGCAGAGAAATACCTTGATATTTATTTGCACAGTGGAAATTTTCAACATAGTCAAAATAAATGATTTATAGGGATTAGTTTACAAGGCCTTGGGATTTTATTAGTGTTTGCCAAGATGCAGCCGTGTTTGGAAAACAAAAGATGGAACAAATGGAGGCCTGAAAATGTGTGAGTTGCTGTAGTATACTATGTAAGATGCGAAACACGAGCCCCAGATCCAGATGCCACCGTGAACACTCTATGAAACTTTAGAAAACTTTCCATCTTTGCTTAATGATACACCCACTTTATTAATGCCACTGAACTTCTTCTGGTTCCCAAGGGGGCATTACTTGTTACATTTGATGTAAATTTATACTAATATTCTACACAAAGAGGCAAGGATAGCCATGGAGAGATTACTGGCTTCTAGAGAAAACTCCAGACCTCCCGCCATTTTTGCTTTCTTTACTGAACATAATTCTATAGTTTGAAGGAGAAGTTTACTTACAATTGTTTAGGATAACCATGGGGCTCCTGGGATTGTGAATCTATTTGAGAAACAGCTTGAGGATGCATGGTTGTGTAATTTACATACTAATCCATATTTTAATAATGTACACTTTTATTTGGGATTTTTGGATGATTTTTTTTATTTATAAGGATGAGAGTAGTTTTGTTTTATTTAATAAATGGGTGAATGAACAACATGCTAGTATAACTCAATTGGAGTACTTGATCACCACTGTTGAAGAGGGATGTAGACAAACTAGATTGTGTCCAGAGAAGGGCAACAAAGATGGTGAGGGGTCTGGAGACCAAGACATATAAGGAAAGGTTGGGGGAGCTTGGTCTGTTTAGCCTGGAGAGGAGACAACTGAGAGGGCATCTGATAACCATCTTCAGGTATTTAAAAGGCTGCCATGTAGAGGATGGAGCAGAGATATTCTCTCTTGCCCTGGAGGGATGGACCAGAACCAATGGGATAAAATTAATTCAAAAGAAATTCTGTCTAAAATCTGGAAGAAGTTCCTGACAGAGTGGTTTGTCAATGGAACAGGCTTCCTTGGGAGGTGGTGGATTCTCCATCTTTGGAAATTTTTAAACAGAGATTGGATAGTCATCTGATGGAGAGGCTGATTCTGTGAAGGTTCAAGGGGGTATCAGGTTATAGTGGATGAGCGATAGGGTTGTGAGTGTCCTGCACAGTGCAGGGGGTTGGAATAGATGACCCAGGAGATCCCTTCCAACTCTATTATTCTATGATTCTATGATTATATAAAATGTACAGCTAATATGAGTGATGAACAAATAACATTCTTGGATACCATGGTAAAAATAAATCAAGAGGGAAAATGGAAGATATCCTCCCATAGGAAACCAACGGATAGAAATTAATTGTTACATTTTTCAAATTTCCATCCTAGGCATTTTAAAGAAAATTTGCTGTTTGGACAATTCCTTTGGCATAGAAGTATCAACGCCAATCTGGTGGACTTTGACCATGCTAATGAAAGATTATCTGAAGCTTTAAAACAGAGAGGCTGCCTTGAAGAGACTATTTAACAGGTGAGGAATCAAGCCAGAGCAATGCGAAGGGAGGATCTATTACTATATAAACCTAAGGCAACTATGGAAAGAATTGTATGTTCTTTGGAATAACCAAATAGGGCTGAACCGATTAAAAAGATAATATCCAAACATTGGCAACTTGAATATAATCATCATCCATTGTTGTTCCTCTATATATTTCTAGGGGGTGGGACGTGTCCGGCTGCCCAAGTTGGAATAGGGCCAATCAGGGTGCAGCCAGCTTTGTCCTGATTGGCCCTGCCCCTGCGGCTCCCGTCCTCCGGCCCTAGACTCAAGCCTCTTTGCTTTCAGACACCTCAGTGCGTGGAGCCAGCAGCAGGTGAGAGGGCCCTGGGCAAAGGGTCGTGGTGGAGGGCTTGCTAACGAGGGCCTCCTGGCCTGCTAGGCTGGGCCTGCTCATGAGGGACTCCCGGCCTGCTGACTGCCTGCTAAGGAGGTCTGTCCCGGCCCTGCTAACGAGCTGCCCAGACCCCGCCTTCCCCACTTGTTCTGGCTGCGAGCTGCGGCCCAAAGCCACCTTAAGCTGCCTGGCCAGGGGCCAGGGGAGGGGACCCTTTCAGGGCCCATTCTTAGGAATGGGCTTTGAAGCTAGTAAATCAATATTTGCATGGAGGCAAGGTCCCAACATAAGGGACTCAGTCACACCAAAGTAGACTGGGGAGGGGTAGTCCTTCAAGAGAATTACCTAAAGGGAATTTCCGATGTGGAGCATGCAATGTATGTAAATTTATGTTACCAATTGAAGAGTTTACTAATCCTAACATTGTATTTTAAATCTGTTAATAGTTTCATAAACTGTGCAACTAGAAATGTAGTTTATGCCACCTAATGTAGGCATTTTGTATGTAGGCATGTCTTCAAGGGCTTTAAAACTAGATTAAAACGTTCTGTAAAGGACACACTTTTTATGAGCCACTTTGGTGTGCGTAGGCATAATCTCGAGTATTTAGAATAAATGACCAGATCTGGGCATCAGTGGGTCAATATAGAAAGATTATTGTTACAGAAGGGGAGTTTTTATATATCTGCACTTAATACATTGGGAAAGCATGGTCTTAACATAACCTGGGACTTTTTGTTACATGACCCCTTTAATTAGTCTTGACAAATGCTGCACTTGTTGTTTAGCAATTAATGTTAGAATGTATTAAGTATTTGAGAATGTATTTATGGCAACCTAGAAGAGAATTACTTTTCAAAGAATCCCTCATCGACTTATTCAGCAGAGTCCCAAGGAATACTACAAAGCATTTTTGTATTTATTTTCATTTTTTATTTTCTAATATGATCATTAATGAAATAATGTGTGAATTGTATATGTTGGAATAACAATCAATATACTTCTTTTCAGAACCAATAGAAAAACTTAATTCAAAGAGACTGAACATATTTGGAATATATATTAAGGTGGAGTCAAAAATTTTATTTTTATTTTTGTAATATATTATTACTTATGATATATATTTAATTAATAGGTGTAAGTCACTGAATGAGCCTCTTGTGGCGCAGAGTGGTAAGGCAGCAGAAATGCTGTCTGAAGCTGTCTGCCCATGAGGCTGGGAGTTCAATCCCATCAGCCGGCTCAAGGTTGATTCAGCCTTCCATCCTTCCGAGGTCGGTAAAATGAGTACCCAGCTTGCTGCTGGGGGGTAAACGGTAATGACTGGGGAAGGCACTGGCAAACCACCCTGTATTGAGTCTGCCATGAAAACACTAGAGGGCGTCACCCCAAGGGCAGACATGACTTGGTGCTTGCACAGGGGATACCTTTACCTTTAAGTCACTGAGGAAATAGAAGAAATTGAAAATGGGACATTATTTATTCAGAATCTGTTCTGACTTTTCCAAATACTGAATAATGGAGACATTAAAAGGATTGATATAATCAACTGTATTATTTCTGCCTAGTCGATCTTTTGTTGTTCTGTTGAAGAGTAACAAGCAGCCAGGCCAAGTTGAGTCATATATGTCAGGTGGTATCAAGTCACCCAGAGCTTGCTGCCAGACCTAGGGCTGCCAGCTCCAGGTGGGACCTGGAGAGCTCCCAGAACTACATCTGGATTCAGACAATAAAGATCTGTCATCCTGGAGGAAAAGGCTGTTCTGGAGGATGGATTCTATGTCATTATATCCAGCTGAGACCCCAAACACTGCATTTGTTTCAGAAAAGATCAGGAGTCTGACTCCCAAGGATTGTTCTTTCTGCTGTTTTCATATCTTTCTCTCCCCAGTCGTAAGCTCCAGCACAGAGAGGCTGGCTCGGGCTGTCCTCCTTCTCTGCCTCTTCAAGAGGTTCTCCACCCCTTGCCAGGGTTGCTTTGTATTCCCTTTCTATTTTCTTGACTTCAACAGAGCTTTCAAACCCTCCCCCATTGCTTGGGATTGTTGTGGCTCTGCTTTAAGATCAGTCCATTAGAGCTTGCAATGCCAGTGTTACTGGATTCTGCTGGGCATTTGGTACACTCAGTGTGTTTCCCCATATTATGAGACTGTGAGACTCTTTCCCATTTCCCTCAGTGGCCAATAACACAACAGATAATCCCCTAGAGGTTGGCAATATGGAATACAGGGCTTCACAGCTGCTCTTGTCAGCTTCAAAATAGTCTTATCAGTTTTGAGAGGTTTTTCTCCCCCTTTAGCCTACATTACTTTGTGTTCTCATTCAGTCAATGAACTAACACTTAAACACATGTGCAACACTTAATGGGGATTTGAATGGAAGATGCTGCCTATCTCTATCACCACTCCTGAGACTACCTTGGTTACCAATTCAGGCAGAAAAACTGTCCTGGGAGCTAATGAAAGAGTTCTGTGACAATAGCATAAAAATGTTATCTGGAGATGACAACTGATTTTATTAGCAAAGCAGAGAAGAGATACGAGAGCTGGGTTACTCACAATCACAGGAAGACATGAAAGAAATACATTTGTTTTCCATATAGCGTAGCAAACAGAATAGTCAGCATCTTCTCAGAAATAATTAATGCATGTACACCCTGGGTACCTGTTCTGAGGAGTCTGTTATTGTTATTGCAGCAATCCAAAAGTATACATTTTTCTTAAGACATGAAGATCTTTGTTCACTTGAATCATTCAGGAAAACTGTTGCTACAATGTATAAAAAGTTGTGACAGTCCTTTTTAAAAAACACTAATTAACTGTAGCTTATCAAAATCCAACTACTACTGCTTATGCAGGAACAAGCCAATTGACAGTAAATCAGTCAAGCAAATCCTAGATTGAAATTTCATTCCAGACTTTTTTCTGCTGTTTTTGATTTAAACTGTCATCTTGAGCTCTGATTTATCATATATGCTGTCATTTTAGCTTTCAAAGGGGCAAAAGAAAGCAGTGTGTACACATTCAAGTTGAGATTTTTTAAAAGAAAAGATCTGTGTGGTACTTTAGTGTATTGCCTATATATTACCTGATTCCCCAACAGGTAGAAAAGCAATAATTTATAAAAGAAGCCTGAATTATCATCCTTTACATTCCAAATGTTCTTGCTATTGTCACTTCAGATACAGAATTCCAAGACACTTGAGGAAACCAGAATCATTCTTGTAGTGTGGCAGGATCTGTAGTAACATGCTAGTTTGAGATATGAAAACTCTTTTTGATGTTCATTTGCTCACAAATGAATATATGGCATGGTAGTTGGGTTCAGAACCTCTGGCATTATGTCCATCTTCCAGCTGTTGAAATGTATAATTTGTACACCTGAATATATATATTCTCCTGCAAAAGGAATATGGGACCTTCTGTTTGCCAGGGCACATGATTATGCACACAGGAGCCACTTCACAGCAACACCTGGATTTGGGTGGCATTTTGGGTTACACAAAAATGGTGCACAAGATGCAACAATGATAACCATCAGAAACATATGTGGAGAGGAAGATGAAGCTTGCTCCAGCTTCTCTCCCTCATTCCTTACTAGTCTAACAGGTAGGCAAGAGGCAAGAGGGAGAACATTGGAGAAGCCATGTGGGCAAGTGCAAAGAATCCAAAATTGAAAATTGCACTGTTGGAGACACAGAGAAGATTCTGTACAGCTATCAGTAGAAATAGGAAGCACCAGTTGCAAGCCATGATCAGGAAAGGGGAGAAGAGAACTGCCATTTGTAGGCGATTTATGGCAAGGATATGGAAGACTCAACTGGGAGAAATCAGAGGTGGTGGCAAGGAGGAAGGAAATGGGATTCCTTTCCTCTCTAAAGACTGTTCACAATGAGAAGTGCCACCAGAGGCAGAGAGTTCAATAACTACATTTTAAATTAAAACAAAATAAAAATAAAGATAGTTATGGGGATTATTAGCAGCCTTAATAGCACTAAGTGGGCTGATCTCATCAGAACTTGGAAGCTAAACTGGTTTGTCCACTGTTATTACTTGGACGATGTAAAGAGTTAGATTTCCTTTGTATGAAGGACACACCAAAGTAAATGTAACAGTTAGTCTTTTATTGCCAAAGAAACAAGATTCCTGTAGTTTTCCTAAATGCTCTCTGGATCCTACTGCCCATAGCTCTGTTCTTCTAGTCAGGAGGGATCATCTGAAAACACTCCTCTTCTCCTGGAAGTATTGTCTCTAAATTACAGAAATCATTATAGATGGATGACCACTAAGGATGACAATGGTTGCCATACAGAGGAAGGCAACAGCAAACTACTTCTGCTCATTGCTTGCCTTGAAAATTCAATGAGGGGTTGTTGTGAGTTATTTGTGACTTGACAGCACACTGTTATTACTATGAGGATTAGCTGGATGTAGTAATATCTTGTTAAAAGTTTATATGACTATTGTACATTGCTTCAAAGAGGAATTAGGTCTGCCAGATCCTCCTTGGTCATCAGCAGGGTGTTGGGAGGGTTAGGATTGGCAGAACCAAGTTGGGAAACTCCTGAAGATTTGAGGATTGAGCCTGACCATGACAGGGATCTCGGTGGTAAACCAAAAAAGGAACAAAACCCAACCTTAACAGGTAGGAACTCAAAAGTTGAGCTGAACAATAAAAATAATGTAAAACTGGTTGGTTGTTTATTATGGTGCACAATTAAAAACAGAATAAAAACTTCTTAAAAACTATACCGAACTAACAGCACATAGAACCAAGGACCAAACACGTTTCGACCCTTCTGGGTCTTCCTCAGTGGTCAAGATTATAATAATACACTCTAGGATCATCTCATCGAATTCCTCGTCCGTCAGCTTCTCGCCCAGGTTGGTCATGACGTGGCGCAGCTCTGCAGCGCTGATTGTAGCCATTGCCGTCCTTCACGAAGACCCAGAAGGCCTCGCGGATCTCTTCCTCACTGTCTGTGTCCTTCATCTTCTGGGCCATCATCGTGAGGAACTCTGGGAAATCAATGGTGCCATTCCCATCAGCACCTACCTCGTTGATCATGTCTTGCAATTCAGCCTCCGTGGGGTTCTGCCCCAGCGAGCGCATGATAGTGCCGAGTTCCTTGGTGGTGGTAGTGCCATCGCCGTCCTTGTCGAAGAGGGAGAAGGCCTCCTTGAACTCTGCAATCTGCTCCTCTGTCAGCTGGTCAGCCATGGTGATGGGGGGGAGGGGACCAGGTGCTGCGACCTTTCAGCTGTCGGCCGTTGTCCGTCTCCTTCCGCCCCGGGGCTGAGTCGCCACCGCCACTGCCCCTCCCCATGCTTCTCGTGCCCAGTGGCTGGAGGCAAACGTTGCTCGACCTCATGCCCTCGTGTGCGTATCCCTCCGCCCCCGCAAATGAGTCCCGATGCCCGGCCGCAGCATTAAAATAGCCGAGGGGGGTGGGGAGGCGCAGCGGTGATCTTCGGGAGCAGCCGTAGTGGGGATCTCAGTGGGGCACATGCCATGTAATCCACCCTCCAAATGCTCCATTTTCTCCAGAGGAATTGATCTTTGTTGTCTGGAGATAAGGTATGATTTCAGGGGAACGCTAGGTCCCACTAGGAATCAGGCACCCCTTGGTGAAATTTGGAAATAATTTTAAGTTAGGGCTTCTGGAGCCTCTGCTGAGAGAACTTAGGGCTTTCTCTTTAAGAGAAGCCTTGCAACCTGGAACGAGGAAGCCTTGAACTAATGCCCTGGCCAATCAGGGCTTTTCTACAGTGTTGGAGGTTCGAGGCAGCAAATTAGTTTAGAAAAAGCAGAGAACTGCACCTTTACTCATGCTGATTTTTCAAATATCGAGGGTTATATTCACTCCAGGATATCGCGGGGGAAAGGTAGGGTCACTCCAGATCAATCATGCTTGTTGCAGATGAAAAATTTAAATTGCCCAAAATTAAAATGGAAATCACATTCACTGTAGACAGCAGGGACTAAATCGACCTGGGACTGGAATAAAAGCTCCTTAGAGACTTTCAAGTTTGAAAGGATAGGCAGGGGCAAAGGGCCAAGATCTCAGCTGTTGTCAGCAATTGACTATCTGTTTGCCCATTATTCTCTTAATGTAGACATTTACATTTTTACTGTGGCCAAATGTTTCCCATGCAAGTCAATCTCAGGTGAACGCAAAAAAATCGAAAATGCTATTTTTTCCTATTTATCTCTGGGACCTGTTAATCATTTTCATTATCCTGTATGTTAATTTATTCTTACACTCTACCTATAAGTTTGAACTGATTGCTTCCAGTCCATGACTTTGTATCTGAGGAAGTGTGCATGCACATGAAAGCTCATACCTTGAATAAAAATTTGTTGGTCTTAAAGGTGCCGCTGGACTCTAAATTTGTAAAATTGGAAATTATAATTAATAACATAACATTAACAGTATGAAACTATTTAGAAGATTTAGTTCTTATTTGCTGCTTTTCTCTACCTCGAGGTGTCTCAAAGCAGCTTACAATCGCCTTCCTTTTCCTCTCCCCACAACAGACACCCTGTGGGGTGGGTGAGGCTGAGAGAGCCCTGATAGTACTGTTCTGTCAGAACAGTTTTATCAGTGCCATGGCGAGCCCAAAGGCACCCAGCTTGCTGCATGTGGGGGAGTGGGGAATCAAACCTGGCTTGCCAGATTAGAAGTCGGCACTCCTAACCACTACACCGACCTGCATCAAGTTTAAATAGATTTCTAGCATGATCTCAGATTATATAGTATCCTAATTAATGTCAGTCTAATTAATTACTATTAGAGGTTAAATTACTATTGGAGGAGCTGCTACCTGAGCTTGGGAGGCTGGGAGATTGTAAGTGAAGGCTTGGCTGATTGCTGCATGGTGCCAATTGTCCAATCTCTTCTCTTAGGAGAGTGGTGTATGTGAAAAAGAAGGGAAGCCACTTTGGGACCAGCCTCAGATGGGTGGTGGCTTGATTTGAAGCACCCATCTCTCCAGCCACTGGCTTCAGGGGGCACTGAGTACAGCCCAGCTGCCAGGTGGGATAAGTGACCAGCCCATTGGGTGAGCTCTTCTTTGGAGGCAGAGCTGAAACCCCTGAAACATTGTTCAGGCTTTGAGAAACCTCAGAAGTGATCATACAGAATACGGTTGGGAAGCATAGCTGTGCACATGCCTACCCAAGGCCCCTTCCCTTCCCACCCCTCCAGGCCCATCATTGGCCATGTGGGGAGCAGGGCAGGAGCATGGTCATATCACCCAATAAATGTTTAGAATTAAAAATAATTAACTGCCACCCATTCAGGAAATCTTTCTAGGGCCATCAAGAAACCCCGGAGTTTCAAGGAACTGTGGTTGAGAAAGCTTGTGCTAAGGGAATAGGAGCTGGATGTGGTCAGGATCTGCCAGTGGCAGGAGAGTCTGCAGCAGCTGGAATTGGAGATGGCCAGCAGTGAAGTGGTGGTGATGTCAAACAAGCACACATGGATGAGTCCTCAGCAGTTGCTCAGATGATTACACAGAGCGATGGAAAAGAAACACTGATTTCAAATGTAGATCTTTCCCTTCCCACAGTGTAGTGGGGGAGGGGGGAAGAAAGCAAATGCTGCAACATGTTGTGTTCAGTGACTTCTGAACAAAGTGGGTGGCTTCTTGTCATTAACTATTTACAGTGCTAAAAATGGAACAGTGTTTAATTACTCTGAGACTACAATTCAAGAGTGAAATCATCTGCTGTATAAAGCAACTGCAAACAGTCCAGAAGCATATACATGAAATAATTCAGAACAGAAGTTCTGAAAAAAATAGCCATACCATCATTTTCATAGCAGTAACAAGGCAGAACACTGGGCCCTTAAAGATAAAATAATTTATTATGCCCTGAAATTTCATTGCTTACATTTTGAGACTTTCAAAGTATATGCTGCTATTAGGAAGCAGTTTGCTATTTTATCTCACCCCCCCCCCACACTCCAACAGTTACATAATTCAAGGAAGGTCCATATCTCTTCCCTCATTCTTTTACAGAAGTTGCAGCTATGATGGAATTTTAAAAGGTCCCATGGATGTGTACTTCCATGACTCTGAAATTTCAGAAGTTTGAGAAAAACACACCCATCCATTGAAATGTAGAAACAAACACATACCCCCCCCCCCATGGAATACGTATAGAAATATTTTGAAACTAGCTCCTTGAGTAACAGCCAGTTCTAGTTGAGGGGTGGGGCTGGGCAAAGAGTTCCCAGAGACCGATTCCCATCCACTCAGTCATGTGTCTCCCTATCTGTGCATCCTACCTTGTACTGCTCACAAGCCCTCTCGCTGTCCATATTTCTGGCCATCAGCACTGCTCGCAGAACTTTCCCAGGCGGCAGTATATGCTGCTGGAGGCATAGGTGACAGTGGACAGGCAGGGAAATGACATGTTGCAGTGGGCAGCTGCCCCACCTGAGGGTATGCTGATGCCATCAACCTTGCCTTCAGTGATGGAAAGCATATTTCACTATGTGCATGTACACAAAGGGTCATATCTGAAACATTTTCATTTTTTAAGAAAGAAATTCAACAGCAAAGATCTGCTATTGAAACAGAGACAAATGTTCTCTTGATTCTTCCTCTGAAGCATACAAAATTTGATGTAAGATTATTGCAGAAAAATCCCAGGAGTACACACAGAAGAAGTCCCAATCAGCACAGGATTGAGGTAATTAATTCATGTTCAGTTACTAATATGACATTACAAAGAATCATGTAATATTTCTTGTAGGGTGTATTAAAATGTTCTAGAAATTTGGATTTACAATACTGAGACTAGCAAACTTTACATGCCTGTGCCAGCTTGGTGTAGTTGTTAGGAGTATGGACTTCTGGCGTGCTGAGTTCGATTCTGTACTCCCCCACATGCAGCCAGCTGGGTGACCTTGGGCTTGCCACAGCACTGAGAAAACTGTTCTGACTGAGCAGTGATATCAGGGCTCTCTCAGCCTCACCTACCTCACAGGATCTGTTCTGGGGAGAGGAAAGGGAAGGCGAATGTAAGCCACTTGAGACTCCTTTGGGAAGAGAAAAGCGGCATATAAGAACCAACTCTTCTTTAAAAATCAGACAAATGTTACAGCAAAAATAAATTGACAATGTGTTACAACATAAGCCACTGGGGAATTCTCCTAGCTTTGTTGGTCTCTTACTTAAAATATCAAAGTTTTGTTGTTTGCCAGAAATAACTAGATATTTCAACATGAAGTTACTTTTGAGTACTACATTTTCTAAAAACATAGGTGGAATTGCTTTATCCTCTGCTCAGCAAATACAGTTTACATCAAACATATAACCAATCAACTTCCCCATTAAGGCCATGTGGAAATAGAGTGTTCATAGTATAAAACCAATATGTATCCCCTGCTCTCAGATGTTGAATACATTGTAGGCTGGGAGACTTGATTTTTTCCCAACACACAGAAGTTAAACTGGTTACCTGGGTTTCTCAAGGTCTTGAAATGCTGAATCAAACAAGCATTCCTTTTTTGTAACCTCATACAATTTATGTGCTCACAAATTTGTTTCTTCACAGCTGTGGTAGTAAAACCTACTTACATCATGGCTACTGGATAACATAAATCACAGCTTTAGGATTAAAAATAACAAATTATTTTATGGAATACGTACTCTGGTTAGATGAATCACAAAAAATATCAGTGCAAAAGCAAAGATGGCAAATATAACAGTTCCTGCAATGGCAATTACCAACTGGCTTAGTTTTGCCTTCCAGCCTACACAACTGCATGGATTACCAGTGGTGTCTAAATTGCAGGTAGGCATATCTGGTATGCAAGGAGGTAAGATGTGTTTTTACTTTGCCCTGATCTTTCTCCCAATACACTTTACCACAGCTAAACTCATCAGATGACAATAGAGCACTGTAGGATTTAGCCACAAAATATCTGACTGACAATTTCAAAATACGGAACCCTGCTTAGCTCTTTCAGCAGCAAGAACAATGATAGCTTAAGAAAACTAATTGGTTGTAGTTTTATGTCGTGGTGAGATCTTGCTGTTTTCCCAGCATTTATGCAAGCAATCTTTCGGTCTTCATTCAATTCTATTTTTGTCTCTTGGCCCTAATAGTTCTACTCCTCCTATCTTGCCACTACCTATGGTGTCACCATTTGCTTTCTGACATTGTTATTGTCCTGTTTTGATTCTCAGATTTGCTATAGTCAATTATTTTTACATTTCTTTTGCACAGTTAACTATCACATATTTATCACATTATTGCAACATCTCCTGCTATTATTCACAAGGTAGATTCAGTATGTTCATGGTTATCTAGGGAACAAAATAGACAATTTTTTACCTCACACTGTGTTTCTCCTCATTAGTGCTGTGAAAAAAAAATCCAGTCATTCCCTTAGGATCCTTTTGCAGAGTCTGGTAGAACTATAATATCCTTTGCAAAGAAGAAATGTTTGTGAGCAACTGTCTGAGAATCTTTTTTTCCTTTTGGGCACTCCCTATCCCAACAATCCCAGGAACTGAGTGGGTAGGTCTGGTGTGGGACACAGGGGAGAGTTTGGCCATCTGTCTGGTGTACAGGTCACCTACTGTACCTACAGTTACCCTGCCAAATTTCCTGGTGTTGGTGGCTTGGTGGGTAGTATAGTTCTTCAGACTATTGATCTTGGGAAACATACTTGCAGAGAAAAGTGACCTTGCATAATTCAGACCTAGTGTCAGCCAAGGCAACACTGGGATTCACCAAATTTGTTGTTGGCCCCACACACCAAGCAGACCACACCCTGGATTTGATTTTTGGGATGGGGTTAAATAGTGGTGCAGTCAAAATGTGCATGGCTAGCATTAAGAATTAGGAAAGATTGGGTCACTCATGTATAGCCATAATAGGTCCACAGAACGTCTTATGCTTTTTGGTTAGTAGATATTATCGCACGTCTCTTAATCTTGTTTTTTGTTTTATATTTTAACAGCTTTACTAGTTTTATTGCTTTTATTACTCATTTTATTCTTGTAAAATAGTCAACAGCAGTTAATGCTTCTAAATGTTGGCTTTTATGATGGAGAAGTTTTAAGTTTTATTGTTGATGCATTTTTAACCTTTTAATGTATTACCCTCCCTTTTACAAACTGCTATTGTATAGTAGTGCAAAGTTTGATCTAAATGACCACAAATAAATAAAAGAAAGTGGTGCAGTCCAACCAATCAGGGTGTCATTGTTGGATGACTTTGCCCTAAAGGATTGAGTTAATACACTGCCTCCTCCTTGAATAGGCAGAGAACAGATTTTCACTCACCCAAGGAGACTTATAGATCCTATTGGATTCCAGAATGCTCTGCAGGATCTGATGTCACCCCCAGAGATTCAGTCAATGAGCTGGTAGAGTATTGGCATTGCTGGCTCTGAAGTCATTGACAAAATCGCTCCACGATGCCCTCTCTACTCTTGACCCAAATCAGCTCACACTGGAGCTGCAGAAGCAGAAACAAGAGTTGAGATGACTAGAACAAGTTTGTTGGAAAACTCATGATGAGGCTTCAAGAGCATCTTATAAAAGGCTTATGAATGCTTATGAGATGGCAGTAAAGGCTGCAAATACATTGCAGCCTCTATTGCCTCTGTGAGCTTGCACTAAGCACAACTGTTTAAAGCAATGTGGTCTTTGACAACCTTATTCAAAGGATCATCCCAGACTTAATTGGATGTTAGCTGTGGGGCTTTTGTGAGCTTCTTCATGTTGAAAATCTTGATGTTCCAGCAGGTGCTTTCTATCATGCTTGAGACAGATACTGAACTGGAGGCCCCTTGACTGTCTGGTCCTTTTTGGACCACTTCGGCCCACTCTCCTTGGTCAATGTTGACAAGGTCCTAGAAGCTGTCCTACCAACCACCTGTCCTCTAGACCCATGTCTCTCTTGGCTGGTGAACGTTGGTGGGATGGAGATCTGGGTTCCTCTCTGAGAACTTATCAACTTGTTCTTAATTCAAGAACATTCCCAGAGAAACTAAAAGAAGCCATGGTTAGGCCACTTCTGAAAGAACAAGGGTTGGAACCTTCTGACCTGGCAAGCTACCACCCAGTATCTCACCTGGTATTCCTGGGTAAGGTGGTTGCATGGGTGGTCATAGGACAACTACAGAGTTTCTTGTAAGATACATTGGTACTTGATTCATTCTGGTCCAACTGGCCTGGGTAGACACAACTCTGGTTGCTCTAACAAACAACCTCTGGAAGAAACTGGACCTAAGTGGGTCACTACTGCTGTTTGTATTAGATCTGACAGAAGCGTTCAACACAGTCAACCACAGGTTTTACCATAGAGTTTCTGCTGATTCCTAAAAAGACACAAGGTTTTCCTTGAAAGTGATATAGAATCATCTTTAAACCACCCGCGGCACCATGGGTGCCGCGGACTAAATAAAACAGTAAGGGCTGGTGGGGAGGAGTTAGGGCGGGCTCTGTCCGGGATAAAAACTCGGAGGAGCGAATCAGGAGCCTCAAAGCGGGTCCTGATTCGCTCCTCTGAGTGGCACTCCAGGGCCAAGTGTCCAATTGGGAGGTGTGCAAAGCGCGCCTCCCTGTTTGACACTTGACCCATCTCCCGGACGCCACACCACTGACTCCACTCCTCCCAAGCCGCCATCCTCCATGGATGGCCACCAGGGAGGACCCTCGCCCCACGCCACTGGTCTCGGTGAACACTCCTTCCCCTCCACCCAGCGGCAGCCCTTCCCCACGTCCGCCTACACCGCACGACAACAGCCGCGACCTTCCCACCCCCACCCTCAGCGTCCGCCCCCCTGCTGCCGTCCGTGCCCTTCCCACCCCCCCAACCCCCACTTCCCGCTCGCGCAACCCACGCCCTTCCCACCCCACCCTGGCCGTCCGCCGCCACCTCCCACCGCCACCCACGCCCTTCCTAAACCCTTCCACATACCCCCCAGTCACAGCTCACCGCTTGCCTCCCTCTCCACCGCTTTCGCCTCTGACGCTGCCGCAGCTGAGCTGCTGAGGGCGCTTCCCAGCTTCGCGCCCTCTCCAGGTCCTCCACCGACCAAGAGGACGCCGCTGGACCACTCCGCGGCCACCACCGACCCCACGCCTCGCGCACCAAGCCCAAAGTGGTTCAGCCATAAAAACTCTTAATCAGGGGTAGTCAAACTGCGGCCCTCCAGATGTCCATGGACTACAATTCCCATGAGCCCCTGCCAGCGAATGCTCCTGATTTTCCCATCAATCAAAAGAGGTCATTTGGTGGATAGAGGAGAAATGACTTTATCTGTGACAGCCCTATAATTATGGAACAAAACCCCAGGGAAGCTTGCCTGGCCCCCTCACTTTCAGTCTTTGGTAGTTGAAGACAGTTTTAGTAGGATCATATTTAATTAATTTACTGGCAGGCTTTAAGTGTGATTTTAATTTTTTTTATGTTTTATGTATTTTATCTGTATTGTAAGCCACTTAGAGGTCCATAAGAAAGGTGGTTAATGGGTGCTTAAAATAAATAAATAAATAAATAAAATTTCTATTCCAAAAATCATCTCTCAAAGTGATATATATCAGTAATAAAGCAGGCTCTGCTCTCTAGCCTATAATCTAATGAGACTAGACACACAAGGGGAACTGCCAGAGAGTGGATGGAGATCAGTTTGACAGAATGTATGTATACATTTGGCTGGCTGATCTTGCTTTGATGAAAGTAATGGAACTATTCTACAGTCCTTATTTCTCTGGTTCATGACCTTCTCTCGTTTTCACTCTTAGGATAAATATTTTAAAATTGAAGGGCTTTTACTCTTTTTTCCATCCCCAAGAATTTCTGTGTAAAGGTAGAGAAATATCACTTGATGGACATAGACAATAGCCAAATTGCAGTTGCCAACTTCAGGTAGGGCTATTTCTGGAGATTTGTGGGTAGAGCCTGGGAAGGATGGGGAGGGGAGGGACTTAAAGTCCACCCTCCCAAAGAGCTATTCCCTCTAGCCGAACTGGTCACTGTAGTCTTGAGATCAGTTTTAATTCTGAGAGAGCTCCAGGCCCCACACTGAGTTTGGCTGTCCTACTTCAGTTTTCAGCTGGATACCAAAAATTCTGGTTTTGTTCTAATTGTATGAACAGCTCAGAAACCTTTTCTGTGCCTCCTACCCAATTTTGTTCCACTGACCTCTAGTTAGAAGTCAATAAAGAAGTTTCTTGGCTTCCTCTGCTACAAAGTCCCTTCAAATCAATGGGTGAGATTGATTAGATCTTTTGAGCTGTGGCCCTATAGAACTTGCTGACTCTGAGGCATGCCCTTGTAGGCAAATTAATGATAGTAAAAACTCTGTACTTAAGCTTGCTTTCTGGTTTGAGCTTGGAAACATCCATGGGGTATGCCATACACCCTAGAAAACAAAGTATCAGGTGGGAGCCAAAGTTGGTAGAGGGAAAGTCTTGCAATAGGATCTACAAAAAAATTAAAATGGGAGTCTTGTGTTGCTAAATTTGAGCATTACTGATATATAAGATAGTGAATAGAGGAGGCAATTGTTAAATTGCTCCAGAATAAGAATGACAGCCTCAGGGGGAACCCCCTGGAATTACAAGTCGTCTCCCCCATATATTAGAATGTTAATCTGCGTAGAGTCATTTCTCAGACAAGGTATAATGTAATGCTTTCAGCAGTTTTGGAAGGTAGATTATGGGGGATATCTTGAAGATAGGTTATGTCTGTACAGTGCTAGTGACAGAGATGCTTTATTGTGCTTTTTGTGAGCCCCAAATTAAATTTTATATTGGGAGCCTTTTAGTTGAGAACACTGATCTCTCTGATTCTAAAATACTATAGTTTTCTTGTTGATATGACACCTGAGAGAATGGAAAATCTTGCTAGATTTTTACAGTTTGCTCACCAGAGTTGTAGTGATGGTATTAACTGAATTTCTATTTGCTGTATGTCCTACTGCTATATATCTTGTCAAATTGACTCTTTCTGTATAATGCCAATAAAGGTCATATGTATGTACAAGTAATCTCAAGACAACAAGATGAGTTCCTGCTGAAAAAAATAGCTTCTTGGGAGGGTAGAATCTGTGACATTGTACCTCTCTGTTGTTCCTCTTCTCCCCAGGCTTCCTCTCTAGATCTCCTGGAGTTTCCCAAACTGGATCTGGCAAGTCTATCCACTCATTCCCTGCTGGTGGCCGGAGGAGGCCTATTTCTCATCTTGGCTTTAAAAAATTATTTAGACATTCTGTTGATGATGTTTGTGTGATTGGGGTGGGGGAGATGTTGCACTCATTCGCCTTATCCCCTGTACAATAAATCCATTATTCTTAATTACGCTGTTGAATCTAAATGTCTTTCTGCCAGCTAACAAAGAGAGCTTTTCCAACAACAAATCCTCCTATTATGATGGATATGGCATGTGTGTAGTTATATGGTTGAAACATATTCTTACCGGCTAGGGACTGTAAAGTTCCATCCATTTCACCATTTGAAAACTTTTTGAAGCCTTTACAATGGAGCAGGTTACTGAACTAATTGTTTACAGCTTTGTTTTCTTACAACTCCAGCATAGATCAATTGTCTGCATTTCACTACTGTGCCAGAAAGAGGAAGAGGTCTTGTGAAGTTTGTTATGGTTTGTAAGAAATAATTTAAAGAAAAAAACTCCTCATATTCCCAGTGAACACCAGTGAAGCTACCCTAAGTAATATTCCTCCATTCTATTTACTTTTTAGACCCCCATTTTTATAAGAAGTTACCTACTGGCTGCAGGGTCAATACTAGATTTGAAAGAAAAATGTATCTGACAGGCCTGTAATCCTGTTAACTTCCTTCTCTGTGCCCAGGGATTTTACTATGTCCATTTGTCTATCTTCCCTCCCAGTTCAAAGAAGCCTTTCCTAAAATCTCCAGGAAGACATCTTCTAGCATCTTTGACCCGTAAAATCTCTGTACCCCTCCTAGAAGATGACAGTCTTCTAGATGGAGATGGAATATGCTTTCTGGTAATTACCTGATCATCAGGGCCATTAGGGTTCTGGGCTGCAGTGCTAATTGGCTTGAACTACCTGTGGTTCCCTTTCTAATCAGCAACAAAGGGGAAAGTGTTTGTCTTTTCACCTCAGCATTGCTTTCCTTTATTTGCCTGTGCACCATATTTATTTCCTTTTACAGAAGGTGTTGGGAACTAATATAGTATGTTAAGGGAAGGTTTCGCATTATATCTGTAATGTTTGTGTGAAATTTCATTAAAATTTCTTTAAAATGCCGCCATTCTTGTCTTAACTTTTGTATTAATTGTATTATGTTTTATTGTGCTTTTATTGTTATAGGGGATTGGTTTTTATGTGACCCGCCTCGAGCCTCCGGGGGGATGCAGGATATAAATTTAATAATAATAATAATATAAGATTATTAAAATAGGGGGAAAGGTAGCTATAGGAAAGGGTCAAGAGGCACTGAAATCATTCAACTCTTTATTTTCAATCAGCTCATGGTACAAAACTGTACTGAGAATTCCAGATCAACCCCCCCAAATATTTACATAACAGAACAAACGGAACTTCCCGCAGATGCAGGCCATTGGCTGCCAATTAGTTTAATCTGATTGGATCCATAGTGGATCCTGCTGTGAGGCATTGAATCAGGCTGTGGTGAACACTTTTGAATCAACTGGCTCCTGCAGCGAAGCCTGCCTGGCATGAGCCAATCAGTGGCTTGGAATTATGATCCCACCTTGGACCTCAAGGTCAGTCCTCAGCAGGTCTGCATATACAACAGTAAATCTCAGGAACTTCACTGTTTTGTTGTTGTTGTTGTTATCCTGCTGGAAGATCTCTTGGTGTGTATATGGTTTGTTGTATTTTGTTTTTCTGTTTTGGGGGGGGGGGAGATTTCTTACATAGTGTTGATTGTGTTTTGCCTTAGTGACATTAGTTTATTAAGCAGCATGGACGTGTTCCTTCAGAGTTGTGACAAGGGGAAGCCTATCTTCCAGCAGTGATTTAAATCCTTTGTATACAAGAATGTATTCTGTGGCTAAGGATGATTCAGTAGCAAATGTTTCCTTAATTTCTCCCCCTGACCCATTTTTTTTTGCATTGTTACCCACAGAGCTTTTGAGGAATGAGCATTGAGTCGTTATGTGTGAAGCTCATGGACAGAATTATGTTCTCAGTTCTGTCCTCCTGCCCCCCCCCCCAAGCTCTGAGCAGCTGGTTTCCTTGGCGTTTTGGCTAATTTCATTTGGATTGCCATTTTCTAAATATAGTCAGTTGTTGATTTTGATTAAAGATCCTGGGTTTTCAGATCACAAATGTTTTGTTCCCGTATTGCAGCATGGAGCCTATAGTTTTGCAGGACTAAAGATGAGTTAATGTGAAACATTTAGAATATCATGAGAATGGCTTTGCACAAATATCTCAAGCATGCAGGCTGGTAGGTTGCCAAACACTGAAATGTCACAAGAATGGAAGTATTACCAGGCTGTGTCAGGCTTGTTTATTTTTCAACAAGATTTGCAAGTGAATGTGGACAATGGATCCCTTCAATAAAGAGGGCTCAACTATGCATTGTTTTAGAGACTGGTGCCTTACTGGGGAAATGTTAATACAACAAGTTTTGCTTGCAATACAGTTAACTGATCAGCACTCAAAGGGTGGAGATTTCTGTGGATGTCTACAGAGAGGGATTTCCTGGCCTCCTCTCTCTTACTGGAGTCCCAAAATGCCCCAGAAATGCTGCTTTTGGGTGAAGTGGGGATTCCCAGGAGCAGCTGTAGAGAGTCAGATGTCTGCAGTGGGAAAGGGGATCAGTGAAAGTTGCCTCACTCTTCTATTTCCCAAAACCCCTCCAGTGGATCCCAGCTACTGGGCAAGGCTGGTTTAAGGAATACCTGTTTGATAAATTTGATACAAGTAATTATCTCTGCCTTTCCCCTTCAACTGGATCTGTGCAAAAGCTTTAGAACATGAGGGAGGGTTGGGGAGGAGATATTGGGGTTTCTTGGGAATAAGACTCATTGGAACTCTGTGTCATGAAAGAAAGTAATATAAAAATGCTAAGAATAATGAACAATACACTTAAAAGTCATAATTACTTTAATTCTCCAAAGCAATGCTCAAGGTTAATCTTATTTTTCAGGGGTTAGCTGTACTGAAGTTTTGCCAGAATACTGTATCTTCATTATCACAAGTTGGCTTGCTGGCTGCAGACTGGAACATGACAGCATGGATTCTACACTTGGCTGGAGAAATAATATAGTGAAAAATAATGAGTAATCTCCCTCCTTTCTGAATTCATGCACTGCAGGCTGATACTTCAGCTCAGCTAACTGATTGCAGATAAAGCATATGTTTCAAAGGCAGGTTTCTGCCTTCATGTTTATAAAGATAGATAAGAAAGATGAATCAAATCCTGTGCTTCTCATGATGATCTGTAACCTAGACTATGCAAAACAAATTAAATAGAACAAAATGTGAAGCTGTGTGTATGCCTTTAATGCACAAAACTGACTGGTTTCTTACTTGGTGGGATAATTCAGTGATATCATTTAGCTCATGTGAAATGTACATTTACTTCTTTAACACAACGGCTAAGTTTTTACCTGTACTTTTTTCCATGTTATATTTCAGAAAATAAGGAAGAAATGTTATCCTCTTTGAAATGGTTGGTAGTTTTGACTCTATTCCAATATTTACTATCCCCTATATAAAACACAGGAGGGAATAATAGTCTGAGATAGTGGAAGGCATTTGTCTATAAGCATCCCAAATACATACTTGGTGCAACATGTCACTGTGACTGTTGTCCCTTACCTGCCTACGTGCAGTATGAACCCGTGAATAGGGAGAAATTATGTTGGCAGTAGTCCTAAAGAGCAGAGCTTAAATATCACACCAGCTGTCTATAAATTATGATCGTCACAGTCAAATGTTCAATTATCCACTTGTGTTCAAATACCTCATAAGTATTCTTGGTTGTTCAAAAAACTTGATTTCTCCCACTTCTGTAAACTGAAGTATCATGTTGATAAACTTGAGAATTTCCTCGGTGGATCAGATCAAAAGTTCATCCAGTTCAGTGCTAGTATGAAGATTACAGGACTTGATGCAGTGCGAAAGAATGCAGTTATTATAAAATTGAGATGAGAGATTGTGAGTAGCAATGTGACTGTAAATATCCTGAAAAACACAAAAAATCTTCCAGGATGAAGATCTTGCTCCAAATTTAAAAGACAACTATAAATAGCTATTTTGTAACTATTCTGTACTTTATTCAAATTGCCAATTTTGAACCAAATTCTTCTTTTGACCAGACCTTTTGTTTTGGTACCACGTTGCATTTATAATATTATTTGTGACATCAAGGCCATTCCTGGCATCCTCAATATGTTGCACCCTTATTCTACAGCCTGAGATGTAGTAAAAAAATGTTTCCCCTTTGATGATTGCGTAGGACAGGGGTAGTCAAACTGCGGCCCTCCAGATGTCCATGGACATCTTTGTTTATGAAACAGCCTAGGGGGTGGGACGTGTCTGGCTGTCCAAGTTGGAATAGGTTCAATCAGGGTGCAGCCAGCCCTGGCCATGCCCCTGCAGCTCCCGCCCTCCGTCCCTGGACTTTCAGATGTCTCAGTGCCTGAAGCCAACAGCACGTAAGGGGAGAGGGCCCTGGGCAAAGGATCATGGTGGAAGGCCTCCTAACGAGGGCTTGCTGACGAGGGCCTCCCGGCCTGCTGACTACTTGTTACACACTGCTAAGGAGCTCTGTCGGCCCTGCTAACGAGCTGCCCAGCCCCCGCCCGTCCCACTTGATCTGGCTGTGAGCTGCCGCCCAAGGCCACCTTAAGCTGCCTGGACAGGGGCATTCTTAGGAATGGGCTTTGAAGCTAGTATAATATATAAATATCAATATATTGGCTTTTGAAATGAACTTATGTGGACAAAAGAGGGCAATGCCTATGGATCCATTGTTCAAATAGTTTTCCAGAATCTGTTATAGGATCTCAAAGGATTTCTTTGCTCATGGAGTACCCTTTCAGGGGGAAGTCATGTCGACTGTGTAACATTTCCATACCATAGTTTAGGTAGTAACAGAATCAATAAATATGTAAGAGAATGCAAAACTGTATCTCTGCACTGGTATTATGAGACATAATAATAGGAGGTTTCTTCAGATACTTCCTTCCTGCCCCCACTTTATTATTTGAAACATATTTTCAGATGTGACTGTACAGTAAGTCTAGTAACAACCGGTAGACCAGAACTAATATTAAGTGTAATCAGCTAAATTAGATTGTAAAGATTCTTCTGTCATGCTGTGAAACTGCGAATATGAAGGGACAAAATATATTTTGGAAGTTTTGAGAGAAATGGGCTTTTGGAAAATTTGGATTTTGGGGGATCTGTGTGCATGAAACACTGAGTAGAGTTACTTTAATGATCACCATTATATTCTCTAGAGTCACAGAATTGCATGCAAAATCAAAAGAGCTACATCACAGACTAAGTATCAGAGACTTTTCAAAGCTTAGAACACCTTAGAGCTAGGATCTGTGACATCCAGGGACACTTGAGATATTGGTTCACGAATCTCTGCAGACTGAGCTTCTACCCTTCTCTCTCTTTTTAATTAAAGCATAGGAATGTCTCAAGGCAAGCAGTGAAATGGAAAAGATGGGAAGTGATTTATATCAGGCACCTAGTTGCAGCATTTTATTTGGCATTTATACCAAGGTGTTGATGGTACTGCTGACAAAGTTGGAATCACACATCTTTTCAGGTGCTTTGCCCTAACATATTATATTATGTGAGCAGGAACAACAACAACAACAAAAGCCAGTATGCTTGGTATACAACCATATTAACAGACTGAGTTGGGGTCATGGCATTCCTCATGGTCAGTCTCCCTGCCAAAAAGATAAGCCACTTATAGTTTTAAATACTTGATTGCATAACAAAAAACTACTTGTAACAAATTACCTACCACTAAACATTATAAAATTGAAGTTGCGTGTAGTCAACTTACTCCCTACCTGATTGGCCCTCGCTGGGGGTGTGCAACTGCCTTGCTAACATGGTAATGTTCCTTTTAAACTGGAGTTTTTCCCAGTAAGTAGCTGACATTGCTTAATTGGCTCAGTTGAGCCAGGTGGGCTGAGAAGGCAGGGAGCTGCAGCTGGGGGCTGGGCAGAGGAATGAGGAGCTCCTGCAACAACTTTGGAATCTAAGCTCTGGTTTGTCTGCAGCTGCATTCCCTCCTGCTGGTCAGAGCTCTCTGTAGCTACATGTTGGCTTGCAACCATCAACTGCCAGGTATGTGCAGCTGCTGCCACCCCAACCAAATAAGAGAAGGGAGATCAGGGCAAACTGGGATAAACACAATTTAACTCTTTTGCTGATTTATAGGTCTATGTATTGATTTATAATACCCTAGTTCTGAGTCAAATGTGAGCGCTAGATTGTGTGTTGCCCATCTCTAGTGGTACTTCATAATTCCTTCCTCTAGTTCTAGTTTTCTGCTTCAGTAGTCTGTCTTCTGAAGTCCCCAACTATCAGAGCCTTCCAAATGATGGAATGGTAAATATATGGTTAAAAGGATATTTAGTTTTTCCAGGTTGAGCAGAGGGCAAACTGACATGTGCAGGTGTGGGTGGGTTTCTCTTTCATTGCTCATGTGGCTGACCATTTTCTTTACATTTCAATGATGCCTCCTCTTCTTTGTCTAAATGGGCTAATATGACCAGGAGTTGCTTATGCTGTGAAGTGCCATACTTCTTTGAATTGATTGGTTCATTTACCCAGATCTTTTGGATTATTTCATAATTTCTCAAGGTGCCCTGGAATATCCCTCAATCATGTAGGAACCTGAGGAGTTGACTGCATGAGTCTTTTCCATAGAACAGCACCCCTCCTGGCTAATTTTGTGGTGAGAACCTCATACTCCCCTTGGGATGTTTCTTGTAAACATTACCTAGCTATGCAGATGTTGCTTATGGAAAAGCATTTTTAACTTTATACAACTTGGCTGTTATTGCCATTTTTGTGTGTTGAGATTCTTATAAGTTTAAAAACTACATAACTGACAGAAATTCAATATTAAACTTTCTATTCTATCTCATTCAAAACAAACATTGAATACTTCTAGTGCAGATGGAAAACAAATCTTCCCATCTGCACAAAGTCTACTCCTGCAAAACAGACAAACTCAAACCCACATAAAACTTCTGTGCACATCCTGGATGTCAAAATTAGACTCCTGCATTGTCATGAGCAAGCCACCTGACCAAGTGGCCTATGGTTTGATATCTTCTGTATTTGAATAATTCATGCTGATTGTTTCTTGCAAACATGTTATGTGATTGTTACTGCCTATGTGTTTTTAAATGAAGAACTGATGGCTGAATTTTCAAAATGATCACTGCCCTGACTGATGTTGTAGGATGCATGTAGAGAAAGTGAAATCAAAATACAGGGAAACAAAGCAGCAGCATGAGTGTACACACACTAACATCAGGTGCAGCCTCAGAGAGATTTTCAGAAAACAAATGTTTTAGAACACTCACTGGCAAAGCTTCTAAAATAAATACTTGGCCCATTCCAAATTAAACAGAAGGAAAATCTCTCATAATTACTGCCAAATAGTAATACCCATTCTTGCAATATGGGTAGGAGAATCAAATGAAGGTTATTTAGTGTACATTTTCAGTGTACAAGAAGGTTACTATTAAGCCAACAATATAATTAGGCATGTTATGACTGTTCATGAACGTCTTATCCAGGTGCCTGGAGAGCATTAACCATAATTAGAGGATTCAGTTATAAGATCAAGGCCAAGTTGCTAGGACAATAAATGAAAAGAAATAAGATATGACACCCACATATACACAGACTGAACTGGATAATGCTTGGACAGTTTTGCAGCTGATGCCTGAATTTCACACTGAAATTGACATGTGCCTGGTGCCAAAGTCAGCAGCCTTGGGTCTCCTTTTCCTCTACTTTCCCCATACTGTTTAGTCATTCAAAATGCAAAATGTAACATTAGTGTGCTTTGAGTTCCCTTATCCCCAATCCATTCAGTCGACTGCAGTTTAGGATGAGTGGTGGTAGGCTCCACTGTGATGATATTGATTCTGTTGGCAGAGTTTAAATATGCAAAGGTGTAAAGCACCAGCTGCTTAAAGAATAAATAGCTTTATTGGGAATTGAAACAACTTTGTAAAGACAGAGAGAGATAGCAGTCTATCTCACTAACTGTTCTATTTATCTGATGGCAAACAGAGAGGAAGTGTGCTCAGAGGAGCAGGAAGTCTCCAGTTGAGCCAATCAGTACACAGGAGAAGATTATTTGAAAAATGCCAGTAGGTTCCTGATCTTAATATGCTAACTACACATCTCCTCTGACGTCCCTTTTAGGATTCTCTTCATATACTTTTGACTCATGCACACTACTAATCTTGTATGTTCTAACAAATTCACCCATTCTGCATTACTAAATGTTTCTAAAGGAGAGATACACAGACAATGAATGACTGTTGGTTTTGATGTCAGCTAGGCATTGGGCACTCCTCCTTCTAAATGTTTCAAAAATGGGTTGCCCACAGATAAACAGAGATTCCCAGATATTCAGTTATGCAGGAAAATATGAATTTGTAAATTAACAAAAGGATTGAGAAGAAAAATCTCTTCAACAGCCTGTTGAGGACTGAACATGCTCCAAAAAGCATGGAATGTTCAACAATTTAGGCTGAAGACATTGCTTAAATAATGAATGCATGTACATTCGACATATATGTGCTTGCATCTTATTTATTTTTTTAAATTATCCAATGTACATCCAATGTGCATTGATGTTATTAATGTGTATGAGGAATAGTGCCTGGATAAATGTGAGGTTTTGAATCAATACGATATGATACGATAACATTTATTGTGTTTAGCCAAAGGCCATTACAAAACATAATTAAAAACGATATGGTACAAATATGGATAAAACAATATTTCTCCAATATTGCGTACATAAATTGTAGACGAGGGCTACTGAGTTACAATTTAAAAGAAACACGGTGTATCAAGGTGGGGACACCTGTAAGACAGCTTTGGCTCGGATCTTTCTGGCGGCCAGAGCGAAAAGTACCACCCTATATGAAATATAGGGGTCAACATCTGATAACAGATAGGCGACTTTATCAAAATCAGAAGTGGGGTGTGAGTTTGGTAGTAACTTGGCAAGGACTTTGCCCCTTGTACAGGGGACAAGCCAAAACATAGTGGGGCAGGGAGGTTTTGAATCACATGTTGAACTGTACATGTACTGAATATCGTGTGATAATTATTCTATGCTTGAATAAGGAATAGTGGAGTGTTCACTGTGCACAGGTTGTACATGAATGCTCTGTAACTTGTGAATGGGGTTAGTTAAATGAAAAAGTAGAGAGGGAAATGATGCTAACTTGCTCAAGCTCCCCAAGAAAGAAATTTGAAAGGGAACATTTTGGGGAGTGAGGAGGTTATCAAATGATTTCCCTTGTGATTCCTTATAATCCCAGTTTATTATATGAAAAGTAATTGATACTCCTTCTTCCTTTCTTCTGTGTTATAGGCTATAGTCATTTCTACTGGATATAACAAAATGTCTTTCTTTTTTTTTTAGGAGTTGCAGCATCCCTGCTAGAAAGGAAAGCAGGCTATGACCCTGAGGAGATTTTCTCTGGGTGGAAAGTATGACAACAGCGCTCAGTACTGCTCTAAATCCTTTATAATGCACACCTCCAATCCTTGGCCATGGTTTCCTTAGTGTAGGTCCTAACAGCATAATCATCATGGTGCTAATAATATCCTCTATTATGAGTTCCAAAGTTTCTTTGGGTGAAATTTTATAACAGGCCATTTTAAGAATAGTGATGCTGTTCATGGCCTTCATTTTACAAGGTTTCATCAGTGTCTAGCTAAATATTAGTTCTCTTTCACTCGGGTTCAGACTAATACCAGTTGTCTTAATCCTCTGCAAAGCCTTTAGGTGTAAGTTACATCTGATTTTGTATAAAAGGCCTGCGTTTCCTCTCTTGACAACTAATTCCAGCAAAGGAAGTCTATTACAGGTAACTTTCAGCAGATTCTCAATTAAGATTGCCTTGGAAATGACAAGTTCTTTTAAAAAGCTTAGCAACAAAAATTACATTTAAAAGAGTAGTGATAGCCATTTGCCATCTTTTAAATATGTTTATTCTCTTTCCTTTTTTGTTTTTTTAAAGAAAAAGGCTTCCAGAACTTATTTGTAATAGCGAGAGAGCGCAATAATCTAGTTGAAAGAAAATTTCTGATTATGTTGTTAGTTTCTCTGATGTGGTGGTAGAGTAACCTCTACTTTCCTCATTTACCAGTATTGTTACCTGCAGAAGAGATGGGTTTTATACCCAGCTTTTCACTACCCAAGGGAGTCACAAAGTGACTTACAATTGCCTTCCTCTCCTCTCCCCATAACAGACACCCTGTGAGGTAGGTGGGGCTGAAAGAGCTCTGAGAACTGTGACTAGCCCAAGGTATTCTAGCTGGCTGCATATGGAGGAGTGGGGACACAAATCTGGTTCTCCAGGTTAGAGGCTGCCATTCTTAACCAGTATATCAAACTGGCTCTCTGCCAATACAAACTGCAGAGTCTACTTTTCCTTAACCAACTGTATCCCCTGCTTCTGTTTGCCGAAGTCTGTAATTGTATCTGATATTGCCACTTATCTAATGGATAATAGTGTATGACTTCATAAATATGTGTAACTTTAAGACTCTTGACCCCAAATTTTTTGCATTGCAGGATGAAGACAGTTAACTTTTATGTCCTGTTACTTTGTTGGAAAACGGTATATTCCAATCATTGTGTGCTATCCAATGTTACAATAGCAGTGGAGAAGGAGGAATGTGGGTTTTGCATCAGTGTGAATGCAACGTGGTGCTCCGGTTATTGCTACACAGAGGTGAGGAGCCATGAGACTCAGGAATTAGTACTTCCAAAATAATACTAAAGAAACTATTCTTTCAGATCCTGACAAAAGAAATGCGCTGGTGAGGTATGGCAAAACACAAAGAAACCATTTTAAATAGCTGTGGTGCTTACCCATTTGGGCCATTGTTAGAAATATTACTGGTATCCTAATTTTAGGAATGTGTACACTAGAGAAAGTTCAGTGGGACTTGTAAGTACAGATGCTTAACTTGAATTCATTTGCCCCAAAGTATGGATCCCGTGGAAAAATCCACATATACAAGGGTTTTTTGTGTGTGTGTGTTTTTGTGTGATTGTTACCATGCCCCCCCCCGTTTAAACTGGAAATGCCTGAGATTGGACCTGAGACCTTGTGCATACAAACCATATGCTCTACTGAGGCGTCTGCATCAATTGTTAGTTTGTGGTCTGAGAATATTGAAAGGCTGCAAGTCATGACTCTTTTATGTGTGCCTTATTTAAATAACTTATTTAAATCTGTTACACAGGCCTCGGGTATGTAGTTCTATGGCTAGGGGAGAATTTCAGTTTATCTGGTGATGAGCTTCTCAGTGCAGCCAGACTGTGAAAAAGCAACAGTGAAAATTGCATTGCTTCTAATATAAATTTACCAAGTCTCATTTTTATATCAGTTGTCATCAACATTTTAGTAGCCTTGCTCTTCTGTTTTAAACACCAGTTGGACACAAATAGAGTTGTCGACTGCCTGGAGGAAATAAAATAGATGCTTAATGGGATGCTATTTGTCAGGTGATATTATTTACCTCCATGCATGGAAAGCTACAGCTGTCCATTTCTACAAATTAAGCTTCTATTAAAGAGCCCAGGCCTTTTTCTCTGGATGCTGTGGTGGCCCTTCTATTAAAATATTTATACCCTTCAAGTACAGTTTTTACCATCACTTTCTACATGCCACAGAAAACTTTACCAGCTAAATTTCTACATGTGCTGCTATTGAAGGCAGAAAAGAAAGCCGACAGAAATGTTCACAAGGCTAATATGTATTGTGTGCCATAGCCTAGGTTATCATAGTTATGAGAACTCTGAAGTGTGGAAATTATGCCTGCTCTCTTGAGGATTCCATATATGTAACAGAATGAATGACACTACTCTCTTTACATGATTCAGCCATGCACAGGAGATGCCTCCATCAGGAAGCAGGTTATTAAAGGCTAGGCACCCAGAGCTATGTAGGACTGAAGTCTCCAAATAGTGAATTTTGGAAATAGTTTGTTCATAGCAAGGGATTACTTGCTCAGGAAGAAGCTGTACACTATAAAACTCGTTCCTGTTTATTCTGATATAGAGCAATATGTGTCTCTTGTCACTCACTGGATACAGAATGAGAACAAGGAGTCCTGAAACAAATGGCAGGCCCTAAATAGAAATTGGTTTGAGTTGAACAAGTTGCCTAACGATCACTGACATTGTGGGAGAAATACAGTCAGTATTAGGCCAATTAATCAGGCCTTTGAGCAGGCTCTGCACAATAATATCAAGATATAGGTCAAAGGCCATTGCTAGCAAATGAATTTCACAGCTAGTCTCTCTCTCGCTCTCTTTCTTTGATTAGGATCCCCTTGATAAGTTGTCCCGAAGGAAACACATTCAAAAGATCTGCACATTCAAGGAGATTGTGTACGAGACTGTAAAGATCCCAGGATGTGCTGGTCATGCAGAATCATTTTATTCCTATCCAGTAGCAACAGGATGTCACTGTAAGCTTTGTGATGGAGACCTTACTGACTGCAGCACTACAAATGGCTTAAACCCAAGTTATTGTTCCTTTGGTCAAAACCAACTCAGAGAATGAGGATTGATCAATTTATTCCTTGTATTTCGTTCGTTGTAAATACATTCATGAGTGTGAAAGAAAAAGAAGGTGGGTAGCTAGTACTACTAATGTGTGCTATAGTACTGCTATATGTTGCATTTATGTTCAATGGGTTCCTTGTGGTTTCTGAAGCAAAACATTCAGCATCTTCATGTCTCTCAGCATTTCTAGACCTGCTGTTCCTACCGATGTTCTAACTTCCATTATCACCCTGCTTACTGGCAGACTTTTCACACCTGACCTTATAAATTAACTTGCTTATTATAAATTGTTTAGAGGCTTACTCATCAGTTAGAATAAACATGTGAAGATGAGAATAGGATTGCCAATTCACAGTTGGGGCAACGGGATCCCCTGATTTGGACCCCCCCCCCCATTTTAAGGCTTTAGGAAACTGGGGGAATGTACCAGGCTTGGGGAGGGAACAACCAGAAAGTAAACACAATGTTTCTGCATCACTTGGAAGTGACATGGGGGTGTCAATGACATTGGGCGGGTTTGCTCTTATTTGTGGGCAAAATGCTATGATAAGAAGCTAATTCTCTCATAGAGATATTGCCCACAAATCAGAGCATGGTCCCCAGTTTCAGTGATATGCTATATCATTTCTGGGTGACTTAGGGATGTTGTGTTAACTTTCTGGTTCTTTGCTTCTAATTCCTGATCAGTTTCCTTCATCCCCTGCTTGTTGGTCCAAGTGACCTAAAAGAAATAAATTAAATGTTAATAAAGCAAATTCACGACCCACTCCTTGAATGAGCCAAGTATAGATAGATTCCCACCTCTCAGAGTATATTGCAATCTCAAATTACATGCAGTCAACATTTGTTCTAGTTTTTAACATTTGTCTGTGAGAAAACAAATACCATGCTGTTTAATTATAAATTACCATGCTGTTTAATTATAACATAAATTATAAATAAAATACATTATAAATAAAATATATTGAATATACCATAATATACAAAACATAAGCTTAGGATCACATGCCATGACTACCAAGGAAAATACCTTAAAGTATACCACCCCGTATTGAGTCTGCCATGAAAACGCTGGAGGGCGTCACCCCAAGGGTCAGACATGACTCGGTGCTTGCACAGGGGATACCTTTACCTTTACCTTTATAAACCAGCTGTAGGCTCAAAGCATATGTGGAGGATCCCAGATGTGTGAAAATGAGACCTTTTTTGCATGGCAAATGGGCCACAATTTAAAAGAACTACTTACTTCCAGAGAATGCGGAATTGAGGGGACTTTGAGAGCTTTACCTAAAGGGGATTTCCCTTGTGGGGCTTGCAAAGTGTGTACGTTAATGCTTGGTTTGCAGGAATACATCAATCCCTTTCAAGATTAGGATACTTGAGCACCTATCCTGCCTCAGACATGGTGTAAAGGAATTCCTCCTATGAGGAATCATTTTGAGACAAAAGGACATCAACACGAGGAATTGCGTTTTTTTGGCACTGAACAGATTCAAGCCCATCCACACCAATGTCTGATTATACAAAAAAATTCTACTTCAGAGGGAAAGCTTTTACATCTTTGCATTTGAATCACTGGGATTGAAGGGTCTTAATACATCCTGGGTCTTGTCATGTTTTTATTAATGGGACCTTTAAGCAATGGTGCTAGGTGCACCTGTCATTTAGCAACAAGACTGAAAAGTGATGACTCAGTGCCTGGTTATCAGGAACTCAAGCATTCATGCATTTAGGATCCTCCATATTTGCTTTCAGCCTACAACCAGTTTATACTTTAAGATATATTCCTTGGTGGTCATATCATGTCATGCTAACCAAGAGGTGGGAATCTATTTGTACTTGGTTCATTTAAAGAGTGGTTCATGAATTAGCATGATTAACATTTGATTTATTTCTATTTGTGTTATGATTGTAGGGTAAAACCACCGATGAAAGGCTTTTGTTCTTGAAAGAGGGTAACTGCATATCTGGACCCCATTCTGGTAATACCCTTTTTTGATTTTTTAAGCAGAATATATTGAAGGAAGTACAGACAACTAAGTCAATAAATATTTTGGTTTATTTCACACCTCTGTGTCAATTCTTCTCTTTGGCTATTTTCAGAACTGACTGCCCATCTTCTCCCAGGTCCAACTGACCTGGCAACCCTAGATGGGAATAGTCTTTGACTATAGGCTTTGCTTTTGACTTCCATCCATAGACAGTACCTTGTGAACAGATCGTATCCTGTATGTATATACAAGATAAATATTCAGAACTATACCTTGTCAAAAAAACTGGGTTCAGATCACAGATCAAAAGTTTGCATGGATATAAGCATAGCCTCTGCCCACAAGATACAATTTATTTAACAGATTACTGCCATGATCCCAACCTCCCATTCAGGTTCTGATGGTACTTGTCTGTAAGCATTGGCACTTGCAATACTGCCTACTATAGCATGTCAGAATGTAAGAGAAATCCTGCTGGATACCAGTGGTTTGCCTAGTCCAGCTTCTTGTTTCTCACAGCACCCACTCAGAAATGCTTACCTGTAGGGAATAGAGGATAAGGCCCTGTTTTTGTTCCCAAGCATTGGTATTCAGAGGTTTACTGCCTCTGAATCTGGAGATCCAATTTAATCATTATGGCTAATATGCATGTGACCTTCATGAATTTGTCCAATCCTTTCCTGAAACCATCTAAATTCCTGTTTACAATGAATAGACAAACATCCTGCATGTGCATGTGTATGTAGTTTTGTAAGGAAGTGCCATTGCATGTTCACAAAGCCAGGGACTGGGACCCAGATAAATCATGTGTTTAAGGCATGTGTTCAACAGTACAGGCATTGAATGTAACATGAAAATTATTCAAGATACATATAAAGAACAATGATGGTACACTGTACACAGATTGTATGTGCATTCAATATAACTTTTGAACATGATGTTAAGTTAACCCAGCATGAGTTGCCATCACTAAATCATGTGGCAGTAAATTCTACAAAAATATAGGAGGGCTGGGATTGGCTTTGCACATGAGCACACAGGAAGCTGCCTTACACTGAATCAAATCATTGGTTCGTCAAGGTCAGTATTGTCTACTCAGACTGGCAGTGGCTGTCCAGGGTCTCAGGTAGAGGTCTTTCACACCACCTCCTGCCCAGTCCTTATAGCTGGAGACGCTGGCGATTGAATCTGCTTGCAAAGCAGAAGTGCTTCCACTGAGCCACAGCCCCTCACTGAAGAGTACTTGGGAAACTATACCAAACCTGACCATTTGTTTATCTAACTCAGTACAGTTCACTCTGTTTTTGGATCCTCATACCTGCTACCTGAGATCCTTTAGCTGGAGATGCCTTGAATTTAATTGGGGACCTTCTACACATGACGCATGTGCTACACCATTGATTCTACACAAGTCACATTAATTTCAGTGATATTTTAGTGTGCATAACTGTATGCAAGACTGAAGGCCAAGATAGTTTCACTAGGCAGGGCTTTGGCTTATTTTGTACAGCAGATTGCATTTCTAACTATGCTGTGTGATTATGCTGTTCCCTGGCTTCTCTCTCTTGGCTATATTGCACTTTGGGTGTATTGTGTATATGTATTTATATAGAAAAATGCACACTGATAGTACAGATGTTTCTGTTAATGATGTTATATTTTAAAGCTGTAACTTATTTTATTGAAAAATACGTTCACACCTGCGTCACTTAGGTGTTACCAAAAATGCACTTTGGGTGTTGGGACAAAAACATTTTTTTTCTTGTCTGATGTTGATCATCCTTATACAATTGAAGCAGTTCTGCTTTGATAATGCATTGGCAGAAGAAAGATGTATATGAGTTCTGAGTGTTAATATCAACGGTCCCTGATATGTCATAGGAACTGAATATTAAGCCCATTCATTGTGGTTAAAGGACACAGTGTGCATTCTGAATGGTTTCTGTAACTATGTGTTTCTTTCAAATAATAAAAGGTTTTGTTGTGTTGCACTTATATTACTTGACTTTTTATGATCTTGTAAATTAGTAACGAGCCATCTGTTCAACTATTTGCAAAACAACCTTTAAAAATGTCGCTCTGCTTAAAATATTATATTTGTTGATTGATCTAAGTAAAGGGCTTTTTCATGCTAGGCTGGTCCCTTTCATTGTACTCCATTTTGAGAACAATGTATGCCTGGTAATGTACAAATTAGGCCTTCATAATCTGCTGCATTTGCCTGGGCTTTCTCCATACATTGGGCCTTCCTTTAGGAAAGTGAGCAAAATAGCACCTCTGTACATCAGAGGGGCAGTGGGGAGGTGGGAGCTGTAGCCATTTTGACAAGTTGAGGTTCAGAAGTGTATAGAATGGATTCTGTGCAAGCTAGAGACACCAAATTTGGAAGACATATAGAGGAGTATCAGGGGAAGGAAAGCAGGAAGGATGCCAGCAAGAAGTGGCTTCAGCTCAGGATGGAGGAGCCATGGCCATATCATGGATGTGACCAACTTGCTGATCATGGAGTCTGAGGAATCCTGCTCTTGGCCTATGAATATACCCTGTCCTGCATGGCCCAATCAAACCAGGTTGGGATCTTTGCTCACTCCCCAGAACTAACTTTGTTATGCAGATTGTTGGAGCAACTGGTAGGGAGGAAAGAACAGCCAGTGAAGGCACCCCTCTTTTATTAGGGGACATAGAATTGAAACCCCCCCCCTTTTGCTGTGTCAGGTGAAAGGAAATGCAGGGATAAGTTGGGAAACTCTTTGCAGCTGATATCAGAAATTTCTCCACCAGACTGGCTGGTGGAAGGATTTTTTTTAGAGGAAGCACATTTCAAAGAGTGCTCTTTTCTTTCCCTTCATGATGCCCTCAGCAGCAGCACAGCTAAGCATGGTGGAGAACCACAAATGCCATTTTGACAGGCACAGGTTAGGGAGGTTCAAGGGTGTTTAGAATTGATCCTGTGCAAGCTAGGGATGCCAAACTCACAGAGGATCTATGACTGACTCTCCTGTACCTGCCCTCCAGGTTAATGAAGACTGAATTTATGAGCTTTGAGTTACACTTTGAGTCACATCATTTCCCCAGAAAACATTTTCCTGGGGGCACCTTCTTTGGGGGGACATACCTCAGACTCCATACATCCTGTCCTCAGAAAACTTGAAAGGTTGCTTTCAAATTTGGTGTCTCTAGCATGCTAGGAGGGGCCATTCTACTGCTTGATGGTCCTCACAAACCAATCCAATTCATTTGGTAACTGAAAATTAATGATGGTCTAAGGTTCACAAAAGGGAACATGCTATGAACTGCAAACGGAACCATATTTTTTCAGATCATGCCCATCCTTCACCATTTTTTTCTCCCTTTCCCACTAAGGCATTCTAAACTTTCAATGCTTACACAGTGTCAGGATGTAGTGGCTGAAGCTGAATTAATAAAAGACTAACATAATGTTGTCAAGTCTTGTGCCTCGACAGTATGATAGAAATGATTCCTCTGTGTATAATCTGGCTCTTCCAGCCATTGAAACCTTGGCCTTGGAGTGCCAGTAGACAGATATACCTTGAACAAAGATTGTTTGTTCCCATGTGAGGCCTGGAGATCTCTTGGAATTGCAGCTATCTCTATATAACAGAGATCCATTCCCCTGGAGAAAATGTCTTCTTGGAGGGTTGACTATATGGTCCTATATCCCAGTGAGGTTCCTCCCTTCCTTAAACCCTGTTCTCACCAGGCTTGACCCCCCAAATCTTCATAAATTTCCCAACTAGGACCTGACAACCCATCCTTAAAACTTCAGAATACAATAGGCCAGTTCTATTGTGCTCTAATCCATGAGAAAGTCTATCCCAGATTCAGACTTTGTGACAAATGAGTTAAAGCTGCTCATGTGTGCATCAAAGCTGTCATGTATTTTTAGGACATGTGACTCTGCAGTCTATCTAGTCAGCACGCTTTGTTAATGTTGACTTATGCCAGTCTGAGCATATTTAGTTTCAGGGACTTCTTCTGGATCTCTTTTTCAACTGGGGCCCACCTATGTCAGTCTCTCCTGGTCTGCAGCAGGAATGTAAAAAACTCCAAACCTCTCCTTTTTAAGGCAGGCTTTGGGGCTGAGAACTGGTTGGACTTTCAATACCATTTTTATACATTGCTATGGCAGATTTTGTTTTGGTTGTGTGAAATTTTATTGTACTGTTTTGGTATATATCTAACTGTACATTAGCTTTGGCAATACTTCAGAAAGTCAGTCGATACAATAATGTATTTGTCTGTTTTTCAAGTGATCTAGATCTGAGAGAAAGAGAGAGATAAAATCAATCATATGAGATATTTAAGCTAGAATATAACTTAAAACAAATAATTATATTTACAGCCAGCTGAGATGCCTGGGTGTCATTAGAAGTTATTACATTCTATGAGTTCTCTGAACAAGAGATGAAAAGGCCATTAATTTAAACTTTATGTCTCTCCAAATAACTGTGCATACAGCAAAAATAAACCTTTGAATGAAAACTTACTCTCTTCCCATTCTTATCTGTTCATAAATCCTTCATTTTGCAGTGCCCCAATAGTTTAGTTCTAGTTCTGGCTGCCTGTCTGGACAAGCAGAGGTAAAGTATTACAGTAAATCAGTCGCTGGTAATATTTACTCATGTAAGAACACATTATTCTCTTACCCATTCCATCTGAAGCTGTTGCCTTTAGTTGGAATGAGTTACTTTGTGAGAAGAAGGACCTATATGAGCAAGAATTCTTCAAGCCTACTGCTGATATGAGCACTGCTGAAATAGGAATCTCATCCTGTGTAACTAATAAAGGTTTGTCCAGGGGGAACTGAATATGCATCTGACCTGTCTCAAGTTAGAACCAGCTTCCTACGAAAGGTCTGTATAAATATAGTACGCTGTAATCAATTCAAGTAGAAGATCCCCAGAGGATCCAGCTTTTTAGGCTTCAGAATTTAGAATAGAAACCTGGAGTTGCTTTTGCAATGAACAATTTTTGGGTGCAAGGAGATCTTAACATATGAGCATTCAAGCAATGAATTCCTGTGTGGTTGTAAAGATCATAGAATCATAGAATCATAGAGTTGGAAGGGGCCATACAGGCCATCTAGTCCAACCCCCTGCTCAACGCAGGATCAGCCCTAACCATCCTAAAGCATCCAAGAAAAGTGTGTATCCAGCCTTTGCTTGAAGACTGCCAGTGAGGGGGAGCTCACCACCTCCTTAGGCAGCCTATTCTACTGCTGAACTACTCTAACTGTGAATTTCCCCCCCTGATATCTAGCCTATATCATTGTAGTTGTAGTTTAAACCCATTACTGCATGTCCTTTCCTCTGCAGCCAATGGAAACAGCATTGGGGAAGCTGTGTGTGTGTGTGTGTGTGTGTGTGTGTGTGTGTGTGTGTGTGTGTGTGAGAGAGAGAGAGAGAGTGGTGGTTCTTTGATGCTCCAATCCTCATTGAAGGAGCACAAGGCTGGAGACGGTTATATTCCCTGCCTTTTGTCTCCCGACTCTACAGCCAAAACATGTCATGGTGGTGGTAGTGGAGGGGGGACCACAAGGCTGTTTGTTTATTTGTATTTTCTTGAGGGGGTCAGGGGGAGAAGAATGGGGGGGAGAACAACCCAAAAGGCAAATCTCTGCACATAGAAGTGTGGGCTTTTGGAGCACAGTCACTTAAACAATGAGGGCAAAAATAAATCTTGCGATAGAATGGCAACTGGGAACCAGTTTTCCTGCAGTCTTTGAATTGATGCCCTGACCAATCAGTGAAAGACTGCCATGCTATGCCAGTGTTGGAGGTGAAGAGAAGGGAAAGGAATTTAATCTAGAAAGACTCTGACATTTACATGTGCAATATGGAGCACTTTTCTCAGATTTAGAGTTATGCCTACTCCTAGATATCACAGAGAAAAGGTAGACATTGTAGAGAGAAAATTTAAAGTGCTAAATTTCAAAATGGAACTCAAATAAGGTGCAAATGGGTTTTTAAAATTCAGGATCACAGGGAATAAAAAGCCCAGTGCAAATAAAGCCTCAGTAGCCTGGAACAGGAGTGGAACACTCCTTATCCACAAAGAGAGTAGATGGCTAGATACATATGGAACATCTTCCTTTTAGTAAAAGACTTGTAATTTTCTTAATGTAGCACCAGAAGACCAAGGGGCATAGCAAAGGTTTCTGTGTTAACCCAGGGTGGATTCAGTTAACTCGTATTAGGCAACCATTTATGGAAGCAGTCATTGTAGCAAGTCATTCCCAAGAAATTATTATTTTCAAGGATGTAGGTCTGCATCAGAATGAACTTCATGCAACTGAGTTGGACCATGCACGAAGGGTGCAAAGAACTAATTCAAATCCTGTTATTTCTCTGTGTTAAAAATGTGGTGTCCCCCCCCCCCCCCATCTTTACTTGCCTGGCTTTGCTCACTTTTTGCCACAGCCCTTCGTTCTCTTCCCTGAGCTACACAATCACAGCCACCTATTACATCTTGTGGATCCACAGCAGGGGAAGTGTACATGGTGGCTCCTAATCTCTGTTTCCAGGCAGAGGAGCTGTGCTATGCCTCAGTAGTCTGGCTGCTGAACTAGCAGCAATTATGCACAGAGATTTTTGTCCTGGAAACCTAATTGATAATAGGCTGCCTATTGTTAGGCAGCCACATACTTTCAGTTCTACATTGCTATGCAGGCAGATCATCCTTTTAACTTTCTGGGTAGCACGAACCTTTGATGATTTGATTATGGATTCACGTAAAGGACTCATTGCATCTTGTTTTGTCATCCTGTTCCCTTTCATGAACTAGAAAGGTTATTTTTTATTGTTGATTTTTACAACCTATATACATACACTTGTTTAACTGTCATTAACTTTCTCCAAAGTATTCTTGGAATTATATTTTGGTGACATTGTCACCAACAGGAATGGACACAAATTGCATTTTTCAATTTGCTTCATGATTCACAAATTGAACTATGAACCCATGTGAACTGGGAGGTTGGTTCTCAAACTGACCAGTCCTTTCTCTTCTCTGAGCTACACAATCACATCCACCTGTTACTTCTTGTAGATCCACCACAGGGAAAATGTGCATGGCAGCTCCTAATCTCTACTTCCAGGCAGAAGAGCTGTGATATGTCCAGTTAAGAAGATGCTCTCACCTCTAGGTTAAACTACTGTAACTCTCTCTATGCCTTAACCTTGACCCAGAAACTGCAGTTGGTACAAAATGCAGCAGCATGGGTACTTATCAGAACACATGGAGGCCCCATATACAACCTGCCCTTCAGCAGCTGCACTGGTTGCCAGTGGAATTTCAGATTGAGTTCGAGGTGCTGGTTCTAACCTTCAAGGCCTGAAATGGGCTGGACCCGGCATATCTGGGTGACTGCCTTTCTCCCAGTTTATTCCCTTCACATTTAGTAAGAAGTGCTTGTTCCTCCCCTTCCGAGTTCTGAGGCCTCACCTCTGTGTTTCCCACTGCACAGCGTCTGGTCACAACGGAGTCTGTTAACTGCTGGGGATGCTCCTGGAGGAATATTTAAAAAGTTTAAATCCCTACTTTCTGCTCCCTGTAGCCCCACAGCAGTCATTTCACAGATCTTCTCACCAAAGACCTTTTAATTTAAAGAAAAAAGGCTTTGACCCAGAAATTACAGATGATACAAAATGTGGCTGGAAGGGTCCCCACTAGGACATCTTGTAGGGCCCATATTCAGCCAGTTCTTCATCATCTTCATTGGTTACCAGTCTGTTTCGGGATCCAGTTCAAGGTATTGTTTCTAACCTTTAAGGCTATACATGGCTTGGGCCCTACTTATCTGCCTATGCCCCCCACAGGGCACTTTTCTCTGTGGGTACAAATTCCAGGCCCCTGGGATGTTTGCCTGGGCTTGACCAGGGCCAGGGCTTTTTTGGCCCTGGTTCTAACCTGGTGGAATGAGCTCCCAACAGAGTTACAGGCCCTGTTGGAGTTGTCATCTTTCTGCAGGGCCTGTAAGACGAAGCTCTTCCACCAGGCATATGGTTGAGGCCATGGCGGGGTCTCGGAGTTACCCGCAGGGGATCCCTAGTGTTGGCTAGATCATGACCCTCACTCCCTATGAGAGAACGAGAGAACTTGACCCCAAGTTGCAGTTGTTTTCACATACAACTTCACTATAAACATTAAATCCCCATCCAAATGTTTCCATATTAGCGAATGTTACCATATTAGTGATAGTTCGGATTTGCATTAAAAGTCTTTTTCATCCATTTCCACACTGAAATCCAATTTTTCAGGTACAGACCTGAATTTCCCACTTTCTTGCCCCACAGCAAAGGAATAATCCCCAGAAAATCTGATTTCATCTTTTCAAGCGGTGTCTAACAGGGTCTAATTAAGGGGTAGTCAGTGTGGAGATGCATACATTTAGATCCCCATTTTGAGTCATTTGGGCATACCCCTGTCCTTGTCATCGTCCTCTCCCCTCCCTTTCCCCCTCCCTCTATTCTGAAAAACACCCTTAAAAAAGGGTGATCTGGACAATAGCATTATAACATTGTAACCCAGGATTTTTTTTTTAATACATTCAAGGACACTTTGGGGGGAAGTGGAGGAAGCAATCAAAGGTGCAGAATGGTAGGATTAAGGAACACAATGAAAACAAAGGTGCAAGCAGGCACCATTTTGCAGAAAAAGGGGAAGAGAGCAAATAGGCTGCCTCTATCAGGCTCAGTGCAGAAAGCATATAATGAATTTCAGCCGAGGATATGAGGGAAGGAAAGCCCAAATGCTGAAAGGCCAGAGTCAACTCGCAGCATCCAAAGGAAATCCAAAGTGAGGCTCAAACGAAGTATTTCTCATAATGTAGAAACGGTCCCAGTTTATTCCTTTCACATTTAGTAAGAGGTACTTGTTCCTCCCAAATAATGCACCTCCTTTAAAAATCACATGACATTCTGAAGCATGTTTTCAGTATTCATTTGAATTTGCCACTTGTATAACTTCAGAATACAAGCCTCAAACACTGCATAGTTTTGAAATGATTAGGAAAGCCAGGTACTCTCTGTGTCAGTATAGACAACAATCCTGTGTACTTGCTATTCAGGTACAGTAAAAACAAAGTCTGGTACACAGTAATGTAATATTACTGCCAAATTCTTCAAACTTCATATTAGCTCTAAATTCTTACTATATTAAAGACCAAGTATCCTGGGATTCATTTTGAGACACAAAGATTTATGGTTGCAGCAATGCTTTATGTTTTAGGTCTTGTTAAATTGATATTTTTCTGGATAAATTGAATAGTGGCTGTATTTGAAAGCTGTTCCTCATTGAAGATGTGGCTTAGGGCATTCTTGTGTGTGTGTGTGTGTGTGTGTTGGGGGGGGGGGAGAGAAACTAGCTCTATTCAATTTCCTTGGACTGCAGCAGAATGAGAATTTTTTAGCCTAGGCCTGCAGTGTACTCAGGAGAGCTAGTGCACTTTATTGGCCAGAATATATGGAGTTGGATCTAACCAGCTTCTCATTAGAAGGGGTCTCTTCTGACCACTGATAAGGCAAGGTTAGTTCCAAGTGAGTATGCTCATTATGAGATTAATTCAGACTGCCTGGATTTTTGTAAAAGCCTCAACCCTTTAATAGCGGCTTAATGGGAACTGAGGTGTCATTTAATGTTATATGTCTCCATGCCATTTATGATGGAACAGGCCTGGTTCAGCCTGAGGACCCTAGTCCTAGCTCTTTTGCCAAGCTTTTGGTTGGGGCCAGTGAGACAAATAACATCTACTCAGTCCTCCTCAGACCACAATCTATAACTGAGTGAACTGCAGGCATACAAAACTGGGACTGTTGATTATTTGATATTATTTTAAACTGTGGACAAACTGATTTTAAACTTAGTTTTAATTAATAGTTTAAACTATTAATGGCTGTATATACAGATACTCGTGCTGCCTCCTGCTTGCAAACGTGTATATAATAGCATATCCAAGATGCTGGAGGTTTATATGATACAGAAAACCATTACCAGCATCCAAAATTATTAAAAATAAAAGGTTTCCAATCATACTTTTAGTACAGCACAGTTTAAGGAAGAGAAAATGGGAAAAACTGCAAATCCTGTCTCTTACTAAAACACCTTATGAGATAATAAAATATAAGACAGGCTCCTACATCTTAAGAAACTACAAAGTTCTATTGGGTAAGCATTACTTCAGGCTTTCTTCAGCCCTTCTGGGTGAGCATAAGGTCAAAGTATGGCTGCTTGCTTTAGTCCTCTGGTAAGAGGTCCTGCTGCTTCAATGGAATCCACCCAAAAGAGACCCTCTTCCTGTTGCAAGGGGTTCTTGTCATCCTTGGGTCTTCATCCACTCTGGCCAAGTCAAGATGGGTCAAAGCAATATATGCTGTAGAGCAGGGGTAGTCAAACTGCAGCCCTCCAGCATTCGCTGGCAGGAGCTTATGGGAATTGTAGTCCATGGACATCTGAAGGGCTGCATCTTGACCACCCCTGCTGTAGAGGCTCCAGAAGAGGTTTCCTGGAGATGATCCTGGAGATGATCTGGCATTTCAAAACTCCCACATGAGACATATGGTATTTATTACCATAAGTCTTTCTTATTCATACTTAGAATCATAGAATCATAGAGTTGGAAGGGGCCATACAGGCCATCTAGTCCAACCCCCTGCTCAACGCAGGATCAGCCCAAAGCATCCTAAAGCATCCAAGAAAAGTGTGTGTCCAACCTTTGCTTGAAGACTTCCAGTGAGGGGGGAGCTCACCACCTCCTGAGGCAGCCTATTCCACTGCTGAACTACTCTGACTGTGAAAAATTTTTCCCTGATATCTAGACTATATTAGAGCCTCTTGTGGCGCAGAGTGGTAAGGCAGCTGTCTGAAAGCTTTGCCCATGAGGCTGGGAGTTCAATCCCAGCAGCCGGCTCAAGGTTGACTCAGCCTTCCATCCTTCAGAGGTCGGTAAAATGAGTACCCAGCTTGCTGGGGGGTAAATGGTAATGACTGGGGAAGGCACTGGCAAACCACCCCATATTGAATCTGCCATGAAAACGCTAGAGGGTGTCACCCCAAGGGTCAGACATGACTCGGTACTTGCACAGGGGATACCTTTACCTTTACCTTTAGCCTATAATGTTGTACTTGTAGTTTAAACACATTACTGCGTGTCCTCTCCTCTGCAGCCCACGAAAACAGCATCCTGCCCTCCTCCAAATGACAACCTTTCAAATACTTAAAGAGGGCTATCATGTCCCCTCTCAACCTTTTCTCCAGGCTGAACATTCCCCTCCGCCTATCTTCATAGGGCTTGGTCCCTTGGCCCCAGATCATCTTCGTCGCTCTCCTCTGTACCCTTTCAATTTTATCTACGTCCTGCTTGAAGTGAGGCCTCCAGAACTGCACACAGTACTCCAGGTGTGGTCTGACCAGTGCCGTATACAATGGGACTATGACATCTTGTGATTTTGATGCGATGCCCCTGTTGATACAGACCAAAATGGCATTTGCCTTTTTTACCGCTGCATCACACTACCTGCTCATGTTTAGTTTACAATCCACAAGTACCCCAAGATCTCATTCACACACAGTGTTACCTAGAAGCGTATCCCCCATCCAATAGGCATGCTTTTCATTTTTCTGACCTAGATGCAGAACTTTACACTTATCTTTATTAAATTGCATCTTGTTCTCATTTGCCCATTTTTCCATTGTATTCAGATCTCATTGAACTCTGTCTCTATCTTCTGGAGTATTTGCCAGTCCTCCCAATCTGGTGTCACCTGCAAACTTGATGAGTAGTCCCTCCACCCCGTCATCTAGATCATAAATATGTTAAAAAGTACCAGACCGAGCACCGAGCCCTGAGGTACCCCGCTACTCACCTCCTTCCAGTCTGATGAAACACCATTGACAACAACTCTTTGAGTGTGGTTCTCTAACCAATTTCCTATCCACCTAACTATCTGAAAATCCAGATTGCAGTCCTTCAATTTATCCATCAGAACATCATGGGGAACCTTATTAAAAGCTTTACTAAAATCCAAGTAATGGCATCAATTGAATTTCCACGATCCAGCAAACCTGTCACTTGGTCAAAAAAGGAAACCAGGTTGGTCTGACAGGTCCTGTTGGAGACAAATCCATGCTGACTTCCTTGGATCACCAAATTGTCCTCCAGATGTTTGCAGATCGCTCCCTTTAATATCTGCCCCATTATCTTCCCCACAACAGAGGTCAGACTCACTGGTCTGTAGTTTCCCGGGTCATCCTTCCTCCCGTTTTTGAAGATAACGTTTGCTCTCTTCCAGTCCTCCGGGACATCTCCAGTCCTTAAAGAGGTCCCAAAGATGGTGGACAAGGGTTCTGCAAGTTCTCCGGAAAGTTCTTTGAGCACTCTCGGGTGCATTTCATCCGGCCCAGGGGATTTCAACTCATCCAGTGCAGCTAAATGCCTCTCGACAACCTCTCTGTCCATGTCAACCTGCCACCCAGACACTATCCCTTGGCTACTGCCATCTCTAGATGTGCCTAAACCCTTTGACCTGTGGGAAAAAACATATGTAAAATAGGCACTGAGCCTTTCTGCTTTCTCTGCATCCTCCGTTAGAGTTTGTACATCCGCACCCAACAGTGGGCCTATTGCCTCCTTTACTTTACGTTTGCTCCTCACATAACTGAAAAATCTTTTCTTGTTACAATGGGCTTCCCTGGCCAATCTTAGCTCACTCTCAGCTTTGGCCTTTCTGATGATTGATCTACAGTGCCTAGTAACCTGTAGGTACTCTTCTTTAGAGCTCTGTCCTTCCCTCCATTTCCTGAACATTTCCCTTTTCTTTCTTAGTTCCTCTTGAAGTTCTCTGTTCATCCAAATAGGCTTCTTAGAGCTCCTGCAGTGTTTTCGTCTTTCTGGGATAAGCTCCTGCAGTGTTTTCGTCTTTCTTACTTGAAGTAGATCATGACCAAGCTACCATACGACCTCTACAAAAATCTGCAACATATCACTTACAGCAGTGGTCCACAACGCCTGGTCCAGGGACTGGGACTGGTCCATAGATCAGTCAGTACCGGTCCGCGGCTCCTCCTCATCCTCCTCCCTGGCTGCTGCCTTGAGGGCTGCCCTGCCACTCTGCTGCCGGCTCACCTTTGGTGTTCTCTAGTGGCTGCCATGGCTGGGGCTCCCCCTCGGCATGGCACTGAGCAGCTGCTGCTGGCAGCGCTCCCCAACAGGCGGCGGGAAGTCTGTGGCACTGGTGGGAAAGCAAGTGGAGCAGGGGCTTAGGCAGTGGCGGCGACTTCACTCGGCAAAAGAGTACCCCCCCCCCGGGCCTCAGTAAGATTGTGAAGTATTGACCGGTCCACGGTGATAAAAAGGTTGGGGACCACTGGCTTACAGTATCTGGGAGACCCAGGTATGATTTTCCACTCATGCTGTGGAAGCTCACTAGTTGACCTTGGGCTAGTAATACTTATTCAGCCTAGTCTAGCTCACAGGAGAGAATGATGTCAGGAGAGAATGATGTAAGTAATTTTGGACCCTCACTGGGGAAATAGGTTGTGTACAAATTAATGAATTAATTAAATAATTAACCCTGCTAAGCTGCCTGAGGACAAAGCATAGCTCACAAATACCACAGGCAATTCTCCCTCTGCAGGGACACATATATTTAGAGAAGAAAAGGGCACTTGAGCGTTCACTGTGTCTTGGCTAAGTCAATTAGCATTTGAAGGAAGGCAAACAATTGGACTAACTCCCTTCCCCTTCTTCTAGAGCACACACAAAAAAATAGTTAAAAGGCACAAAGTGAATTTCTTCATTGCAAAAAGGCCAAGACATTTTTCTCCAGTTTTGTTGGCATTTGTAATGGTGGATAGATTGAAGATCTCTTGAGCCCCACTGGCCTTATGGCAGCCTGAACAGATCTCTACTGCCACCTTGTGGTTGTTTAAATCAGTATCTTCAAAACCCTTGAAGTCAGGGAGAACCTCTGTGGCTATAACAGTGGAGCAAAGGGAAGTAGACTACAGGGGAGAAAACATCATGTAGAGCAGGGGTAGTCAACCTGTGGTCCTCCAGATGTTCATGGACTACAATTCCCAGGAGCCCCTGCCAGCAAATGCTGGCAGGGGCTCATGGGAATTGTAGTCCATGGACATCTGGAGGATCACAGGTTGACTACCCCTTATGTAGAGAGAACTACCCCAATGGCTGGAACTATGTAATTAACACGTAAGTGGCATATGATGCAGAAATCAACAGACCATGTTTTTAACTGACATGGAGACAAAGCAATGGAAAATATTTTTGTAATGATCCTAGGCTTGAGGCTAAGGAACAGAGTGGCCTATAAGAAGAAGAAGAGTTGGTTCTTATATGCCGCTTTTCCCTACCCGAAGGAGGCTCAAAGCGGCTTACAGTCGCCTTCCCATTCCTCTCCCTACAACAGACACCCTGTGGGGTGGGTGAGGCTGAGAGAGCCCTGATATCACTGCCCAGTCAGAACAGTTTTATCAGTGCTGTGGCGAGCCCAAGGCCACCCAGCTGGTTGCATGTGGGGGAGCGCAGAATCGAACCTGGCATGCCAGATTAGAAGTCCACACTCCTAACCACTACACCAAACTGGCTCTCTAAGGTTTCAAGACATCCTTTCTTGCACATACAGGCTACGTGGACAATTTCTCTTTAGGCCTACAATTCCTAGGCACCCTCCAAGCCTCAGAAAAGGACTGGGTAGAAATGAAGAGAAAACAGGCATCAATCACTGTTAAAGAGGCAGAGTTCTGATAGAGCACGTAAGGCCCCACACAGGGAGGGTGTTCATTTTCTAAAGCTAGGCAGTAATGAGGCTGCTTTTGGATGGAGTTGATCCCTTGTGCCATAGTGGGGGTGAGTCTGGTATATTAGGATCAGATATTGAGATAGGAATAGGAACCATCTAAAACAGTTATCATAGGAAGCATTGTCATTTCCCAGCCACCTCCTTTTCTCTCAAGTTGTCGTGTCCCTGTATAAGGGTTGTAAGTTCCTTCATGACCACTGGTGGGAAATTGAGGAGGGGAGGGTTAGGGTTTCAAGATCCAGGTTGGAAAACCCCTGGAGATTTGGGGATGTAGCCTGTGAAGGACAGGTACAATGCCATGGAATCCATCCTCCAAAGCATTCATTTTCTTCATGGGTTTATACTTGGAGAGAAGTACTTTCAGATATGTGGGTCTCAAGTTGTAAAGGGCTTTAAGTGTAAACAAGTAGCACTGTAAATTAAACACAGAAACAAACAAGCATGGTCAATCAGTGGGTGTTTGTGAAGGAGAGAGTGCCCCACCTCTGGAAAAACCTTCTTATCTTATTGCCTACTTCTATCACAGACCATCTTTAATTGCCAGGGTTTTTACTTTAACAGTCTCATTAATTAGGGAGAAATACTTCTTTTAAATACCTGCTCCCCACTGGGGATATTTGTTAGTTACTTCTGCTTTTTATTTTATTTATTTATTCATGTAATTTATATACCAATCCTCACTGATGTCTTGGGGCAGTGTACATAAAACTAGTGGGGAATGGGAAAAGTACATAGAAAATTTGGAACAATATGAATGAAAAAAGATAAAGAGTCATAGCAACAAAGCATATGGGTAATCATAAACAGCCACAGTTAGGGACATACTGGAGCCTCCCTCCTATGATGACTACTACAAATCCACCCAGCCCACTGGGCATCAGTATAAGTTGAGCTGATGCACTTTGCAGTTTCCACCATTCTTTAATGTTATTGTTGTTATTATTTTAATGTTATTTTTGTTATCACCTTGTTATTACTATAAACGGAGTTACCTGTATCATTTTTTGTTTCATGTAAACCACCCTGAGCCATCGGGGAGGGCAGTATATTAAATAAATAAGTAATAAATAAACAAACAAACAAGCAGTTACAGTTGCCTGGCAAGGGGACAAAGTTGTAGAGAGGCCAGGTGGAAGGGCTCTGTTTTGCAGGTCCTATGTAACTGAATTCTGATAGGGCCTTGATTTTATTGGGGAGCTTGATCCACAGTGCTGTGACCATGGATAAGAAGGCTCTGGCTCTGGTTGAGGCCAGGTAGACTTCTTTGGGGCTAGGGATCACCAGGTTGTTGGAATAGATAGAGCATATCGCTCCTCAGGAGTATATGCAAGCAGACAGTCCTTGAGATATACAGGACCTTGACCATATATAGCCTTGAGGATGAGTACTAGTACCTTGAACCTGATCTGGTATTTCATTGGTAGCCAGTGCAGCTGCTGGAGGATTGGGATGATATGGGCTCTCCATCATGCTTGAGTAAGAACATGGGCAGCTGCATTTTGTACCAATTATAGTTTCCGGAGCAGAGATAAGGGTAGGCCCCCACAGTTGCAATAATCCATCCTAGAGGTGACCGCTGCATGGATCACTGTGGCGAGTTGTTCTGGGGCCAGATAGGGCACTAGTAGCTTGGTTTGACAGAGATGGAAGAATGCCAGCTGTGCTACTCTTGTGATCTGCAGTTCCATAGTTAAAGAAGTGTCAAGGATCATGCCCAGAATCCTGCCCTATTGCACTGTTTTAAGTTGCACACTCTTCAGGCTGGAAAGGCGTGCTTTCTGGTTTGACTCTTTCTCACCTAACCAAAAGACCTCCATCTTTGAGGGGTTAAGCTTCACAAGTATGCTGAAACTATTCTGCTGCAGTCTCCAGGCATCTGGCCAGGGAGTCAGGGGGCTTATCAGGCAGATTGTCTATCCGGGGGTAGAGCTGGGTGTTATCGGCATATTGGTGACAGCCCAGGCCATAACTTCAGGCCAACTGGGCAAGAGGATGCATGAAAATGTTGAACACTGTTGGGGAGAGGATCACTCCCTGTGGGATCCCACATTTGTATTCACAGTGGTGAGATTGGTTCTTCACAGGTAATGTTGTTACGCCAAATGTGTGTCTGTAAGGACACGTGTCTAAATTTAGTGGTGGGGAATCAGCTAGTAGAGCCAGCAAGAGGCAGCGTGGCGTAACGTGGGACCTTGTATTGCACAGTTTACTGGGTAATTATGTCACTGAGATAGAACCAAGGCAGACAATGATCTAAACATGGAAGGACTTTATTAACACACACTAATTAGACGAAAGACAACACATGCGCACTCTAGCAAATAAATGTACATTCCTAGACACTAGCACACAAGGAAAAGGCTTATAGGGGAGGAACCTATACTAAGGGTTGATTGGAAGTGATATCTACCTGTCTTCTGGGTGGAGCAGAGTTCCAGAGGTCCTGGGAAGCAATTTGGGGCAACGGACGAGCAAGCAGGACGAACGTCAGACAGAGTTTCTGTAGCTTGGAAACTGACTGCACTTTGTGGCTGTGGGAGCCCAATATTTAAAGGAAATTTGTGACCTGAGGCTACAGGGGGATGATCCTACCTTGTCCAGGGCTTGGACAAAGAGTTTGATGGCCAGTAACGATCGTGGACGGGTCCCAACAAAGAAACGGGTTGCTGAGACAAAGAAACTAGCTGCTGGGAAGAAATATTTCCTGTCTAGAAGGGCTGAATGAATCCTGAATGATTGCTTGTGCCTGGGGATAGTGGTAAGGGAAAAGACAAAGACCAAATCTTGGATTAGATTTGGTGTTGAAAGAGAGTGGCCAGTTCCCTTTACAAGACAATGTGCTTGGTTGGCTGGAGGGGAGTCTTGGGTGGGGTGCCTATGTCTCTCTGTACTTGCCAGGTGTGCTGACAAACTCCTCTTTTGTTTGCAAGCAAGTGGGTTGGGGAAGCCTAACTCCAAGTCCTGCTTCAGAGCCAGAAGTGGGTTTTAGTTGCTCTCCCATTATGCTTTGCAAGGCTTGACCTGGCTTTTCTCTCTCTGGTGCCAGGGTCTGTGCAGGAGTGTCAGGAAGGGTTGACACGGGTGTGCCAGCCTTTGATGGAGGAGTGACAGCCCACATAACAATGTGTTTTGTCCTCAGCCTTGGGAGAAGGAGGGCAATAATATTAAAGCTATCCCATGGATCCCTGCATCCACAAAGCAGTGACCAAGGAGCTCATGGTTGGCAATACTGAACACTGCTGCTAGATCAAACAGTGCTGTTTCCACTGGATTGGAAGGGGTCAGGGATTGATGCTTCATCCAGATATACTAGTAAAAGGTCTGCAGCCACACTCCACCACCTTCTCCAGGAATGCTACGTATGAGATGAGGTAATAGCTGGTGAGGTCCTGTGGATCCAGTGATGGTTTCTTCAATAAGGGAGATACCACTCTAGGTGATCATAGTCTTAAATTCTGTACCTAATTTTTCCTGTATTTGGTTTTATGATTCATCATGGTTGTGTTTTTAATTTCCTGAATTGTCTTGATTTTAATTGTTTATGATGTTCATTTTGCTATGTTGTGAAATGCCTCAGATGTGAATTTGGTCAGATTGTGATATTAAAATATAAATAAATGAAAATATAAATAAATATTGGTGTCAAACTGCCCACCCACCAGTTGGCATTTGCTTTAAACAGCTCTGCAGATATCATGTCAGGTCCTGGTGCCTTGCCAGATTTCCTTTGAATATAACAAAATTACCTTCTGATACTGTAATGGGAGAGGGATTTCTCAAGCTTTGAAGAGAGTTAATGCAGTTAACCTTTGCTATATTCTTCAATTTATTGTAGACAAGTATATCAGCTCAAAAGATATTAGCTGTTGCTTTCATGGATCTCAGAGCAGCATTTGACTCAGTACCTAGGCAGAGATTATGGGACAAATTTAATAAATCTTCTGTTAATAAGCTTCTCTTTTTTCTCATCCAATAAATATATGATCAGCTTATAGCCCAGGTGAGATGTGGCCTATCTGGTGGACTGAGTAGGGCTATTTCATTGACTGAAGGAGTTAAGCAAAGATGTATCCTTGCTCCATTGTTATATAACATAACTCAATTATTTAAATTATATTTCTAGAGATGGATTCCATTTACCTTTCTAGCTCACGTTAAATTACTCTGTCTTTTCTATCCAGATGATACCAGACTTGTGTCAAAATCTGTGGCTAAGGTATTAATGTTATTATGAAAAGATTATTCTTTAAAAAAAGAGGGATAAAGAAGTACAAGTGGTCAGTAGCAGATCAATCCATGGAGCAAGTGGAGCATTTCAAATATCAAAGAGCTGCTATGAGTATTGGGAAGGCCATCTCAAGATTTTATCACTCCTCTGGTGGCCAATAGGTTCTTTTGGCAGTTAAAGTATTTATTGCTAAAGACTCCAGGGAGATGTTATATGCTCCTGGGGTTTGGACCACAGCAGTAACTAGGGCTGTGTGCTTCAGCTGCTGAAGCGGCCATTTGAGCCCGAAGCAGCCAGTGCTGCGATGTGTGTGTGTGGGGGGGGAGGGGTGGTGCCAGTGTGCCAGTCGGCGCGCCAGTTAGAGCACACATGCAGGTGCAGAGCTCTGTGTCTGCGTGTGGGCATCGGGTTGTGTGCCACCACTAGCGCCACCTCTCCGCTCCCCTCCCCCATGCCATGGCACTGGCTGCTTTGGGCTCAAATGGCCGCTTTGGCAGCTGAAGCACACAGCCCTAGCAGTAAGAGACAACACTGATAGACCACTATTAAGAATCTGTATAATATTTTGGGAATCCCTTGATGTATATCTGGAATAGGTCTGAGAAACAAAGTTGAGGCAATGTCCTTTGAGGCAAAAGCCTACTAAAATCAAATCCAGATTCAAGATCCTCAGTCTAGTCAAATTGGACCATCATACAAGTGATTGGGACAGATTAGTGGATCATAAATTATCATGTTTTAGGATTGACAATGATATGACAGCAGGAATGAGTAGGTAAGAATTGACCCAGTTCAACAGGGCTTGTAAGACAGGGCTGTTCCACTGAGCTTATGATTGAGGTCCACAAAATATCATTCATACTGGCCTCCCTACACAGACAGCATCTGAATGTCACCTATAGCACTTTGTTCCTCCCTCACTCCTACTGCAGGGAAGGCAGGGGCTCTTGGTTTTAATATTTTAATTTCTGTTCATATTTAATGTTGTGAGCCATCCTGAGCTCTCGGGGAAGAGCAGCATACAAATTTAAAAAATAAAAAAAATTAGAGGACATCTAAGGCAGCGGTCCCCAACCTTTTTCGGGCCGGGGACTGGGGGGGGGGAGAGAGGGAGGTGTGTGTATTTGCACGTGCCGGTACCCGCGCCTCTCCCCTACAGTGCAACACAGCAAGTGCTGCACCATGGGGTTGGGAGGGAGGCTCACCCACTGGAGCCTGCGCCTCCCTCTCCCTCACTGTGGCCCGGTACCAAGGGCTCCACGGCCTGGTACTAGTCCATAGCCCGGGGGTTGGGGCACACTGGTCTAAGGGACTTTGATTATGAAAGTATGTTGTTTAGAATTTGCAGAGTGTGTTCATCTTTCTCAATAGGCATTCTCCCTCCAACAAAAATGCCAAACCACCTATCAGAGCTAACCCTTCCGAAATATAGAAGGGCATTCATGCTTGGGCACCTGAATATTCTACCTTCAGTGGTGATGTTAGGAACATTCAATGTAACTCCATATTCAGATAGACTCTACAGTTGTGGCAAAACCAGAATAAATTCATTTTGATTGCTCCACATTTTCAGATCACAAAGCTAAATTGATCTTTCCATTATGTAATCAGTACTATCTCTCTTCAGAAGTGAAATCATCTTGGTTACTCAGAGATAAAGGTAAACCAACCACTTTGTGTTTGGAGAAATTTCTGATGGCTGCTGTTAAGTCACATTATAACTTTTGTAGTAATTTGTAGGCTTTCCTTTTGTGGGGTGAGAATCTGCTTTTTATGACTATGAAGTTAGTAAGTAAAATATAAGCAAACAAACAAACACAAGCACTGGCTAGTTTACATATTACTTTATCTTCCCCAGAAGAAAACATGCTAGCAAGCGTTATGCTGTCAGCCATGCAGATGCCTACTTAATTTATTTACCAGGATTGTCAGTGAAGTGTCTGAACAGATGGAACCAAAATTGAACAAATACAAAATGACACATTTCCAAATAAAAGCTTTAACAAATCTGTGCTCAGTGGAGCAATATTCCAGTATCCTAATAAAGACATTAATTTTGGGCTTCGTGTCAGCGAAGTTTAAAAAAAAACAATGAATGGCACTAGGAAAATAAAGAGAAGCAAATCCAGATATGGACAAGAGTTCAGTCATTACAAAAAATGTGGATCATTGGAATTAAGGTGTTTTCCAGAATGCCCTATTGTGCCATTTTCTTTTCCCTATGTTACTCTTTTATGTGTGTGTGTCCAGTCAACTTCGTTAACATCCCTGTGCTGTTCTTTCTTTCTTCGTTAACATCCCTTGTTCTTTCCCCATTATTTCCCTAAATTAGTTTTTCCTATACTTTTTTCCCATTGTGGAATGAATTAGCAAGATAGCCTCATGGACTGCTGCCCAATCTTACCCATAAAGGGCAGATTGGGCAGCAAGTAGTTTAAAAAAAAAATTAATGTTTCCGCACTGGACGGAACTCATGCTGAAACAACATTCAGTACCATTGTGAGGCCCAGCACCAGCATCTAATCATTGCCATCCTTACCATTTCTAGTTCACACTCCTGAGCAAATTCTAGAACTGGCCTGGGTTCCATTTTCAAATATATTTTTCAGTGAGTGCTGTTTTCTTAAAAACATGCAGTTGAAGGAAAAAAGCTGTTGTCAGCTGTGTACCTGATGCATGTCAGAAATAAATATCGGGGGAGCCAATGAGAGAGAATGCTCAAATGCAGGAAAAGGGCAACTAATAAGGGGTGAGACAAATGTACCAGATACATGTGTGTTGGGTTTGGTGTGTTGGGTGAGGACAGTACTCATAAGGGGATTTCTCCGCCCATTCTCAGTGCATGTGTAAAATATCCCCCCTGGAAAAAAGTGGGAGACCAGTCCACAATCGGAATATGAACAGACGGAATTCGAACTGGGAAAAACCCAATAAAACAGCTAAGCGTGTAATGCTCACACTGATAGTGCAGTCACTGGAACTGTCACCAATACAATGAAAACTGGGAAGGTGGTTTCAGTCTGGAAAACTCCTAATTGTGGTTAGTGTGATTGTCTGAATGCAGGACAGTCCAGTGACTACAGTTAATTACTTATCTGAACCCATAATTTTAAGTTGGTTTGCTTAATCACATTTACAGTCCAATCATAAACAGAGCTCCAACTTTCTAAGTGCACTGAAGCCAGTGGGTTAGGGGTGTAATTGTGTTGGCAGAAAGGCATGACCAGCAGCTAGTCATAATGGTTGCAGTGCAAAACAGCCTTAAAAGTTAAACAAATTGAAATGCCACATGACTCTGGCTTCACAGCTGATTTTAAACAGATGGCCTTTCAGACTTCATCTCTGTTTTTCCTTATCCCCCAATGCTTGGACTTGGACAGCTTACCAGGTCAAGCTGAACATTTAACTCTTTCTTTCCCAACCGGGATGGATTCTGTGTGACCAATAAAAGCCTACAAATTATGTAGCAATAAGGTATTTGACTTTTTTAAAAACCCTAACAGGAACACAAACTCAGAAGCCCTGGGCAGTGTGGAAAAATACGACATTGTGGTCCTGCCCTCCCTCACTCCATGAATGTGCCTCAGTTTTTTATATTTTGATCAGGTGCATCATTCTATGAACAGTTTGATTTTATCTATGGAAAGTGAGGCAGTACAGGAACTTGTTTGCTGGGCAACTATTTTGTTCTCAACCCAGATACACAGAAGTCTTTAAAATATTTGAAACAAAACTACATTTTTCCTTTTCTTCACAGTTGTTTTTATCTCTCCCTCTATCCACTTGATATTGTTATTATACACCATCATTGTTTAATAAATCCTGGAAATCAATGTGAAGGGTCTAGCTCAAGATAAGTCCATAGTCTCCTCACCACTTTAGATTCTTAATTTCCTGTCTGAATTGCCCTCTTTATCAAATGTTCACTTTCATGCTGCAGCTGTCACCCAGTTTTAAGTCCTTGTGAGGTTTACCATGTGATTAAATTCCAGAGGAGAAGAAAAATACTAGCAACACCTGTCAGAAGCTGATGATGCATCTAAATCTCTTGCTGCACACCACAGTGTAAGTTCTACCATGAATGCTTCTTTAATTCATTGATTTCTATGATTGCATGCAGTCACCACTGATGTTCAAGATTGTCCCTCAGCTATTTTGACATCTTCTAAAGTGCTGGCTAAAAATTCCTAGAATTCTTCATAGGTTTCATTGCGGTAAGGGAATTCTGTGTGTACATGCGTGTGTGCGTGTATGCATAAAGTGCTGACAAGTTGCAGCCAACTTATGGGTTTTCAAGGCAAGAGATTAAGCAGAGATAGTTTGCTATTGCCTTCCCTTTCCTTGGTAGTCTTCCATTTAAGTACTGACTAAGATCTGATAAAGAGCCTCTTGTGGCACAGAGTGGTAAGGCAGCAACATGCTATCTGAAGCTCTGACCATGAGGCTGAGAGTTCAAGCAGCCGGCTCAAGGTCAACTCAGCCTTCTATCCTTTCGAGGTCGGTGAAATGAGTACCTAGCTTGCTGGGGGGTAAATGATAATGACTGGGGAAGGCACTGGCAAACCACCCCGTATTGAGTCTGCCATGAAAATGCTAGAGGGCGTCACCTCAAGGGTCAGACGTGACCTGGTGCTTGCGCAGGGGATACCTTAAGATCTGATGAAATTGCATTATACTATACCATTCCACATACCAAATGCTGTTAATTTATTTAACACATTTTAACACACCTTACTACCACAAAGAATTTAAAGCAACTAACAATATTTGGAAAGAAACCATTAGAAACCTTTAAAACAGATCTAATAAATACCAAACAAAAAGACGAGTAGCCGTGTTGGTCTGAAGCAACAGAATAAAATTCGAGTCCACGGGCATCTTGAAGACCAATGTAGTTTTATTCATGGTAGAAGCTTATATACCTTGAATAAAATTGTTAGTCTTCAAGATGCCAATGGATTCCCATAGCAAAGAGAAGGAAGGGATTCTCCAGTGTGTATAGTACGTCCTCTTTGAGTATTGCAGGTTTCCTCTATAGGTACATTTCCTCCACTGGGAAGTGTAGGTTCAGGTTTAGTTTTTAGTTAGCATGAGTGAATTCTTAATGCCTAGAATGGGAATCTGCATGTCTCCCCCCAGGAGATGTGGTTACACCATATGTTTCTCCCTGCAGGGAAGATGCACACGTTCGCACTTCAGATATTAATGAGATGTGCGAATAGAGGAAACACAACATGAAAGCAGGCAATTAGACAGAAAGGATTGTACAATGCCTAACCCCTGCTGGCACTAAATAAAAGTTAAACAGTAGCAGTATTTTTGCATATATAACTGCAATCTCATTTATCACAAGAGTCTGGGAGAATGGCCAAAATATTAGGATATTCAGAAATGGTGTTTGCAAGAGCTACACTGCCAGTATGAACATAGGGATAGATTCAAATGGGTAGCTGAGTTGGTCTGAAGTAGCACAATAAAATCACAATCCAGTAGTACCTTTAAGACCGACAAAGATTCATTCAGGGCATGAATAAATCTTTGTCAGTCTTAAAGGTGCGACTGGACTCTGATTTTAGTGTGAACATAGTGTAGACTCAGATAATTAGAAGCATATAAAATCTTCTTAATTTAGGACAGACAAATAGTATGTCATGCTCAATAGTTCCGAAATTATCTTTAGCTACTTGTAACTCAAGCATATTTTTTTTACCTTGCTATCTTAGACTCCTTAGACCACGTCCTACATTTACTACAGTTGTGAACCACTGCATATATGGAAAGGACTGATGTATGTCCCTTCTCTCCACCTTGTACCCGGGGTACTGTGAAGCAGTCTTTCTATGCAGAGATATTATCAATTCAGCCACCCCTCCCAAAACACAGTGGGAAGAGAATGTGCAAATTATGCTCAACAGACAGCAGTATTGGTCTCACATGCTAACCTTAGGCTGTATTGGAAGAATTTGTGTCGGAATGTGAATCTTGCATCACTTACAAAGGATTGCAAGTCTGCTGTATATATAAGGTATTTCATTAACAGGGGTTTTGGAAGGAACTTCAAAATTGCAAAATTTCTACTAGTGAAAATGGAGCAAGAGCCTCTTTTCCCCAAAGCCCTAAAGAGAAATTCTAAAGTAAACTGTACAGTTCTCACTGTCAGTGAGTCAGGGTGGGCACTTGGGTCCTGTCTCCTGTCACTTATAACATCTAGCTTGGATATGAGACAATGACCTTCCCTAGTGATTCAGATCAGAGTGGTACATTCCATTCTCTCTTTTTGCTTTTTGCATAATCAAATATGTGAGGCAGCTTTTCATGTTTTGTTTTGTTTCTTTCAACCGAAACAAGCACCCTATCCTTAGCTTTTTTCCTTCCCCACGATTGCCAGCACCTGTTTCTGCATTCTAGAGATTTGTATAAACTAGTAGTAAAGCCTGTTACATGTTGTAATACAATGGGAACTAGCTCATGGTTTGGTCTGGGTTTTCTGCCTCACTTGGAAGCTGGCAACCCTAAGAGAAGGTCTCTCTGTGCACAAGAGTCCTGAGCCAAGTCAGGTTCAAGCACACCTAGGAAGTGTGGAATTCCAGAACATAAACCTACACCAATCTGGGAACCTTACCTCCTCTCTGCAATGTTTTCTTGACCTGAAATAGGCAAGGGATGCTATGTGGCTGGTTGGGTGGTTGCATAGGCATTATACCCTTTTTGGGTTCCACTTTCAAACCTCAGCAAATATTTCCAACCCAGGGGTAGCCAACCTCCAGGTGGGGCCTGAAGAGCTCCTGGAATTACAGCTCATCTCCAGACTATAAAGATCAGCTGTCCAGGCAGAATTGGCTGCTTTGTGGGGGTAGACAGGGCTGTTGTGCGAAAATAAACATTTGAGGCCTCCCACACAGGTTGTTGTGAAGATGAAACACTTGAAGCCAACTGCACAGGGTTGTTGTGCAGATTAAACAGAAGGCAAAAGAACCCCTGCAACAGTTTCATTTTCATATCAACCCTGTACAGGAGGCCTCAGAGAAAGGCTTGGCTGCATCTAGCCTCCAGCAGCGAGGCTGGCCACAGCAGTATTTTAAGTGAACAGGGGCTTTTATGTAGCCTTCCGGTCAACCAATGGTTAGGCAAAAAGAGAAAGCTTTTCCCCCTCAAAAGGAAACCACACACATGCCCACAGACTCCCCTGCATTGCCCAACAAGCAACAGTATTCCAGTACCAAGTCTTCAACAGGAAAAAAAAATGAACTTTTAATCAGCATATTACATGCTTCCTATATCTCCTATGAAATGTTATTCTGGGTTTACATTCATAAATATGCCACATTTGCAACCTGGCTTATTTCCAAAGGTGTCAAAATACCATTTACAGGGCAATCTCTAAACTGTGCTATACAATATCAGTGCAATCTTAAGCAGCTAGTTTCAGGTGGGTAGCCATGTTGATCTGCAGTAAAAAAAAAAAAGAAATCACTGAAAGACCATCAAGATGTCCAGGGTATAAGCTTTTGAGAGTCAAAGCTCCAGGTCTAACCAAGATCTTTTGAAAGCTCATACCCTGGAAATTTTGCTGGCCTGATGGACTCAGATCTTGGCACATAAGAACCAACTCCTCCTCCTCCTCCTCCTCCTCCTCCTCCTCCTCCTCCTCCTCTTCTTCTTCTTCTTCTTCTTCTTCTTCTTGCAGAATGTCTGAATATACAAAGCCTCCAGTGTGCTTAATTGGACAGAATATGAAGAGTGTCCGGCATGGGTATTGAAGATGTGTATTTAGAATAGTTACATTAGGAACTTCCTGATATTTTCCAAATAGTCTCCTCCTGTGTCCTGATTGGCTCATTTGGAGACTTCCTGCTCCTTTGAGCATACTCTCTGCTTGCCTGCATAACAGACTGAATGAAGACAACACAACAGTTAGACAGATAGGTCTCTCTTTCTTCTTTTTCTATACAAAATTGTTTATCTTCTATATAAAACTATTTTATTCTTTTAAGTCGGTGGTCCCCAACCACTGGGCTGCTGCCTCGCGCCGGGCCGCGGCTCCCTCTCCCCCCCACCCCCAGTAAGAAAGTTCCCAGGCCACAAGCAAATCGGCCGCAAAAGCGGCCGATTAGCTTGCGGCCCGGCAAGCTTCCTTTTGTGGAGGGGGGGGAGAGGGAAGCAGGGCCATGCATAGGCGTTTGTGCCCTCCCCGCCGCCGCCAGTCCGCAGCCTCAAGAAGGTTGCGGACCACTGTTTTAAGTGACCTAGTGCTTTGCTACTCTTTGCACAGTTAAACTCTGCCAACATGAAGATTGTACCCCTCTTGCAAATTTTCCATTGTGTTGTAATACCAGGAATCATTCACCATTTAATACAACCTTATGACGATCTATAGATTTCCCAAAGTGATGTATAGTTACACCACAATGATGTTCCATTATAATGGGAGTGCTCTTATACATGATAGTGGCAGAGAATGCATAGGGTAGTTGTTTTCAGTGGAACCTTGAGAAAAGTGTAACATGTGGTGATGCTCTCAGCTGAATGAAAGTTTCTCTAAAATCAACAAGACCTAATTCCAAAGCAATGCATTATGGATTGCAGTACCTATTAGCCACCTGCTGAGTTTGGCAGATGTTTTCTAATGCCACTGACATTGCTTCAAGAGAACTTGCTGCTAACAACATTTTTGGCAATGTATACAGTTTCAGTTCTTCCTTTTCTTCTTTGTAGTCTATTTGCTAGCTGTTGTTGTTGTTTTCTTTGCCATGCCCCTTGAGCATTTTAATTTTTTAAAAAAATGTATCTATCTCCTTGCTGGCAATTTCCCAGTAATTTTATACCCATGCCCCATCAAATATAATGGCTTTGGGTAATAACTATAAAACTCATGAAGAAGCTTAGCAGGGCCAATAAAGTGCATTGTATGAAGTTTGCTTCGTGGCTAATGTAGCTAAGTTATGGAAACTAACTGTGTTATAATTTCATACAACACTACTCTGATTTCTGCATTGTCTTACATTCCATACCAATAGAGTGACATGAATGCCAGTGTTTTATTAAAGAGGCAACTGGTGCGATATCAGTATGGATTTTCCCATTAAACCTGTCTGTAGGTTCTTGTAGATTTCAATAATTCAAAGTAGGGGTTTTTTTTACACTTTGGCCCAGTCTTACAATCAGGTAGCATACCATTGACATTTTACTTAAAGCCACTCATTGACCAATTATGCCCAGGCTGGAAAAGGCGGGCTGGCAGCTCTATGACAGTGGGACTAATCCCCACTTACACATGGAAGGTGGCACCATCCAGGCCCCCTCCCGGCCCTGGCTCACATTAGGGGCTCTTATGTCCCTCAGTTTGGGAACATGGATTCATCCGTGGTCTTTTCCTTGCTGCGGCAGCCATCAGAAACCTGTCTGCCTAGGCCTGCATGTAGGGGAAGAGCTGGACCCCACCTATGGTGTCCCTGAAGGGACACTAAATGCCCCACCCAGCTTCACAATGCTGATGAGCCAAATGGGGCATTGACACCCATGTCCATGATGGTAGGAGAGCATGCGACTCTCCCACCATCAAGTGGTTGGACTAGCATGCTTCCCGCCCCCCCTGCCACTGCCATCGCACAGTGCAGTGTACTCTATCCACCCCCGACTTGTGTGTTCGCGTGCACAGCTTTGGGGCGGACCATGAACACTGGGGGATTCATTCCCTTGTGCATACTCGGGAAGTGGTGGAGCATGCTGCCCCACTTCTAGGAAACTGCAGCAGCCCAGCGTGGCCACCACTCTGCATAAAAAGTCATTGGGCTTAAGTGCACCTAACATTGTGTTCAGTTTGGGCCTTTGTGGGAATTGAGCACAGACCCCAGTGACTTATAGAAACCATGCATATCCTGGGTGTAAACTGCATGGAGTTTTTATTCCAACCCCAGATCGATTCAGTCCCTGCCCTCTACACAGAATGCGATTTCCGTTTGGATTTTGGGCAATTTAAATTTTTCTTCTGCAGCAAGAAGGATTGATCCGGAGTGACCCTACCTTTATTGTGCGATATTTTAGACTGCTTTTAATTCTGAATGTATTCAGAAAATTGCATTGTTTTGAATCTGGGCTCTCCTCCGTGGTAGAGGATCCGTGATTGGCTACAGGTGGTAATGTGACAAGCCTGCCTTAAAGGAGAAGCCCCTAAGTTCTCTCAATTTCTGTTGGCCTTGGATTTTTTTTGTGTGTGCCTTCTTCGTTCCCCCTTCCCCTTCAAGAAAACAAAGGATTTTTTTCCCTCCCTCCTCTGACTTCTTGGATCCTCTCCCCCCCTTCAAGAAAACAAAGAAAGAGTCTCCATTTGCCTCCCCCCCTTCTGAACTACCCTAACCACGTGCAGAAGACTTTCCTGTTTCAATGGGGAGGGAGGGAAGAGGAAGACCTGAGTTCAAAGCGATCTGAATTCAACAGGATTGACAATGGAATAAAAAAAGTAAGTGCAGACTGGTCTCTAGAGTGGCTTTTCTGAGGTATGTCAGCAAATTGTTCTGCTTAATAGGTCCTTGGAGGATATAATTGGCATTGACGTAAAACTAGCTAAGGCTTTTGCCTGGAGCTGTAATATGAGTCTCTGTCAAAGTTCTCCTAAACCTCTGCCAGTCAGGAGTTAATCTCACAACCTTTGCGTATATTGTATGGAAGGATACAGAATCCTCAGGCATCAATTCTGGACTGTATGTTTTAGAAAGACCTTAGGAGTGTAATAAAATGAGGCCAACACACACACACACACACACACCAACAAGACAAGAGACCACCACTGAATTCAGTCTGTGTATGCACCAGCAGTTTTGTCCAGCGTTTTGCTACTGAAATTGAATGCGAAGGGCTGCAGCCTGCACTACATCCTGTGATGATCACTATTTTGTTGATCTTTAAAAGATTATATTTTAAAATTAATTTTATATGTTTTCATATACTAAACCAGAGATAACGAATGCCTCAGTAAAATACATCCAAACATATAAGAACAGAAAAATATTTTCTTCTACAAACGTTAAAGAACAGTGTTTGAAACTAATCTCTTAAACTAATCTAATCTCTTATGGAAAGACAAAAGAACTAATTCACCTGCAACTAAGGACCAATAAATATTCTTCCCATGATTTTATCCAGAAATCACAAATCGTAGCTCTTCTTCCATTGCAGCTTCACTGCATTATGTTGTTTTACGAGACATTTTCACTATGACTGAACAGTTCCATCATACTTGTAATCCTTCTTGAGTCCCAATGAGAAGGCTGGACTGTAAATGAAAACAGATAAATGTGTCAGCCATCCCTAGATTTAATCATCAGTGTTAGTTTATATATACAGATCTTTCCATATTTTTATAAATATTGTAGTACTGAAAGTAAAATGATTTTTGTGCCATTACAATTTTATCAAAGGCAAGTGAGAGTTTAGGTCCAACACAGTCTCCGTACAAGCAAAGTTCTTTCCCCCCCCCCCAAGTAATTTTGTCCTCTACTAGCAACCCTTGATTCCAGGCGAGATGCTCCTGTGGTGGATTCCCTAATGTTCAAATAGGTGGCTCAGTGTGGGAAGCTTACATTGGAACAGAGAAGATGTAAATCTGAGTACAATGGTGGAAACAATTTCACTGTTTTCTGCTATGAAACTATATCCTATTAAACACTGTTGTGTTTTATCAATGTGATGACTATAAATAACTTTCACAAAGGACTCTTGATTCCATAGTCACACAGTTTCAGCTTTCCCAGGAGCTCATTCCACAAGGTTGGGGCATGGACCAAAAAGGCCCTGACCCTGGTTGAGGGCAGGCGCACTTCCCTTGGGCCAGGGACCTCCAACAGATTTGCACCCACAGAGCGAAGTGCCCTGCAGGGGGTATAAGGAGATAGGCAGTCCCACAGATATGATGGGTCCACACTGTGGATGGCCTTGAAGGTTAACACCAAAACCTTAAACTTGATCTGGGCTGCAACTGGCAGCCAATGCAACTGCCTCAGCACAGGCTGAATATGGGTCCTCCAGGATGTTCCTATGTGGACCCTAGCGGTCACATTCTGCACCAGCTGCAATTTCTGGTTCAGGGACAAGAGTAGGCCTGGGTAGAGTGGGTTATTCCGTCTGGAGGTGACTGTGGCATGGATAACTGTAGCCAAGCAATCCGAGGACAGATAGGGTGCTAGTAGCCTCGTCTGGTGTATATGGAAAAATGCTATGCAGGCTACTCCTGTGACCTGGGCCTCCATTAAAAGGGAAGCATCCAGGATGACACCCAGACTTCTAGCTGAGGGTGAGATGTTAAGCTGCACCCCAGCCAGCATGTTCCATGTGATGCTCTGACACCATTTCCAAATATGCAACTGGAAATGATAGCACAGCATCAGGTGACTCCCCACCCCCATTTTAATTTTTTTTTTTGCTTCTCCTGCTCCATGGACCCCAGAACACCATGATGGGCAACCTAGCAGCATTGTGGCTCTTGAATGGAACAAGTCACAAAATAGTGACTTGTGCAAAAATTGCAGCATTTCAGAGCTAGACTGCAGCATTGGAGATAATTTATCTGTTTTGTTTTCCTGAGGTATCCTCCTCCCCCATTGTAAGGGCTTTTCTGTACAACATAAATTTAGTGTTATGCTGACCTTCTGAAGACACTATATTCTGGCTGCTCTGCATGACGTTGCCAGCCTCCAGCATCTGGCCAGCAAACTGCTCGCTACATCCACCATTTTAAAGTACACGTTGGTTAAATCCCAAAAAGTGGATTCACCAACCTAAAAAGCACTGTCCCCCAGCAAACAACCAGCAGGCCACCAGCAAAAGAAATGTATGGAGGCGAAGAAGCACTACATCTACCTCCAATGTCCTGCCCTCGCACCTGCCTCCCTCTCCCCTCTTCCCGGGATGAGAAGTTCTTTATAAAAAGGAGACCTGCCTGGAGCAATGAATAGGTGGACACGCACCTCGGCTGTGCCTCTATGAAGATTCGGATATGAATAAGTCTATGAATGAATAAGTCTATGAAAAATGAATAAGTCTATGAAAAATGTTTTGGGTGGTCGCTGGAAGTTTATGTTTCAATCATCCACGTCGGGAGGGGATTGGTTGGTGACAATGGAAGGCAGACCAAAGCAAAACAAGACTAAAGTGCCTTGCTCCCTCTTCTTGCGTTTCTGGCAGGGAGTGAGGAGTACAAGACATGCAAAAAGCACCCAGAAACATTTGAGACAGCTCAAGAGGTGTGGAGTGCCAGTGAGTCACCATTATTTCTGGTGCTTTGCTATGCAGCAAGCTTCACGTGATAATGTCCAATGTCCAAGCCCCAACTTTGATACAGGGCAAACTATGCTGTTTTCCCAACCAGAGTGAGATTTCATATTAGTACACATAAAGGAGGTGGTAGAAAGGTGGATAGGAAAGGATGCTGGTGCCATCATTTCCCCAGCCAGAACAAAGATGAATGTGTATATGTGTTTCTTTCTCAAGCCATGAAAGAAAGAGAAGAAAAAAGCTGCTGCAGTAGCTGCTAAGTGAAGGGTAAGAAAGTTATCCCATCAGTGTTTGGGGAGGGGCAAAGAGCTATTTTTAATTCATTGGAGCATGACTCATCACTCCTAGGTGGCTGATCGCACCCAGTGGCTGGATGGCTCAGGCAGAGCCGCCTGAAACTCAACCCCTCCGAGACGGAGGGCCTGTGGCTGGGCAGACAAGGCCAGGATAAGGAAGCACGCCTCCCATGCCTAGATGGGGTGCAACTAACCGCTGCACCAACCACTAGGAATTTGGGTGTGACCTTTGATGCCTCCCTTTCAATGGAGGCTCAGATCAGAAAGGTAGCCCAGGCAGCGTTTTTTCATCTTAGGGCTTAGGGCTTAGGAATGCTTAGGGCTGATCCTGCATAGAGCAGGGGGTTGGACTAGATGGCCTGTATGGCCCCTTCCAACTCTATGATTCTATGATTCTATCTACACCAAGCGCAGCTTGTAGTGCCCTACCTATCCTCTGAACACTTGGATACTGTGATCCATGCAATGGTCACTTCCAGATTAGACTCTGTAACTCTCTATATATGGGCCTAATATTGGCTTTGACCCAGAAGTTACAGTGGCTGCACTGGGACATCTTGGAGGGCCCATATTCAGCCATTTTCATTGGTTACCAGTCTGTTTCCGGGATGCCGTACATTATGCAAAGGTGGGGAGGAACCAGGCCTGAACAGCCTGACTCTTCGTCAGCTGCATGTGCCAAGCCCAACATCCTGAGCAAAATAATCAGCAAAAAAAATGCTGATTTATCGGCATCCCCTTGCCCTGGGCCAAATGAGGGCCTGAGTCAGGCCAGGCCTGGGAGAGCCCTTGGCCAGCACCGATGTCATGCAGAACCAGGAATTTGCCCTGCCACTGGATGAGTGGTGAGTCAGTGCAAATTCCTGGTGTGGAAAAGGTCATACAGGTTCCACTCTAGGTGCCAAAAGCCTCCACCTTAGGCTCTGCCTACATGCCAAAATTTTGTGCTTCAAGACTTAGCAACACTATGCCTTGCGAAAAGCTGGATATCTGTTCCTTGATTAGATTAGATTTATCCCCGCCCTGCTTACAATTATCAGGAGCAAATTATAGGAGCAAATTAACAAATGGTATCCATCCCTCTCAAGATACCACCTTGGAAGATTGTAATAAACTGCTCTGAACTTGTGGCAAAGTGAGAAAACAGTGTTGGTAAAAGTGATTGTTTGCGAACAAGTCTCAACGTGCGTCTGTTCTTTGTTCTTACCCCCAAGTACCCTTGCTTTGTTCTTAGTTTTTACACATCCAGTCTTTGCTTATTACATACAAGCTGGAATTTAAAAACAGAACACAAACCCTGGGTTGTATTTATCAAAAGATTCAACACAACACCTGTTGCTTTCCAGGGTTATCTGCTTAGTAGCTCATTCCATTAGGGAAAACCTCCAGACTTGCTGCTGCTTCTTTTTCTTTTTGTTTAAGGAAATTTAAGGAATTATAGCCAGTTTATTTTCATGTATTGATGGGGAAATGGAGTAGGCTACTAAAGCACGTCTCTTTTTAAAATTGAAAATCATGACAATACAGTTATTTTTACTTTTTAAAGCACACCACCTGTATATATTGAATCACAGAGATTACATTTAAAGAAACAAAAACAGGCGGAAGGGCTGAATGCAGGATGTTGGTTTGCCATATGACAAAGTTAATACTGTGCCATTAGATTTCAAACGTTTGACTAGTAGCTCCATTTCACATGCAGAAGTGTATATTGACAGTAATTGTTGTAGCAGTGTTCAATTTGCCAGGCATTTGTTGGTTTACAGCAGATGAGGACCACAGGCACTGCACATTGTATGTGTATTTTGTATTGATTATGTCTGTGTGTGTGTGGGGATGGGGGGAAATGGCAGTAATATGGCAGTCAAGAAGCACAGCTAATAACAATTTTGAGATTGTTGCTATGGTTCACAAGAAGGGTCTCTAGAGGATTTACAAGGGAGTGGAAATTCATTTTGATCCTCCCGCCTTACCTCTGACTCCAGTTTCCCCCTCCCTTGGATTCTGACTTGCCTCCTTGTTAATTTCTCCTTCTGGCTTCCACTCCCCTGCTCCCCATATGGGTGCTATGGCACTCCCAAATTCCACCTCAACTCCAATGCCCACATAATTTCCTGTGTTGACGGTTTAATTAGTTGAATAGAGAGTGCGTATCTAGGCATAAATGATTGAAAATCAGTGAGACAATCAGTGCATATATTCTGAGTCAATTGCAGCACAAAACTCTTTATGGTGATGCTTTTGTACTTACTCCCACTTTGGACATTCTAACAGCAGTGGGGAAAATCTCCCCACTATATACTTTCCATGTACAGTCAACAGAAATGATGGTGAAGGTACACAGAAAAATGTCAGCTGCTGTTAGGGTCTTGTACTCTTCATGAACCTCATCAATAGTGCTTGTAAGATACTTTGGCATAATGTGTTTATCTTGTAAGTGTCCTAATTTGCAACCAGTAAGCTAAAAGACTTTGAAAGCTTTGTCATACTGAGCCTACTATCTCAGACCTGTAACAAAGTGTCCTGAATACAGATGGCCTTAATTTAGCAACAGACATAACAGTGAAGCTTCACTATCTTATGCACTCTTAAAAGAGCAAGGAGACAAAAGGTTATTCCATTATACTATTTCTCGGTCTTGCAGTGCAATGGAAAGTAAGAAAGGAGGCCATTGTTTCATACAAATGTAATGGTAAGGATCTTTGGGTGGGAAATAGACTCTAGATATTAAGCAAGGTGAGAAAATCCTAACCAGGTCCCATATTCTTTCTCTCTATATATTTATGAGCATATATATTCAGGGAAGGATAGACACTAGAAATGGAGCATGAGAGGTAGAAGGAGTGAGTCAAATAACATGCCAGATATAATGTATTTCTCCTGGAAGTATATTGCTTAGTTTGCTTTTAGTGGCACACCATATCGTGATGGCAAATCACAAAAAATAATACAAATAAGTTTTTCAAAGTCTTTGTTCTCAGGGTAGTCATAACCTCTCCCACATTCAGAGTTCCTATGCTTAATGATGCTCCATTATTGGACTTATGGAAACTGTGATCTCCATGTCATGCTATTGATGAGTCAGCCTATCATAAATATCTAACAGTAAGGCATTCAGGACATGTTCAGAGTGTTCGTGTCTCAGGCTTTCTAGCAAGTCCAGGGCTGAACTTTGATTTAAAGAGATGGCAACTTGCCTTACTCTTAGCCACACAATAGTCCAGCTCTCAGCTAGCACATGGGTTTATGTAAGAGTCAATGCCCTTTCAGAGCAGGTGAAGGTCATTCTTCGATTTCCATCTCTTTCTGTGCAGCTCTTTCTACTTATTACTCTTGCTGTAGTAAGGACAAGCAACAGCTTGTTTATTGACATGGACATGGTCATTTTTATCATTGTATATAGCCACATGATAAACATGCTCATTGCATCAGTATATTAATGTATATGTTCTTTAAACACACAGAGAGACACACTCCTTGGGAGTAAGCAAGTTAGAAAGCAGAGATGTCTATACATGCAGGAAAATGAACATGGTAGAATTTGAAGAGGTAGAATGTGCCGTACCACTACAGATGTCTCCATGAAAAAGATCAGGGACAAAGGTTCTAGCCTAGCTTTTGCCTGCTTGTGTGCTAATTATCTACCTTCAGGGCAAACTGAGGAACTTTGACAAATATAATCCTCCATCTGTCATTGAAAATGATACTGCTCATTCTACTCCCTTATACTACAACCCCTCTTTTATTCTTGCATTTCTGTCTCAGCCTGCTAGGTGTATAGACCAAGCCAGAGATCAGAGGCAAAAGAAAATGAGCATGGGGAAGTAGGCCAATCTGTATCATTCACACTTGCAAAAGAAGCCTGACAGTTTCGCTGTGCCACACTGAGAGGGCATGTTTATAGTTGATGAGACCATAGCATCTGGTAATAAACCATTACCTTCATTTAAATTCCCACTGTGGTAAGTATACAAAAAGCCCCTTGCTTTCTTTGAAGTCCCTTATTTTGAAGTATTAAGCCCCTTGTCTTAAAGTACAAAGTAGATATCTGTTCTACATGATCCTATTGATAGTTTGCTACATTAAAATTGCTGACCTGCAATAAAGTAACCAAAAGGTAAAAAATGTGTATGCAGCAAGGCTGAAGAGAAACTTCTTTCTCCTCTACCCCCTACAAACTATTCACTACATGAGCCCAAGATGCTGACTTTGTCTTGGGTGTTGAGACTCTCCAGGAGATGGATGCTGAGCTCAGAGTTTTCTGTTTCCATTGTTTGTTTGTTTTGTGTGTGAGTGTGAAAATAGGGTGGCCACCTAAGGTTTTTTTTTTTTTTTTTTTTTTTTGCTGGGCGCCTGCAAGGAAACCTAACAAATAAAGTGAAGCTTGACAGGCAAGTTATTGACAGTATCAGTTTGTAGAAGCATGAAGAACATCTGTGTCTGGGCAGACCTTACAGTCTAGTTGCCACTGAAATAATAACTGAAATAAAAAGCCTGAACTGGGCAGGACCATTTCAGCCCCTAGAGCCTAACAGTTTCTAATAATAAGGTGACCAGGCTCAAGATTGGATCTGGAGTTCTAGAATTATGGTACTTCTCCAGACAACAGGATTCAGCTCCCCTGGAGGAAATGGCAGCGATGAAGGGCAGGGTTTATGGCATCATGCCCTTGTGGAGTTCTCTTCCAAACTCCACTTTCCCCCTGCACTGACCCAGAATCTCCAGAGTCTCCAGAAATAGAGTTGGCAACGCTATGGACTTCAAGTGATTGGCCACATGACTGAATGATCTTTCTGCCTTTGAAAATATATTTGCACACAGACGACTTAACATCAAGAAAGGGCATAGTACAAAATGTTTCTCCTTGACAGACAAATAAGGGGATTTAAAAAAAAATTATTTTTTTAGGACCGAAGAATTGGAAATGGTGTCTCCAGAATATAAGCTTACCACGTCAGGAAGAGCAAGGACTTTAATAACTGTCATGTTTGCTAAAGATATAAGTGGAAAATGATTTATATATCTATATCTATATCTATATCTATATCTATATCTATATCTATATCTATATCTATATCTATATCTATATCTATATCTATATCTATATATATATATATATATATATATATATATATATATATATATATATATATATAATAAAGATATATCTTTATATATCTTCCTTTCCTAGAAAGTCCAGTCTTACTTACTTCGGAGTCAAGAGGGTTCAGGTGTCCAACATCTGGCAGTATTCTTGCAGTGGTAATTATGTGTTTCCACTTCCAATATAAGTTTTGGTGAACTTTTAAACATATGTATTTGACAGTAAATTCCCTTGAGAGTTCAACATGACCACTTAGAATCATATTAAAGGTAAAGGTCAAGGTATCCCCTGTGCAAGCACCGAGTCATGTCTGACCCCTGGGGTGACGCCATCTAGCGTTTTCAAGGCAGACTCAATACGGGGTGGTTTGCCAGTGCCTTCCCCAGTCATTACCGTTTACTCCCCAGCAAGCTGGGTGCTCATTTTACTGACCTCAGAAGGATAGAAGGCTGAGTTGACCTTGAGCCGGCTGCTGGGATCGAACTCCCAGCCTCATGGGCAGAGCTTTCAGACTGCATGTCTGCTGCCTTACCACTCTGCGCCACAAGAGGGCTATCATATTAGGGCTATCTAATACAGTCCAGCAGTGAAACGCAGTTCCTTAAACCCACTAGTCCTCAAAAGACCACTTACAGAAGCCAGACCAGATTGTGCCACAGGCAGAGAGCAGATGTGTTACCTCAGAATACAGCAGGGCAAATTGTCCCCAAATGACTTAAATGAGCTTAGCCATGCTGTGCATGTGACACCATATTTGTCCTGGCTGCCAACAGACATAAAGCTAATAGGAATATCACCTTTGTACCCTCTGGGGTTGGACCACTATGCCCTGAAGGCCTGGCTCAGGATATCACCCCCGCCCAGTTTGAGTGGCAGGCAAATTTTAGCCCATCTGCAGAGACATATGGATCTGATTGGATTCCTGAATGCTCTGCAGAACCCAGTGCCTCCCAGCAACTCATTGGTAGCACTGGTAGAGGACTGGCAGTCTCACCTGACTGCCGCCATTGACGAGATTGCTCACAGGTGCCCTCTCTGCTCAGACTGGCTCTGTGGTATACCAGGAAGCTAAGGGAGAAGAAGAGGGAAGTGAGATGGCTAAGGAGGAAAATTTGCGACGAAGCTACATCCTATTGCACGCTTATGACGGCATATAAAATGGTGGTCAGGGCAGCTAAAGGTGAATTTTACGCTGCCTCTATCGCATCCACAAGTTCTCGCCTGGTTCATTTAATTAGGGTAGTTCGAGTTTTGACTACCCTTAAGGAAGGGCACCAAAATAGTAGTTAGTTGGCACTTGGCTGTGAGGCATTTGCAAGCTTTTTTGCGGATAAGGTCTTGTTGTTCTGTTGGGACCTTCCTACCACCTTTAAGAGCCAGTTTGGTGTAATGGTTAGGAGTGCGGACTTCTAATCTGGCATGCCAGGTTCGATTCTGTGCTCCCCCACATGCAGCCAGCTGGGTGACCTTGGGTTCGCCACGGCACTGATAAAACTGTTCTGACCGGGCAGTGATACCAGGGCTCTCTCAGCCTCACCCACCCCACAGGGTGTCTGTTGTGGGGAGAGGAATGGGAAGGTGATGTAAGCCGCTTTGAGCCTCCTTCAGGTAGGGAAAAGCAGCATATAAGAACCAACTCTTCTTCTTCTTCTTCTTCTTCTTCTTAATACAGAAAGAGAAGTAGGGGCCCATTGGGTGGCTGTGGGGGAGGATTTATGTCTCCATCTGGGTTATTTCTCCATCTGGGTTATGTTTTATGTTTTATGTGGGAGTTTTATGGGATAGGGGTTTTAATGGGTTTATATGCCTGTAACCTGCCTCAAGTCCACGGAGAGTGGCGGGCTATGAATGAGTGAGTGAGTGAGTGAGTGAATGAAGTTAATGACATTCTGGACCACATACCTTTTTCTGGGAGTTCTTGATAAAAATAACAATTTGGGGCCAGGCTTACTTATTTCACATGGCACTCTGATCATAATTCTTGCATATTTTGTAAGGCAGCCTGAAGCTGAGAAAGAAAATAATATTTAGACTTTTATAGATTATCATAGATTACATAATTAATCTGGCATGGCTCTTTCTTTAATTTCCAAAATATGCCCATAACCTGAGAAATTTCTCCAGAATTTCCTGATTCTTCCCTCTGGATCTGCCACCACAGGCAAACAGTATTTTCAAATTGTCAATTGGAAACTTATTGGGCTGGCTCTCATGGATCCATGGATCACACAGACTTTCATATTATTGCCTGTGGAATGAAAAGAATGCTGAAAATATCTACCCAACCTATGGATCATTCTGAGAATTCATTTTAATTTCCATGGGAAAGTAATGTGAAAAATGTATAAAATTAGGTGGAAACATTGAAGGATTGAGCAAAAACTGCCCAAATTTGGTATACTTCCTGTGAGTTTAACTGTAAGTAGTATATAAACGTTAAAGGTAGTATCCAAGCTTCAAGGGACCATTAGATGGCAGGCTCCTAGTGATCAATGTTCATGACAAGGAAACATATCCCCAGCCATAACAAACTGCTGCTGCCATCTTTTAATTATTTAAGTGCTCCTAAATTATTAGACCTAGGCAAAACTCTGACACTTTCCAGATCCACTGTTGGATTGCTTGGGGGTTAAAGAACGTTCTGGGAAAATGCTTTCCTTGGAGTCAAAGCAGCCATTTCTATATAATGACAGATGAGAACAAGACATAATAGCCTACAACATAAATTGCTTGAAGAATAGCAGTAATATGTTTTTAGTGCTGAACTGTGAATTTGTGCAGGCATTTTGCAGATGGCTTTACCTCCATGAAATAACCCTAGCCACAGAATCATCTTGAAAAAAATTGAATGTGAATCATCTTGAGATAGTTTCCTTGAATGAGTTGTTTTTTTTTTTTAACTTCACCTCATCAGGATCTACTTCAGACTGTGTCATTTCCCCATCTGCCCAGGGAATTCCAGCACTAATAATGTTCTGGGATAGAATTCTGGTTTGGATATAAAATGACAAAACCTGTGGCAGATGAGATGTGGCTGTTTAACCCTTTGCACTGTACCCTACTATATACATTTATCTTTTGGCACTGCTTATCTAGCAACAGATATTCAGATTCCTTTGCTAGCCAAAATCTTACATTAGTATACTGACTCTGATTCACTTCTTATATTTTATGCACCTCCTTCCATAAGGCATCATACAGCTGGTCATATTCCTCATATTCCTTGTTAATTTGTTATATTTGTACCTTGCTTTACTAACACTCTTTTGCCAAAGCCACTTGCATTAATAAAGAGAGACAGCTGCTTCTTGGCACACAAGGGAATGGAAGTTAGAGGAAACGGTTGGGAAGGAAGATAATTTTCAATTGGGCCAGGGAAATCTTTCTTTAAGAACTAGGGGCAGAAGTAACTCTACAACAGAACCTCATGCCTCAAAAGTGCAGATGATCCCAGCTGCCTCTACCTCACGTCTCTGTAAATATTAATCTTGTACTATGCAATTAGCTATAGGATGCTGTAAAATGAGGGCAATAGGCATTCTGTGAAGCAGCATCAGTAGCTTAAAATCCTAGATGCAATTCAGTTTCCAGTTCTATATGCAATTAGTTCAGAGTTGGCTCATTGCACAAGCCATTGGGGAACCTAAATTTTAAGGAGAGCAGTATAGGAAGATGTGATGGACTTAGCTTGTGGCTATGATCACCTTCTGGGCCTACCAGGTTGGGTGGGAACAATGCAAGTGCCAATTGTACTGGCCAAGGATGCTGAAGTGCCTACCGGTTCAATTCATATTCTATTCACCTGTTGCAAACATGGAACTGATTTTTCACCCAACTGATATTCAGTTGTTAATGAATGTCTTGAGCCTCTTTAGTGGGTCCCCTCCCATGTGTTCAAATTGTACAGTACAATCAAATTGGCAGCATGTCCCAGATCATGTTCATTCTCACACAGCCTAAGAAGAATCATAGTCCCCTCCCCGCCGCCCAGACCTGCCTTCATTGCACAATGTCAATAAAGATCAAACCAATCATCATTTATAAATAAACCTATTTTTTTAAGTCTTGATGGAGCATTTTTCCATGGACACAAAGATTTCTGTTCAGGGAATGTTACTTTTGTAGTTCCCTATTTTGAAAGCAGCCCCAAATGGCCCCTGAAATCTTGCTCTTGGGAATATGGGAAGCAGAAGTTTGGGGAGCATTTTGGGCTGCTATGGGAGGAAGGATCTGCAACAGATGTCCTCTACAGTAGGATTTCCCTTAGTCTTCAGGGGTAGCCAAACTTACTCAATGTAAGAGCCACAAAATATGAGCAACTATTGCACATGCATTTTTATCATCAAATGTACATTTTATTACAAACTTTTAATATAAATATTAAAACACATATATAGAAGAAGAAGAAGAAGAAGAAGAAGAAGAAGAAGAAGAAGAAGAAGAAGAAGAAGAAGAAGAAGAAGACTTGGTTCTTATATGCCGCTTTTCTCTACCCTTTCCTCTCCCCACAACAGACACCCTGTGAGGTGGGTGAGGTTGAGAGAGCACTGATATTACTGCCCAGTCAGAACAGTTTTATTAGTGCCAGGGCAAGCCCAAGGTCACCCAGCTGGTTGCATGTGGGGGAGCGCAGAATTGCACCCGGTATGCCAGATTAGAAGTCCACACTGCTAACCACTACACCAAACTGGCTCTCCATATAATGATTCTAAAATAATAAACATTAAAATAACAAGTCTGTGATTTGTATTAACAAAATGAGGTTGCCAAAGTAGTAACAAGAGGACTAATTTCAGTATGTTCTGAGGGTGATATTGACTGCAGTGATGGAACAAAATGGCAGAAAGGGAAGGCTGAACAAGAATTGAGATGTAGGAACGTAAATGACAGATTTTAGCAAATGATTTGAGCTTCATGAAACATTTGGAACATCAGTCTAAAATCTTCAAATAGCAAAACTTTTCACTTTGTTTTTTTCCCTTGGTGCTGAATTTGGGTTTTTAACTTCAAAGCTTTATAATGGTCTGCATCTGGTCTAGGGAGATAGCTAGATAGCTAGGGAGTTCCAGAAGAACATCTGCTTCTGCTTCATTGACTATGCTAAAGCCTTTGATTGTGTGGAGCACAACAAATTGTGGCAAGTTCTTAAAGAGATGGGAATACTAGAGCATCTTGTTTGTCTCTTGAGAAACCTATATGCAGGTCAAGAAGCAACAGTGAGAACCGAGCATGGAATCACTGATTGGTTCAAAATTGAGAAAGGAGTTCAGCAAGGCTGTATACTGTCGTCTTGCCTATTTAACTTGTATGCGGAGCACATCATGAGAAAGGCAGGGTTAGAGGAGTCACAAATTGGGATCAAGATTGCAGGGAGAAATATCAACAACCTCAGATATGCAGATGATACCACTCTAATGGCAGAAAGCGAAGAGGAACTAAAGAGCCTGTTGATGCGGGTGAAGGAGGAGAGTGCAAAAGTTGGCTTGAAACTCAACATCAAGAAAACGAAGATCATGGCATCCGGGCCTCTCAATTCATGCCAAAGAGATGGGGAAGAAATGGAGATAGTGACAGATTTTATTTTCCTGGGCTCCAAGATCACTGCAGATGGGGACTGCAACAAAGAAAATTAAAAGACGCTTGTTCCTGGGGAGGAAAGCTATGGTAAATCTAGACAGCATCCTAAAAAGAATCATAGAATCATAGAATCATAGAATTGGAAGGGGCCATACAGGCCATCTAGTCCAACCCCCTGCTCAACGCAGGATCCGTCCTAAGCATCCTAAAGCATCCAAGAAAAGTGTGTATCCAACCTTTGCTTGAAGACTGCCAGGGAGGGGGAGCTCACTACCTCCTTAGGCAGCCTATTCCACTGCTGAACTACGCTGACTGTGAAAATTGTTTTCCTGATATCTAGCCTATATTGTTGTACTTGAAGTTTAAACCCATTACTGCGTGTCCTCTCCTCTGCAGCCAACAGAAACAGCATCCTGCCTTCCTCCAAGTGACAACCTTTCAAATACTTAAAGAGGGCTATCATATCCCCTCTCAACCTCCTTTTCTCCAGGCTGAACATTCCCAAGTCCCTCAACCTATCTTCATAGGGCTTGGTTCCTTGGCCCCAGATCATCTTCGTCGCTCTCCTCTGTACCCTTTCAATTTTATCTACGTCCTTCTTGAAGTGAGGCCTCCAGAACTGCACACAGTACTCCAGGTGTGGCCTGACCAGTGCCGTATACAATGGGACTATGACATCTTGTGATTTTGATGTGATGCCCCTGTTAATACAGCCCAAAATGGCATTCGCTTTTTTTACCGCTGCATCACACTGCCTGCTCATGTTTAGTTTACAGTCCACAAGTACCCCAAGGTCTTGTTCACTCACAGTGTTACCTAGAAGCGTATCCCCCATCCAGTAGGCATGCTTTTCATTTTTCTGACCCAGATGCAGAACTTTACACTTATCTTTATTAAATTGCATCTTGTTCTCATTTGCCCATTTTTCCATTGTGTTCAGATCTCATTGAACTCTGTCTCTATCTTCCGGAGTATTTGCCAGTCCTTCCAATTTGGTGTCATCTGCAAATTTGATGAGTAGTCCCTCCACCCCTTCATCTAGATCATTAATAAGTATGTTAAAAAGTACCGGGCCGAGCACCGAGCCTTGAGGTACCCCGCTACTCACCTCTCTCCAGTCTGATGAAACACCATTGACAACAACTCTTTGAGTGCGGTTCTCTAACCAATTCCCTATCCACTTAACTATCTGAAAATCCAGATTGCAGTCCTTCAACTTATCCATCAGAACATCATGGGGAACCTTGTCAAAAGCTTTACTAAAATCCAAGTAAATGATATCAACCGAATTTCCCCGATCCAGCAAACCTGTTACTTGGTCAAAAAAGGAAACCAGGTTGGTCTGGCAGGACTTGTTGGAGACAAATCCATGCTGACTTCCTTGGATCACCAAATTGTCCTCCAGATGTTTGCAGATCGCTCCCTTTAATATCTGCTCCATTATCTTCCCAGAGACATCACCCTGCCAACAAAAGTGTGTTTAGTCAAGGCTATGGTATTCCCAGTTGCAATGTATGGCTCAGAAAGTTGGACCATAAGGAAGGCCAAGCGTCAAAGAATTGAGGCTTTTTAACTCTGGTGCTGGAGAAGACTCTTGCGAGTCCCTTGGACTGCAAGGCGAACAAGCCAGTCAGTCCTAGAGGAGATCAGCCCTGACTGCTCCTTAGAAGGCCAGATCCTGAAGATGAAACTCAAATACTTTGGCCACCTCATGAGAAGGAAGGACTCCCTGGAGAAGAGACTAATGTTGGGAGCGATTGAGGGCAAAAGAAGAAGGGGACGACAGAGAATGAGGTGGCTGGATGGAGTCACTGAAGCAGTAGGTGCAAACTTAAATGGACTCCGGGGAAAGGTAGAGGACAGGAAGGCTTGGAGGATCATTGTCCATGGGGTCGTGATGGGTGGGACATGACTCCGCACCTAACAACAACAACAACAAGCATCTGGTCTGAGTTCAGTTTTTCTGAATTTCTCGAAGGGCCTGATGGACAGCTGGTTCCTTGCCATGAGATCCCAACACAGAAATGTGTGCATCTTTCCTTCTACCCATCTCAGGGCCTAGAGTTGCCTACCTCTTGGTGCCACACTAAGAAGCAAATGAGCAGGAGTTGGCAGCAGTGGGACCCCACAAGAAACCCTGGGTCCTGACAGCTCCCCCATCGTAACACAAGCCATAAGTGCACTGAACACACATAGGCTGAACTTTGCTTTGATTAAAAGTTTGATTAAAAGTGAGAGAGCAACTTTTAAAGGCATACACTCAATTGTGTGATTTGCCTTTCATTTGTACAGATCAGAAGGGGGGAGATGTTAGCAAATATGGACTCTCAAAAAAGTAGCTACATGTCCAAGGTGCTGGGGCTGAGCCAGCCACTCAACTGCAGCCTGCGGGTGGAAAAGAAATGGTTCTACCTTCACCTTCCACAGCTCCCACAGTCTACCTAGCCCAGCACCACCTCTCCAGATCCCTCCCGAGCTATGCAGTTCCCTCACCTCCTGACTTTTGCCTTGTGTTGTGGAGGCAACTGCAGCTGGGGTGGCACAAGGCAAGGTGATCAGTGGTCAAGCACAGGCATGCATGCAGGTGCCAGGGGCTCCTCAACAGCAAAAAAGGAGATTAAGACAACAACTCCTTTCCAAGACAGACACTAGCCTGGCAGGCTCTGGGCAACCAACGTGAAGCATCAGCTCTTCCCTTTTGTGAAGTAGACGGAAGTGGCAAGGAGGAAGCACACATGCACACATTCCCCTTTTCTTCCACCTTGTGAGACAGATAGAGGCAGCAAGGAGGAGCTGCATGCACATGCACATGCACACATTCTCTTTTTCTCCTGCTTCGCAAGACAGACGGAGGTAGCAAGAAGGTATGTGCAGACACACATTCCACTCTTATCCTGCTTTGTGAGACAGACAGAAGCAACAGGAGGACTCTTCTTAAGGGCTGCAAATGACCCTTAAGGGCAAGTGCTGGGTTGGGAGCCACAAAGTAGATCTCAAAGACCAATTATGCATGGGGCGGGTAGTCCGGGGTGGCGGGTGGAGCCATGCATAACTGCATACCAATTATGCATGATGCTGCAACCATCCTGGCCCTGGTCTGGCGTAGCACCCCGGATGGCCCGTGGTATGCAAATGTGGAAACTCCCGCAGTACTGTGGGCACCATCTGTGGCCCTTTTGGGCTGGCCCAGTGTATAATGGAAGACATCATACACCCTCTGCGGAGCCATAGAGCTGGACAGGGTGTTCCCCCACTCCTACCTAGGTGGGAGAGCAGCATGCTGCTCCCCTGCCATTGTGCAACATGCCCCCCAATCTCCACCCCACAGCTCACCAGGCTCTTCCAGCCCTGATGTTGTGCACGCTTGCATGCTACACTGGGGCAGTCCATGTATGCCGGGGGATTCCCTCCCCCATTCATATGCAAGAAGCAGTGGGGCATGCCACCTTGCTGTAAGGACCCGGCAGCAGCCCGCTGTGGCTGCTGCTGTGCATAATTGGTCAAAGAGTCACATGCGGCTCGCAAGCTGTGGTTTGGCCACCCCTTCTCTATGGTAAACAGCATCACCTGGAAGTGACATCACATCATCCCCAAACTTCATCATTTCCAGCAGCATCCCTGCAATCTCTCTTCCTTTGCCAAGACAGCATTGGGAACCTTACCTGAGCTGCTACAGTTGAACAGACCCCCCCCCCAATGCCTAAGCAGGAAGCTAAACTACAAGCCAAACTAAAAAGTGAAGTAGTCTGTTCAGCTACTCTGTCTCCTTGTTTATGAGTTGTTTATTAAGCTAATTTCCCCAAACACTTTTATCATTACTAATTAACTCAAAGCATCATTTACAGTGATTACATTCTATGAGAAAGAATTTGTGAATTAATAGCTTAAACATGGTAAGAATCACCAGTAGCTTGTTATTGAAAAGCACATCATTTTTCAAAAATGAAACAGAAGGAGCAAGTCAATCTCTTAATAGTAGACACTTACAGTACATATTTTGCTGAGTTTAATGAGGCAAATGTGATTACAAGAAATAAACTTAAGTTGCACACTTCAGAGCTCATTTTGTATGAGACGTGTTCTGCATTATAATGGGACAAGAATTACTTTACTAAAGGATCTGAAAAGACAATGCTTACAATAGTGATGTGGTTGCAATGCAAAGGTAAATCAAAACAGATCTTCAGAGAAAAGAAAGCCTGTGAACTGCACTGATATACCAGTAGCATACTCAAACACCTGACCGTGAATTATTTTATTGGTGAAATATGACTTCTGTTTCAGGGCTCCGGAAAATTTACATAATAATATTCCTTGATGACATTTGATTGATTTTTTTTCAGACCGATAGCTGTTTCTCTTAGAATACAAATTACTAATTTTGAAGTATGAAGATTTTACTTTGCTCTGACCTGCACTGCCTTCTGTAGTTCCTTTAAAGTATAAAGGGATTTCATAAGACAGCCTGAAACATCTGAGCAGTTGGGAACAACTTCTTAATTCTCTGCTGTTTTTTTGAGGCTGTCTTCTGCAGTCTTGCAGGGAGCCATTTAACCCCCTGCTTTCTGTTTGTCATGAAAAGCAGTAGGGACCAGAAAGCAGGGTTTTGAATGGCTTGGCTCAGCTGTTGAAAAACTCTGCTTTCTGCCCTTGTGAAAAGCTACAAGGAGCAGAAAGCAGCCATTTAAACTTTAAACTTTAAATGGCTCATGAACCAATACGAATTGGGTCAGTTTATCAACCCACTTCCCAGTGTGTATGGGTTCATGGTCTGGTTTGTGGATCAGCCATGAACATAACCACAAAAATGTGTTTCATGCCCATCCCTAGCTAAATGTATATAACATGGAAGTGTTATTTTGTGAAATTGACATGTTTTCTCTGTATGCTGTCTCTGATTACATATGGTTGTATTTTAATATTTTTGTAAAAGATAGAGGTACTACTGACAATTTATTTGTCTGTCCACTGGTTCAGAATTTGGGAGATGATTAAAATCCTCCTTTGAACACTTCTGTCTTTCACCAGGATACATTTTTGAGGAAAAAAATTATTCTTGACTGAAAAGTTGGACTTCTGTAATATGTTATATGTCTGGCTGTTTTTGAATTATATTTAGAAATTTCAGCCCATGCAAAATACAAGTGCAGTCATCACATGACCCTAATAATAAAGTATCTCCACTGGTTAGCATTATAATTTCAGATACAATTTAAAATGCTATTCTTAACTTATTAACTCTTAAATTACTTGGAACCAGGGCAGTTGATGGATACTCTTCTCCCATTGTGCTTTCCCATTTATTTAAATCATCACCTGAGGCCTTACTTCTGCTCTGACATTCTTTAAAAGTTAAGGGAGAGGTGTATAGATGCAGCATCTATTCAGTTGTGGAATCAAATTTATAAAACAGCTTTTCCTGAAGAGGCAAACGGATTATTTTTCACAGTTATCTTTTATTTTTCTAGCAAAAATGGGAGTGGGGCGACTTACCCCCGCTCCGAGTTGCCGCCGCGGAGGGCGGGCAGCTGTGGGGAGACGCGCCGCAGCTTGGAGCCGCTCCACGCGCTTCCCCGGGCGCCGCTCAGCGAGCCTCTTAATGAGGCTCGCCTGGGCGCACCGCGTTCGGGTGGGCGGGGGAGGAGGAGGGCGTGGCTAAGCCCTCTTAAGGGGCAGAGCAGGCTTGCTCTGCCTCTTTCCTCCCTGGCGGCACAGCAGGAAGCTTCCCTCCCTCCCTCCCTAGTTTCGATGTTAATTTTGATATGTGTTTTATTGTATTGTCACAGCTGGCGGGTGGCATGGGAGGATTCCTTTTGGGGGAGACAGGTCTGTGAACCAGCTCTCTCCCGTCATTGGGGTCTCCATAAGAGATGGCGCGTATGTGAGCGGGCGTGCCACCCGGCTGGGATGGCATGTTCACATTGCCGGATGGTTTGGGGACTCAGACAGAGGCTTACGGTGTTCCCAGCTGGCAAGGGGTATTTCTGCTTCAGGCTGATGCCATGGCAGGGATTCCAGGGCGCCATCTGGGATCATTAACAAAGCACGGTCTGCTGACCGTGTTTTGAGGTTTCCTCCTCATGCCAGGCCAACGCTCCTGCTGGAGTTGTGTTAATAAAAGCTGTGGCCTTTATTATTCCAAAGAGTTTGGTGTCGCGTCTTCCTTGCTGCCTACACTGCCATCCTGCCAGGCAATGGTTTTGATGTTTCTTTTGATGCTGTTCGTTTTGTTGTGACCTACATTTGCTATTACTATACAATATTTTGTTTATATAACAGGCTGGAGATTCACTTTATGGTTTTTCTGTAAGCACACATGGAATTGCAGGGTAAAAATTTATTTATGAATAAAAATAAATGCCAAAATAATGTATGTGGTTCATCAAGCAAACAGAGAACATTTAAAGCTCTGAAACATATCCAAAATTCATTAAGAGAGAAATAAATTAACCTCTGAAAATTATCAGACACTAGAAGACTCACTACTGATTCTTTCACAAAATACACATTTCTTTTCACTGGACATTTTTATATGTACCATAGGTGAGGTGAATCAATTAAAAAGAAGGCTAAACAGGCAAGGCTGAAGTGGAATATTATTCTGAGTAATTATGCCATTCACTTTCATGCACACACATTTAAGAATGGTTTTGGTTCAATGATGTGTTTTGCGTTAGCTGTGGCTCTTACATATCCTCATCAAGGGTTGTTGCATACATTTCACCTAACCTAACCTCTGGAGGGAGGAAAGATATTTCCATTAACAAAATATGCATAAATGTCCATGTTTTTTCAATATCTGTCAATTCATCTGAATGTATTTAGGAAATAGTTATTCTTTGTAATGATCCACATAATGCTGTACAAATTCCAAGATGTACAGTCTCTTCAGCTAAAGAAGAATAATCCATATCTTCCCTGAGCCATGATTTACTGGGGTTTACTGGCAGGGTGATACACATGTCCTCTGCCTTCTATTTGTTTTCTTCTGTTCCAAGGATATGTATTTTTTAATTCAGTTTATAAACACCTGTCCTGCTTTCAGTTCAGTTGCCAACCTAATGGCATTCATAGTGATGATGTCACCTTGGGGAGCAATGTGGGTAAGCAACCAACCTCCCATTACCCAGCTTTGTTGATTGATGGAATGCTTTCTCAGGTTCAAATGCTGAAACAAATGGACAAGTATCCTTCCTGGCAGCACATAAATCCTAGCCAAGGTACTTGCACAAGAACCCCAGTTAACATTCCTATGTATCTTTCTCTCCTCTTGCCTGAACAACACAGGGGAAAACAATGGGAAAGGAGTATAGCTTTTACCATGTAAAGAGGGTTTTTTTCTCCCTATGGAACAATTGAAGGCAACAAATCTCCATGAAAATAACTGGGAACCAGCTCTAGAAATAGCTTCTTTCATTTCTGATATTGGCACCAATCAGGATGGATTTGTGATCAACCTGCTTTGTATTGATGGCTTCATTCTCCTATGTTATTACAAAGATCTCAGATTTCCACAACAAATGTTTTGTGATGGGGACTCACTCAAGGACTGCCATTGCCAGTAGAAGGAAGCAGGATTGAAAATAAATAAATGGATCCCATAACACTTGGCCTTGCTGTACCCTCTCTAATGCAATGCATAAATAAGATTTTATTGGAATGAGATTTTTGAGGACAGCTAATAATGACCATGCCTTGAAGAGTAACCTCATTGCTATTCTGCTCAGAAAGAAACCTCCATACACCTTGAGTGATACTTTGACCCTGAATCTCACAGCCTTACATCTTCCAACATTATGTAATGAGGTACCATCCATCACACACAATATTGTCAACAACATTCAGAGAGCAATTAATCAATACAATAGAACCTCCCTCATCTAGGTATCTGGTGGGAAAGGGAAAATAGAAAGTATGGACAGAAGACAGGTATCTGGTGCAGAGAAGAAGAAAAAGTAGATAAGAATGTGTCAGAATGAATAGCTGTCATCTGAACTCCAGCTATGTTTCTAGGAAGATGTGACCATTGGTATGCCTCAGTTTAACACAGCTCTTCATAATGTTATTTGTTCACCTATTTATAATAAAACATAAATTCAGAAATGGATCTTTTGGTGTCTGGATTATATATGACCTATGTCTGCCTACCATAATGCTCTTTTCAAATGTTAAGCCTGTAATTATATCAGAACTTGTTGCACTGGCTGGTAATTTAAGAACTACATGTAAATTCTGTCTTGATACAGATGGCTGGATTCCTTCCTTCCTTCCTTCCTTCCTTCCTTCCTTCCTTCCTTCCTTCCTTCCTTCCTTCCTTCCTTCCTTCCTTCCTTCCGAAAATCCCCTCCCTGAATCATTACTCACATTTTTACAAAAGCCATAACTGCAGACAATCTTTTATCCTATCCTATTTGTAATAAACTACTAGCAGGCACTTCAAAATCTGTCAAAATTCACATGCCTATAAAGTCTGCTGGGGAAGATATTGATGGAAATAGTCTACATACTTTTAACTGCAATGATAAGCCTGAGAGCTTCACCCCATTTTATATTACCTTGGAACGTAATATTCTCAAGCGCGGCAATTTATTTACTTGCTTTCAAGAAGAAAAACAACGGACTGAAAATGGATGAGAGCTGGGTTTTGAGTGAAATAATGTAAACAGTCCCTGAGAAACAGGGATATGTTGGGATCATGAAAATAATTATTTTAGCAAAGGAATGAAAGGAGCATTTATTATATTGCCCCAAGGGTTTAGAGCTTGTGGAAGATAAGCAGTGGAATAAAAACGCAGACCAATAATTCTGGTGGGTTTTAGTTTTCTCTATAATTCATTTTAATATTTAGTTTTGTGAATGTGAGGAGTTGTAATGAATATCCTTCATAGTTTCTCTTTTACCTTGCTATTGCTTCCTCTTCCTTCTGCTTTGTGATGCAAAGTCCCCGATTTCAATCTCATTTTAGCTTCCAACTAGCAACCCACTATCTCTCAGTGTCAGACTCTGCCTGCAATATGGGGACAATAATGTCATCCCACCTTACAAAATTATTGTGAGAATTATTGAGATAATGTATGTGGAACACTCTGAAAACTCAAAAGTACCCTATAAATGCTAAATATTATTATCTTCGAACTGCCCCAAGTATCCTTCTGTTTATCTTTGCACCACACCAGCTTCAATAGCTGTTACTACAACAGTCACACATTGTTATACATGGTTCCACATACCTATTCCAAGCAAGCCACTAAATTGTGAACATATATTAACAGTGGCTAATTGGCCAACCATCATGCTAAATGTCACAAGATCAAACTATTTGAAATGCTCATTTTTAATTGCAAAGTAACTATTGCAGCAAATATATAAGTCTTGTGGTGTCTAATGACATTGAGCAGGGATTAAAAACAAGGCAAACTTAATTATCAATCACCTATTTTGCAAACATTGAAGTGGTCCCAAATAAACCAAAGATATCTAAGTACAATGTCTGTACACAGCTCTATGCACAGCTTGAGAATATCTTACTTATAGTCCACCTTTATCAGCGTTCCCCTTCTCCCAAACAGGAGAGAGTGTACAGGATAACAGAGTATTTAATAGATTGAAAGAATATTCAAAGTAAAAATGCTCTGAAACTGCATTTCAAGAATATGTGAAGCTGTTTCATACAGATTCAGACCATTGGTCCCTCAAGATCAGTATTGTCTACTCTGAGGGCCATGCTCTCCCGCCGAAAAGTCTTCTGCCCCCCACCCCCCGCCCCTACCTGGTGCACCCTATAACTATCCCTCTTGTTCCCCCTGTACTTTGTTATTATCAAGATCTTTGCTTAGGAAGATCTTGGCCTGCTTAAGCGTACTGTGGACTTTGCCTAATAAAGCTACTTTTGGAATTTGCAACCGGCTGTTGGATTTCGAATGCGCTTTCTCCAGAGGCTCCACAGGCTGGGCTCAGCCTGATTCCTGACTCTTTCTTTCTTTCTTTCTTTCTTTCTTTCTTTCTTTCTTTCTTTCTTTCTTTCTTTCTTTCTTTCTTTCTTTCTTTCTTTCTTTCTTTCTTTCTTTCTTTCTTTCTTTCTTTCTTTCTTTCTTTCTTTCTTTCTTTCTTTCTTTCTTTCTTTCTTTCTTTCTTTCCCTCTCTCCCTCTCTCTCTATCTATATATATAAACTGGCAAGCCGGGTTTGATTCCATGCTCCCCCACATGCAGCCAGCTAAGTGATTTTAGGCTTGCCATAGCACTGATAAAGCTGTTCTGACTGAGCAGTAATATCAGGACTCTCTCAGCCTCACCCACCCCACAGGGTTTCTGTTGTGGGGAGAGGAAAGGGAAAGAGATTGTAAGCCGCTTTGAGCCTCCTTTAGGTAGATAAAAGCAGCATATAAGAACCATCCATCCATCACGTTTATATACCACACTCACTTTAGGCTCAGAGTGGGTAACATTTTGCTTGCTGATAAGTTCCTTTATGTTTACTTTTTGGTTCTGCATGATACTGGGGGGAAAAATCTTTATTTTTATAGCCTGTATTTCCTGAATGCTCAGGGTGGGTAACAACAGTATTATTATTATTATTATTATTATTATTATTATTATTATTATTATTATTATTATTATTATTATTTATTTATTTATTTATTTATTTATTTATTTATTTATTTATTTATTTATTTCCCACCTCTCCTGACAGGCTCAAGGCGGGTCACAACAACTAACCCCATTAAAATTCCCATTAAAACATCAAACTACTAACATGACGGCTAAAAATCCCATCCCTCCCCCAATTATGAAGAGGAAAGGATGGTTTCAACCAATGGAGGGAACAAAGCACATGTGGAACAGACCCCTCCCTCCCAAACAGGAATTTACCAGTTAATTCAATGAAAATATGGAAAAGCCCAGAACCAATAAGCCTTAAGTACTGAAATCCTGCTGCAGCTCCAGTTGTATGAAAAGATAAAGCTTGTTCCTGCAGCCTATTTATTGTACATATTACAGTGGAACTGTCTGCTTCCCCCCCTCTGATATTTGTGTGAGTGCTGGGATGGAGTCCCTGCAGGGTTGTTTGTTAGTTGGAATTGTATATTGCAGGAGTTTTTCTGAAAGCAGTTGCTCCGATTCATCTATTTTCTTGCGAATAAATGGATGTTGTTTTGAACACAACTATCTCTGCAGTGTAAACCTAAGAACAAGAACTTGAATACTTACCCAATTGCTGATTTGCAAGCAGATGGGAACATCATAGTTCTCTTTTGGGCACATTCTTAGTTGCGATACAGAGAACAAACTCCCAGTAACAGGAAACAAAAATTTGAGCAAATACAGATGGCATATTATGGTTCCAACAAAAGGATTAATCATTACACATTGTCAACGTGGTTAGAAGTGAAGAACATCTCAGAACGCTTGTTTTAGGCTTTGACAGGAATAACTTTGACAGAAAATGAGGGGGTTACACATCTTCCCTACAGTTTGTAGAGTTCATGAATCTCATCATTGGGGAAATGTACAGGTCTTACTATCATCCTTGGACAGACAGGGATTCCTGCACCCTGCTTTAGATGGATTGTATGAAGCTGCCTTTAACTCACCAGTCATATATGGCAGCCCAAATAAACCTCCTAGTTTTTCTGTCTACTCAGGACTGGCCCCAATCGATTGCAGGTTAGCTCTGCTCACCTTGATTGGATACGATACTCACTAATTGCATCTAATGCAAAGGCCTTCCAGTCACCTGAAGTTCTATTTCATGGCATCTGTTTCCATCTGACATTGCAGTATAATTGAAGGTGAAATCCTCCACAGACTTAAAGGAGAGTATTAATAGGTCAGCTTAATGGGCTGTCAGGTCTCCAAGCAGGGCTGGCTTTAGGCATTGTTTCCATGTGAGGCAAAACATCACTGTTCTATCAGCTGTTACTGCATCACTGATTTCTTTCACAGCACACACACAATATCTATCCAAAGTGCATTCCAGTAGGTTCTCTTGATCCTCTTTTACTCCAGCATTCCATACAACTCTTCATTTCCCCTCACCTTAGAAGCACTTTACCCATGACAGCTGGGAATCCTTATCTCTTCCTCCCTCCCACACACTCTGAAAATCCTTGTTTCCTGTGATCAGCAGAGAAAGATACTGGTGTTGGTTGAGAGGTGAATCTTGAGACTTAACCAGCAATTCCTTTGTGGCTTAAAGCCAAGAAACCAAGGGGCTTAGCATCAAATGGCTTCAAGGTCACCAACATGCAGAAGAACCATAGTTCTTTAATAGGACAATAGCCCAGTTGTATCTAAAAAGGTCATGGGACTTATACATGAGACTGAGGAAGCTCTATTAATTTAGACAGATTCAGAGTTCAATAAGATGTTTCTCTGCATACAGTTATAGCAACTAACTTCCTTCTAGAATTTCCTTTAATCTTTTTTGTTCACTACAAGTCCTGGAGTGGATTAACATGTAGTTAACTCATGGCCCTCTGGAATATTGGCATGGATCAAGGAATGGAATTTGTTATCAACACCACAAACCGCTTCTGAAGGGATATGTACTTTCAGCAGTACTGGATGCATATGTGTGTTCTGTCAAGTTGCTTCCAACTTATGGTGACCCTATGAATTAGTGATCTCCAAGATATCCTATCATTAACAGCCTCACTCAGATCTTGAAAATCAAGGGTGGTGGCTACATTGATTGAGTGAATCCATATCATGTTGGTTCTTCCCCTTTTCTTGCTGCCTTCTACTTTTCCTAGCATTATTGTCTTTGCTAGTGACTCTTATCTTCTCATAATTGGACCAAAGTATTATAGCTTCAGTTTAGGTATTTTACCTTCTAGGGAGAGTTCAGTCTTGATTTGCTCTAGAATCCACTTATCAATCTTTTTGACAGTCCATGGTATTTGTAAAACACTCTTGCAACACCTAATTTCAAATGAAGTAACGTTCTTCCTATCTGCTTCCTTCACTGTCCAATGTTCACATCCTTACATAGTAATGAGGGAATTAAATGGTATGAATTATATTGGTCTCGTTCATCAGTGACACATCTTTATGTTTAAGGATCTTTTCTAGCTTCTTTATGACTGTCCTTCCCAGTCTCAATTTCCTTCTGATTTCTTGGTACTAGATGCTTAATGGAAAAAGTAAGTTAAAGGGAGGTTCTTTTTGAGGACGATGTAATACACAGACTACTGCAGCCTATCTGTGCTTTACAGGAGTACATGCATGCACATCAAAGTGGTGTAGGGACTAGGCTCCTGAGTTTGCAACACCTAGATTGGATTCAAATGGCCACTCAAGTCTTTTTTGGTGTTTGATTTCACTGTTCCAGCTGTGTATAGTGGAAGTGAGACATTATCTGCTATCCTTCCAATACGTGCAGTCACTATTTTGTCTGCATGGGGCAGCATGGTATTTTCCAAGTGCTTACTTAGTTTTGGTATGTGTGAACAGAGCTCCAGATTTTTGAAGGAATATATTTGAATATACTGAAACTATAGCACATGAAAAACACATGTTTCCCTAACCATATCAAATGTCCACACATATTGGGTAGATGGTGCATAGTATCTGCTCCCATTTCATGCAGGAAGTGCCAAAACAGAACATCAAAATAGAACTTTTAACAATTAGGCCTATTATGCATGTGTGTTTTCCCTTGCTTTCACCATGTGTGTCCATCGGGTTTTCTTGGTTGTGCAGCACTGATTTTCCTCACTTCAATACTCAGTTTGCTTTCTGGTCACTATTTTCCTCGGTTTTCTTAGAGTTTTTTTGTGCCGCGTTTTCCTTGTTTAACTTCCAAGCCAAAGATAATTCAAAAGCATACAGATTTGCTTGGATCCCCCCTACCCTTTTACTACCCCTCAAAGGTCATTCTTCCTCCCAAATGGATCTTGGTCCACCCACTCTGCACCTTCCACCATTCTTCCCCCTTCATAGGTGTAGAAGCTCTATTTTTCTTCATTGTTTTACATTTTTATTTTTTGACAAGTGGCAAGTCTATTGATATGAGACTATTGCTAGTCTCAGATAACTCAACAAAAATATTAAAATGTCATGGGGAAAGTTTAAAAGGAGCTGCATGAGGTACTGACTTGAAAGAGGAGGCAAATGATAGCATCCCCAGTGCCAAAAAAAGAAAAAAGAAAAAGATTTCAGTGCTGCATGCAAACAAATAAGGAGAGGGGAATCAGCTTGGAATGAAAGTGACATGATATGTAAAGAGAGAGGGAGACTGAGATGGGAAGCCTCAAGCTTTGAAAACATTTTTCTCTTTAATATTTTGGTGAACAAAGTTGGGGAGGAGGCATTCTGGCAGTCTCAAAAGCCTAACGTTAAAAGGGCAGCTGAGCCACATGGACTTTATGCAAACTGCTGAACTTAAGAATCAGTTGGGATTGATCCATTTGGAGGTCAGAGAGCAATCAGCACAGGACAGACTTTTAAAACCAAGGTCATGACCAGTGTACGGGGTGGGGGGTGTCAAATTAGAGAATCACAAAGAGAAAACCATTTAAATTTGCAAGGAACCACAGAAAATTAGCATTACTAAGCAGCTGTTAGGGCATTGTGGAAAATAATTCCACTTTCTTTTTAATTTAGTGGGAAAAGGCCACTTTGCACAGGCACAGTCCCGCATACTCACATGTTGCCAATGACCATAGCTTGTGATGCCAGTGCCAGTGGGTTCTACCATGCGTTCCATACACTCAACAGGTTTCCTCATATTATGATTTCATGTGACTCTTTCCCATTTTTCACAGTGACCAATAACACAGCAGATGATCCCTTAGGGCTTGGCAATATGGAAAGCGGGGCTTCACAGTTCTTTTTTTTTTAAATCTTGTTAATTTCAGCATCAGGTTGTTCGCTTTTGCCTGCTTTCATTTCTGTTTCCTTTCATTCAACAATCTAATGCTAAAATGTTTGCCCAAAACTTATACCATGAGGATTTAAATGTAAGTTACTTGCTGGACACTACTGTACAGCTATGAAAGGCAATTGCATAAATCAAAAGAAAAAACATTTGACACCACCCCCACATGTCACACGTGATATTCTACCCACCCTGATTTAGAACAAATACACCAGAGGAAAAAGAATAGTGTATAATCTGGGTGTATAGTCAAGATTAAAGGTTTATTGCTCTGAAAATCTGCACTAAGATGTACATGTATAAAAGTCCTTACTCCAGACTAGTTGCCATCTCAAATCCTTGCTTGCCTCACAGGCTTTTTATGAGTATAAAATAAAACAATCAAAATAAAGCAGAATATAGAGTAGTGAGCATGGCCATGTTTCTGTTTCTGTCATCACTATGTGCTGGCCAAGAGAATGTTTTAGCAGCTGGTTGAGATGGGCATGGCCAAGCAAGACTGGAATATCTGTGGTCTGACCTGAGCTTTATTGCCTGCAAATATCTGTGGATTTTCTGTCTTTTTGACTTCATACCTTAGGTTTGCTGTTAGAAATGTAATGGAAACTAACATACTACCACTAGATTTTCATTCTCTATTGCCAAAATTAATACTTACTGGCTGAGAGTCAGGGTCAGCCTTGCGTATTGGCATTATATTAGTGTTTTTAACAGCTTAGCACACATTGTTGAGAATAAAAGGGATTTGGTGCATATTATTTTAGTCATCAGTCACAAACTGTCATTGACATAATTATGTTGTTTAACTGGATTAGGATTAAAGTCCATATGAATGACTCTTTGCTTTTTATATAATTGCTTTTAAACAGTGTTTCTACTTTAACCAATTTTGATACAGTCTAGTGCAGGGGTAGTCAAACTGCGGCCCTCCAGATGTCCATGGACTACAATTCCCAGGAGCCCCGGCCAGCATTTGCTGGCCGGGGCTCCTGGGAATTGTAGTCCATGGACATCTGGAGGGCCGCAGTTTGACTACCCCTGGTCTAGTGCATTGGACTGCCATCAGTTATTAAGTGATGTGAGAAATCATTCAGTGTCTGGGGACAGCTCTTAGCCCATCCTTGGTCTAGGTGCCTACAGCAAATGTTAGAACTTCCCCAATGCTGCTGGAGCAAAGTGGAACACCCTCAACCTATCTTTTAGCTAAAGGTAGCACCTTTGACTCAGCAAGAGCTCCCAGGACAGACTTTGGGTGGCAAGTAGCAGCAGTTGTTACTGAGACAACAAAGATGATGCTGGGGAAGAGCATGCCTCAAAGTGATCAGGCCAGCTGGCCAACATGGAGGCAGCCAGCATCAGTCCAGCCATGATAATCTGAATAAGAAATGGAAGGGTTCCAGCCAGCCTAGGAGGAGACAGACAGGGACAGATTTAGCAGAAGGTCTCCCAGGAACCAGGCAGTGACCTATTATGGACGGCAGCAGCCATGCTGGGCTGCCGCTGTTCCGTTGTGGTGAGGCAAAAAGCTCCGCCGTTCCCAGTGTGCGCACAGGGAGGGGCTTCTCAAATTTTTTTTTCATAAGATTCCCCATGATGTTCTGATGGATAAATTGAACAAATAGAAGGACTGCAATCTGGATTTTCAGATAGTTAGGTGGATAGGGAATTGGTTAGAGAACTGCACTCAAAGAGTTGTTGTCAATGGTGTTTCATCAGACTGGAGGGAGGAGAGTAGCGGGGTACCTCAGGGCTCGGTGCTCGGTCCGGTACTATTTAACACATTTATTAATGATCTAGATGAGGGGGTGGAGGGACTACTCATCAAGTTTGCAGATGACACCAAATTGGGAGGACTGGTAAATACTCCGGAAGATAGAGACAGAGTTCAACGAGATCTGAACACAATGGAAAAATGGGCAAATGAGAACAAGATGCAATTTAATAAAGACAAGTGTAAAGTTCTGCATCTGGGTCAGAAAAATGAAAAGCATGCCTACTGGATGGGGGAAACGCTTCTAGGTAACACTGTGTGTGAACGAGACCTTGGGGTACTTGTGGATTGTAAACTAAACATGAGCAGGCAGTGTGATGCAGTGGTAAAAAAGGCGAATGCCATTTTGGGCTGTATCAACAGGGGCATCACATCAAAATCACAAGATGTCATAGTCTCATTGTATACGGCACTGGTCAGACCACACCCGGAGTACTGTGTGCAGTTCTGGAGGCCTCACTTCAAGAAGGACGTAGATAAAATTGAAAGGGTACAGAGGAGAACGACAAAGATGATCTGGGGCCAAGGGACCAAGCCCTATGAAAATAGGTTGAGGGACTTGGGAATGTTCAGCCTGGAGAAAAGGAGGTTGAGAGGGGACATGATAGCCCTCTTTAAGTATTTGAAAGGTTGTCACTTGGAGGACAGGATGCTGTTTCTGTTGGCTGCAGAGGAAAGGACCCTCAGTAATGGGTTTAAACCAGTGGTCCCCAACCTTTTTATCACCGTGGACCACTCAACACTTGACAATTTTACTGAGGTCCGGTGAGGGGGGTTAGTTTACTTCTCTACTCTCAACCACTGCCCTAACGCTCTCTGATCGCTATGGTAATGTTTAAACATCCCTTCAAAATAAGATACAGACATGCCACAACAATGAACATAAGGAACATTTTATTTTCATGGAAATTTTAACTCATGACAATGACAAATCAATGGGAACCCTGAGCTTGTTTCTCTGCAACGAGATAGTCCCTTCTGGGAGTGATGGGAGACAATGACACCCGAAGTGTGTTGTAAAGGGCTGGGGGGGGATGAAGTAAAGGGCCGGGAGGGGGGGGGAGAAGGCGTCCTTCGCGGCCCACCTCCAATTAGTTGACGGAGCACATGTGGTCCGCAGCCCACAGGTTGGGGATCACTAGTTTAAACTACAAGTACAATGATATAGGCTTGATATCAGGAAAAAATTTTCACAGTCAGAGTAGTTCAGCAGTGGAATAGGCTGCCTAAGGAGGTGGTGAGCTCCCCCTCACTGGCAGTCTTCAAGCAAAGGTTGGATACACACTTTTCTTGGATGCTTTAGGATACTTAGGGCTGATCCTGCGTTGAGCAGGGGGTTGGACTAGATGGCCTGTATGGCCCCTTCCAACTCTATGATTCTATGATTCTATGATTCTCCAGAATATACTGGTCGCCCCAACGCTGGGCTGGAAGCTCTGGGAACACTCCGTGGCGCGTGTACAAAGGACTGAACTGCACTTTTAAGAGCTAAGAGTGCAGGACAATCCTGGCTGCTGAGTATTATATGAATGGCTGAGGTAAAAATGCAATAACTGCACTCGTACAACTGGTAAGAAAATAGGAATTTGGTTCAGGCTGGTCTAGCCTGTCAGTTGACATTGAAATATCTTTGTTGTGCCCTTATCCTCATCAACAGATCCAGCATGCTGGACTCCTTTCCTGCAGTTGACTAACATGACGGTCAGATATGCTGATGTTGTTAATGTCAAATACTATGATCATCAACAAAATTCCCATTGTGTAATTCACAGGTGGCTGGCAAAACAGTGACATCTAAACTATTGTCAAAATATTTTTAGTTCTTTCTTACCATGATTGCTTTCAGGGGTTCATTATGAAACTTTTTTCTTCTTGGAAGCAGATGCTGTGATTTTGAAGTGTAAGCTTATCTAAGTAACATGGCAAGGAATCTATTACACAATGCAAACTCAGAATGCACATAGTAGGCCTGCGCATACCTCCTTGCATCATAGATATCATTAACATGTTGTGTAAAATGCATGCATGTGTTGTTCATGACTGTATATCTAATAATGGAGGAACGGGGCATTTAAATTAAGGATATTTCACCTGTAGACATATGTGTTTATACCTGTTTCATCTTCTTATTTTTATCTATTGAGACACATGCGGTATTTTCAAATTTGCATTATTTGAAGTGGCCTGGTATTCAAAGAGAGATTGGTTTCCTCTTTTGACTGTGATTGGTCAGATCGGATAGTTCAAATGTTTCCAGTGATCTTATGCCAGGATATAAGACATTTCTCAATACCTGTTTTTTTCATCAAACCACCTAATTGGCATGAGATGCAGCATTCCAGAGTCATCATCCCACTTCATGATGCCTGTGTGAGTATGAGAAAGAAAAAGAGAGTGCCCCCCAAAATGACAATTGGAGGTCATCATTTCCATATGTAGGAATATTTTAAAGGCATCTGTGTTCTATCACATTCACTTTGTGCACCCTTGCCAACTGTCTAATGTTGTCAAAGGGCACCTTAGATAGTTTTCTCTGTCTTGTGAGAATGTACTTCAATACCTGCTAACTCAATCGAAACATAGGACAGATTCAGTATTTCCTTTGCCAAGGCTTCTAACAATCAGCTGGAAATATCTGTCCATAAGACTTTGCTATCTTAATTTAAAAGCTACTGAAAAACATGTAGGAAACAAAAGTAAACAATGAAGGCAAAAATGTTTAGATGAATGTACATAAGCAGAACTGTCCAACCCTAAAAATTTAATTACAGAACTTATTACAGATTTTTATTTTTTGAAAATTACAGTTCTAGCATTCAGGCTTTGACTCTGCATTTCAATTTCCTTTGAATCTCCAGCACTGCATAAAGCATCTGTCTTTTTCTTGAGAGGCCCACCTATCTGCAGAGATGATTATTTTCACAGTTTGTCCATTCCCTCTGAGCCAATGTAGTATTGATTTTAATCCATATCTGTGACTATGGACCATTCATAACTTGTTAACAGAGAGTAACAGATTTGAGTTATGTAGTGCAGTTATAGTACAATCCTAAACAAAATAACACCCTTCTAAACCCACTGACTTCAATGGGTAGTACTCTCTCTCTCTCTCTCCTCTCTCTCTCTCTCTCTCTCCTGGCAGACAAGCCAATTCTTAAAACAGGAGATGACTGGTTCCCTGGAGTAGAGGCTGGATTTTTAGAGGATGATTACCACAAGGGCTTTCTCTAGTGGTAGTTGCTTCTGGGCCGCTGCATTTTTCTAAACAAGGGGCAGTGGGTCCGTCAAGAAGATACTACCTGCCACACGAACTAAATGGTGAAGGGAGGGTGAGGGAAGGGTTGGCCCGCATGAGAAATGGCACTGAAGGGGCAGTGGGATTACAATAGGGTTGCCAGGTCCCACACATATACCTGTTGGGGGATGAATCATAGAATCATAGAATAATAGAGTTGGAAGGGACCTCATGGGTCATCTAGTCTAACCCCCTGCACTATGCAGGACACTCACAACCCTATCACTCATCCACTGTAACCTGACACCCCCTTAAGCCTTTCCAGAATCAGCCTCTCCGTCAGATGGCTATCCAGCCTCTGTTTAAAAATTTCCAAAGATGGAGAACCAACCACCTCCCGAGGAAGCCTGTTCCACTGAGAAACCGCTCTAACTGTCAGGAACTTCTTCCTGATGTTTAGACGGAATTTCTTTTGAATTAATTTCATCCCATTAGTTCTGTTCGGTCCCTCTGGGGCAAGAGAGAATAAATCTGCTCCATCCTCTACATGGCACCCTTTTAAATACTTGAAGATGAGGGGGTAGTGTTGCCAGATTCAGACTGGGAAACACTTGGAGATTTGGATATGGAGCCTAGGAAGGATAGGGAGTTCAGTGGGGCACAATGCCATAGAGTCCACCCTCAAAAGCATCCATTTTCGCCAGGGGAAGTGACCTCTGTTGCCTGGAGATGAGCTGTAATTCCAGGTAATCACCACCTGGAGGCTTGCCTTCTTAAATTAGAACAAAGCAGAAAAGCCTTTAGAGAAAGTAAAAGAAAGCCAGATCAAACATATGCCCATATAAATTGTCATTTAAACAGAGCCTTAAATAAATGGATAGAGGGGAGTAAAGTCACAACATTTGAATAAGCAACTAATAGGCTTAGAACAGTTCTAATAGGCTTAGAACAGTTCTCACAATTTGGATGGTTCCTGAAGCATTAAAAAAAACCCTAAAGCCAGTGGCTGAAGTCACCACTTTATTAGATGAGATTGAGGGGGACTTGGGGGGATCTTTTTGTGATCTCTCATCAAGAAAAATAAAGTTTGGGGCACCTCAGGAAAAATTGAATAATCTAACCCAGCAAGGTAGGATATCTCCTGCCCCCAATAGACAGGGAGAGATCACTGTTAGCAAGAGGGACATATAAGAGTTTATTGTCCAAAATTAGAGAAGGAAAAATCCCAAACATCACCCAAACTATCAGAAGACTGAAAAGGACTGAAGCAACCATAGAAAGCCCAGTGACATACTCTGAGTGACAGGAAACACAAACAGACAGACCAACAAAGGTCTTGCAAGTCTGGAAAGTGCAGGAAGATATAAATAAGGAATATTTAGAACTTGTAACTGTAAATGGTGCACAAACAACTGGTTGGAGAGGACAGAGCTGAAGTAACTTTGCTCAAGCCTGGCCTGGTAAGTAAAAATCAGTATTGGCCAGGAAGGTCCTATGAAACCAAAAGCATCAGTGGCCTAGAATTTCAAGTGGAGTTAGCTGAACTCCCAATCAGATACAAAGGCTTTACAAGGAAGTGGACAGTGAGACTGTGAATGCATTGAGTTGTTCCAGTTTTATTAGGTAATGACTGGGCCTAGACAAGAACAGTAGCTGCAGTTGCCAGCAGTAGGCTTCAGGCTTCAGAAGGGCAAACATCACCAGCCAAACACAGTCAAAGTGAGGTTTGGAGGTGAGGTATCAAAAGGGTACTATGCCTCAAATATCATCCTCCAAAGGAGCCATTTTTGCCTGGGGAGCTGATTTTTATAGTTTGGAGATGAACAGTGATTGTGAAGTTGAAGGTCAGGCTGAGGCAGTGGTGGAGTGTCACAGGTGTGCATTGCCTGGGCAATGGGTTCTGGCCAGCCCTTACCAACAACAGTTTTCTAGAGCTTGTTGTATTTTTTATTTTTTTTGCACTACCCAATGCTATCATCATAATCATGGAAAGCGTTCACCAGCCACTTCAGAGGAAGGTGCAGGAGAGAGTTTAAAGACCCTACCAAGCAGAATATTTGGGAGTAGATCTTCAAAAGTGTACAATGCCCCAAGATCCACCCTCTGAAGGAACCATTTTCTCCAGGGGAAATGATCTCTGTTGCCTGGAGATGAGCTGTGATACTGGGGGATTCCCAGATCCAGCCTGGAGGCTCGCATCCCTAAACCTCAGTTTGGTACAATGCCACAGAGTTCCCTCTCCAAAGCAAACAGTAGTAAATTAGTACAAATTTGTACTGATTTTACTCTAAGAATCACAACAAAGCTTATTCCTGTAGGCAGGCATCCTAAACCTCAGTAACATACAATGTCACAGAGTCCCCCCTCCAAAGCAGCCTTTTTTGCCTTGGGAACTGATCTTTATAGGCTAGAAAGCAGTAATTCTAGGAGATCCTCAGGCCCCTCCTGGAGGTTGGCTACTCCTGCGTTGGAAATATTTCTTCGGGTTTGGAGGTGAGTTCTCTATTGCCTGGAGATGAGGTGCGATTCCGGTGGATCCCCAGATCTCACCTGGAGGCTGGCATCCCTAAAACTGAGTGGAGTCCAATGTCTCACAATTCACCTTCCAAAGCTGCTGTTTTTGCCTAGGGAGATGATCTTTATAGTATGGAGGTGAGCAGCAATGGCAGAGACAAAGCGTGCCCTACTGGCTGAGGTGTGAGCAGGGTCACACAGGTGTGTCCCACCTGGGTAGTGGGCTCTAGGCAGCCCAACAACTGTTTTATAAAGATGGAGCTCCTCTGCCAGATGTTTGGTTGAGGCCAGGGCAGAGCTGGGAGTTGCCAGTCTGAAGATCCCACCCTAATTTCTAATGATCAGACCCCCGGGCTACCATTGCCCAGGGTCATCTTATTGAACTATAGGCCAATTGCAGCAGGGTTGGGGTTGGGATTGGGAGGGTCAAAAAGCTGATTAGGTTGCCACCTTCTTTCCTTCTATCTTTCTATTTATTGTTCTAAGGTTTTATGTATTTTATATTGTGGGGCACTTGTTTTTATATTTGTAAACCACCGAGAGATGGCTGTGGCTGAGAGTGGCAGCCTAAAAATTTAAAACAAACAAACAAATAAACAACCCCCTTGTGTTTTTTGCACAATGGGCTTTACTGCTAGTTAAATATATCACTAGTTTCGAAGCCCATTCCTAAGAACGGGCCCTGAATGGGTCCCCTTCCCTGGCCCCTGGCCAGGCAGCTTAAGGTGGCTTTGGACCACAGCTCACAACTAAATCAAATGGGGTGGGCGGGGGCTGGGCAGCTTGTTAGCAGGACTGAGACAGGACTCAGGACTTAGCAGGCAGTCAGTAGCCTGGGAGGCCCTCATCAGCAGGCCCAGCCTAGCAGGCCAAGAGGCCCTCATTAGCAAGCCCTCCACCATGACCCGTTGCCCAGGGCCTCTCCCCTTACCTGTTGCTGGCTCCAGGCACTGAGGCATCTGAGAGCAAAGAGGCTAGAGTCCAGGGATGGAGGGCAGGAGCTGCAGGGGCAGGGCCAATCAGGACAAAGCTGGCTGCACCCTGATTGGCCCTATTCCAACTTGGACAGCCGGACACGTCCCACCCCCTAGGCTGTTTCAGAAATATATAGAAGAACAACAATGGATAAGGATCTGAGAAAATCACTTGTTTTCTTCTGACCATGTCAAAAAACTATGAATGGCTGATTAACAGGTTTATACTAAGGTTTTGTTTTGTTTGCAAAATAATGCATGCTATAAAGAAGTTACTGATTCTAATCAATCAACAGCCATTACTGTAATTAGGGATGACTTAGGTAGGATTTAATGATGTCATAGCATTTATTTATCACATTTATATAATTGTGGCTGATTTAATTGTCTGTTAAAGCAACTGTCTGCTGAGTGGAGCAGTCATGCAGCAAGTACAGGGGTGGGGAACATTACTGATTTGGGGTGCATCAGAACGAACATAAGCAACCCCCCCCCCCCAATTTTGCTGTATTGCATTGCTAGGCCAAACAATATCTGAAAAATCAGTTCAAGCTCATCATTGCTGAGTGACCCGGAACAATTTGACGTTTTATTTCCATCTTGCAATCTCCATTCACATCAACTTGTGATCCCCCCCCCAAAGGAATTCTTGAATACATTCAGTCTCTTCACCATCAATTGTTATTGTGACATATCTATTTTTGTAGTGGTCATTATTTCTGTCTTTTTAGAGTTTAAGAAAAGGCCAAATTTCTTACTTACTTCATTGACCTTTGTGATCAGCTGTTCTAGGCCTTCCTTAGTTTCTGACAGGAGGGTAGTGTCATCAGCATTCTGAAAATTATTAATATTCCTTCCTCTAAACTTAATTCCAGTGTTTGATTATTTGAGTTCAACCTCTCTCATAATGATCTCAGCATACAAGTTAAACAGGAAGGGGGAAAGAATACAACCTTGGCACACTCCTTTCTCTGTTTTGAATCAGTCAGTGTCACCAAATGGTGTATGCACAATGGCATCTTGGCATAAAGCGACCACATTCATTTGATCAAATGTACTGGAACCCCCAAATTTTGCAGGGCCTCCCACAATTTGTTGTGATCCACACAATCAAAAGCTTTCTTGTAGTCAATAAAGCAGATGTAGAAATCCATCAGATATTCTTGTGACTTTTCCAAAATCCAGCACAGGTTTGTTATATGATGAGATCAATTTAAATACCTCACCTCCCACAGAGCTTGCCAAACAGCTGATCTTGCAGAGAGAACTCTATCCACAGGATGGGCTTGGGTTCTAAAGAGCCTTCAAAACAGGTGATCCTCCATGGGATGGGGTTGTGTTCTGCGGGGGGCCCTGGCTTGAACCACCCATCCCACAGAAGCTGCAGGCTCACAGTCTATTTAGTGATCTCTTTTACTCCCCTCCCTTTGTTAGGCTACAAGTTACTTAAACTTAACAGTTGATGGTCAGACATGTCAAGTGTCTAAATGGCTGGCAGCCATTTCAGTGCTCCTTTTTCATACTCTGGTATGACTTGCAACCATTCCAGCCTTACAGCAGGCTGGGTCCAAACTATTCTACTTTGGAAGAGAGGGAGTGAAACGGAGGGTTTGAACAGTTGCCAGCCACTTAAACTTAACAGCCGATTGGTGGACCAGTCAAGCTGTTGAATTTAAATGGCCAGCAGCCATTTCAGTGGCAGAGCTGCTGAATATGCTTGAATAAAGACAATAGTGGTAGTCGATACTGATTAGAGAATCTGTATTCATATTAGAAATACCATAAAAATACTGATAAGGGATTTTTGGGGTATATTTTCTGTTTGGGTGAACTAAATGCACATGCCTATTGTGAACAAGGGGAGCATACCTGTGCAGACACTTGCAGATTCTTTCAGTCCCCTTCCAGTGTGAGTCCCATGCTTAAGGCAGCTAAATCCATGTATTTCTGAGGAACCGGTCCAGAACTAGTGGCATGATAGGAAGGTTTTTCCTAACAATTCGGCACGAGGCCACTGTAGTTTTTCGGTACTTTTTAGAGGTACCCATTAGCACTGAGTCGAAACTGGAAACTGTGTACAGGAAACAAATGGACAATTTTTGATTCAGACAGAATTGATTTGGCCAAATCCAAACTGATTTAGGTACTTTTCAGCTTACCAAAACTGAATCACCCATCCCTATTGCTGACATCACACATCCTCATGGCCATCCCCAGCCCCCAATTCTACAGCTGGCTGCCAGACTTGACCAGGCAACCCTACATGGAGACACAGCGCCAGGCATCAGTGGCATACCCAGAAAAAGGGGCAGCACTGTCATGTGATTTCCAGACAGGCTGCAGATCTGTGGCTTCCTCTAAGCCAAGGCAGTAGCTGTGCAGTTGGGAATAGATGTGCAAGCAGCTCCAGACATTATCAAACCCCATTAAAATAAATATTTGCATGAAACTATTGATATCCTAAAGAAACTGCAGTCCATTGACTGTCTCTCAGACAATAACATCTTGGAAACTAAGGTTATGTAGTTGTATATACCAATATTTTACACAACAATCTACTACAAGCCATCAAGAATATTATTATACCACAACATTTTTTACTTTGTTCCAACTCATAATTGCTTCAGAATTGGTAAGAGCTTGTGTCTTCAGGTTAATGGTGCAGTCATGGGTACCATCAGCATGACCTCACAATATGCAGAAATATACATTGTTGAATATTGAACAGCAGTTCCTCAGCTCTTCTTCATTAACCTTTCTCCTGTACTTGAGATTTAAGAGTGGCATTTTCATAAACTGGAAGGAAAAGTAAATAAAAACTTAAATAACCATAAATGGACCACATTCCACACATTTGGAATAACTGCATAATTCAAATGGCTGTGTTTTCCCTCACAGCACACAGAATTAGATTGACTTTACTAATTGAAAGCCTGAAAAATAATTAACCACTGAAATATCTCCTGCTACTCGACAACTTTAAAAAATCTTCATATCACATCCAAAAATGCAGCATTTAAAAAGTTTTCAAGCAAATTAAAGAGTCTCTCAGTGATTGTTTTCCATTGCAGCTGTATAATTTTGATTTCATTATTTTAATTTCACTTCAAGTTATAATTCCTCCTCCAAAGATTTATTCTGTTGGGACACAGAAGCTTAAAGTGTATGGTGTATAGTCCATTACAGAATATCCAGAGGCATAAGAGTTGATTAGCACATCATTTTTTTTGACATGAAAATATCGTAGCTACGATGCAATCTGGCTTACTAACCAATTCCATGATAGTATTCTACAATAGCAGTGGCTGACATGGTGGGGTGGGGAGTATCAAAATTAGAGTGATCAAGCCGATATTAAGCAAAGTGCCACCGATTTCTATTAGAGACATTTAAGCACATGCTTAAGCACATTTAATTAAATGCTCTCTTCCATGGAAATCAATAAGTGTTAAAAATTAAGGGCAGTCGGGTCATACTCAACATGACTGTGTCTGCAGTTTTTCAGAACCATCCACTTAGATCCATCAGTAGAAGAATTGTTCCAGAAGTAAAATTCTCTGGGCCATTCTGCATGAGTTTAATGTAGCAGAAGGCTTTCATATTGTAAACACTACTAATTTGCAGTTCTGCAAGACGTTGCACACAATCTGCAACACTCCTGCAACAGTTCCGCAAAAAGCAATTTGTTGTAGCGCTTCTAGGGAAATCGGGAAAAGTGGATTCACCCTTCGAAAAGCACTACACTCTTGTGAACAATCTGCAACACTAGCGAAAAAGACCTGTGCGTTCTCATTGTTGTGGTTCCAACAAAGTCCCTTCCCCTGGCTGTCTCCTCCGAACTTCCAGCGAAGCGATCGCCATTTTTTTTTCCTCGGAGCAAGCAGGGAAAGCAACGAACCAGCAAGGTTTCATTCACCCAGCGAGGCTTCTCTGGCTACAGTCCCTCCACAGAAGTGCTTTAAAGCTCCCCTAAGTCCCCAATCACAACACAGCCCCATTTGCAAGTTCCCTTTATTTTCAGCCAAAAATCGCGCCCGTGCAGGGGGGGTGGTGGTGGTAACGATGACTCGCCAGCTCACACGCCAGCTAGATGAGTCTCTCCGTTGCAACGAATCAATGCATATTCGTTGCAATGTGATTTTTTTTTAACCTGTGCTTAAAGGGAAAGGAGCTTTTCCGGAGCATGATAACAACTGCCCATTGGGTGTTCATTTGATTGACGGCCAGGGGTGGGACCAAGCACAGAAAAAATCGCTTCCTTTCTAGCGATTCCTGCGAGACTGGAAACCTGTGGGAAACGAATGAAACCCTACTGGATTCCACTACAAGTGAAGGTATGCGTAACACCGAGATTCCACTATTTAAAATAGCGTTTCCGCTTTGTGGAACCAATTGGCAACATTGGTCCTTGTGCGGAAACACCCTCTGTGTTTTCCCTGTCATTTACAATGTCATTTGTGGATAGTAAAAGCTAAATCTTCACATGCCATTCTAGATTTTTATGATAGTTATACTTCAGTTCTGATTATTTTTAAGGCATGTTAAGCATGATGAAGTATTCTGTCCTCTGGCGTTAGACCTTGCTGATTGCAGTCCAAAATTTAATGGAATTGCTTTCTAATTAGGTACTGGATGCAGAAATTCATTTCCAGCTCCTGTCCTTGGGAAGTATCAAGAAAAGGATGATGTTGATATGTGGAGGAGTGAGTAAGGTCTTTACAGTGCCAAGAGGTATTATAAGATATCCTACTCTGTAGCATGCAGCGCAAATAATAGGAAGTATATACATTAGCCACAGTCAGTCAGAGCAATATACACTTGAGTTCCACTAGTTTCAGAGAAAGTGAAATGCCCATAATGTGCACTGAATTGTGGAAAGGGGGTCAGATCCTACAAAAATCAATCATTTGTGAATCTGGATCTTCCCTAACTTCAGGGAGTAACTGAAACACCTTCCACCCAGTCAGTTTGCTGCTTGCAATGGGGGAGGGGGACATGGGCCAAATGGGTGAGTGTTGGAACTTCCTTATAAGGAAATGTTGTGGACACCACTCAAAGAACCATCCCATACTACTCATAACAATGAAACAACTTTTTCAAAGTAGATTCAAGTGGGTAGCCATGTTTGTCTGAAGCAGCACAACAACAATTGAGTCCAGTGGCACCTTTAAGACCAACAAAGATTTATTCAAGGTGTGAGCTTCCGAGTGCAAGCATTTTTCCTCAGACAAATGGAACAAGGATCATGAGAGTACAAATATATAGAAAAAAGGTAAAGTAGTGGCAAACTGTGTCAGGGTATCCAAATTATGTCATATGATGCCATATGATAATTCTTTGCTAAAACAGCTAATCAGTCCTTCTGAGTTCAGTTGTAGTTCACAAAAAATGTCCATGTTAGTGATTAAGGGCAGACACTTTCCCAGTTGTGAAAAGAAACAATTAAAAGAGACTAGTTTCTTGCCCCATCCGTCTTCAGCCAAGCGTAGAAGCACCCCTGCAAGTGACAAGCTGTGCTCGCAAGTTATCTTGTCCTGAGACCAGAGAGTTAGATTCTAAATTACATTACCAACTACTTACATCACATTACAGTCACATTGTCCCTGAAGAGGTGATTGTAAGGAATGTGGCTATAAGAGTTGAATGAGGTTAGCATGCATAGTGAGATAAAAAAAATCTGTGTCCTTGTTGAGTCCAGGGCATGCCATTGTTTTGAGTGTTGTAATAATTTGCATTTCTTCAGTCTCCCTTTCTAGTCTGTTCTTGAAGTTCCTTTGCAATAAAACAGCTACTTTGAGGTCCCTTATTGAATGTCCCGGAAGGCTAAAGTGTTCCCCTACAGGTTTCTCAGCCCTGTGGATTTTGATGTCAGACTTATGTCCATTAATTTTTTGGCAGAGGGTTTGACCTGTTTGCCCTATGTAGAGAACAGAGGGGCATTGTTGGCAACTAGTCTCTTAATTATTTCTTTTCACAACTAGGAAAGTGTCTGCTATTAATTACTAGCATGGACAGTTTTATTTCTCCATTTTTAAAAAGTAGATCTTTTTATTTTGAATATAAAGATAAACAGAAATAGTAGACTAGATGATCCTTGTTCCATTTTGACTGAGGAAGAGTGCCTACACTTGAAAACTCACACCTTGAATACATTTTGTTGGTCTTGCTATTGGACTCAATTTTTATTTTTCAAAGTGCCACCCTTATTGAAGCTGCCTCTCAGCCTGAGTGTGTTCTCATGTGTCTCATAGATTGTAGTCCTGTATCAGGCACCGTAAAAATTAGTTTGGAGAAGGTTGCAGCCCTGTGGCTTCTTTCATCTTCCTCCTCCCAGCATTAAGTAGGTAAATGGGGGGGGGGGGGAGGCAATGTGCGGGGCCCTTGAAAGTGCAGGACCCATAGCACGTGCTACATATGCTACATTGTTAAACTGGTTCTGCCTGATTAGAGTCTCCAAGGTGGCCCACTTAAAACCATTAAAATATGTAAACTAAATATCAGAACCAGGGATAGATGGCATCAGCTGTAACCTTAAAGCCTTTCCCACACAGGATAAATGCTCCCAGTTCCAGGCTATCAAGAAATGGGACTTGCCCCTGCTTCTCCACACCATCACAGCGCATTTGTGTACCTTCTGGGGTTTCTCTGACTCCCCCCCCCCCCAGTCTTTCCTAAATCCTGAGTGGTTTCTCTGTGTGTGGGAAAGTTAGAATTTTTTTCAGTACTACCTAGCCAGCCAGCAGCCCCAATCCCCACAGCGGCTGTTCTCTCTCACCACTGGGGGCATTTTTTGTATTTTTAATTGGCAATCAGATACCATATAATTGTAACATAATCTGTTCCACTTAATATTTCTGGTAAGAGCTTGGAGGAGGAGCTGGTCTCATGGCTTAAGCACCACTCAGTGCTTAACACACACTCAGGGAGGCTGTCCTGCCCCTGAGTGCCTGTCCAGCAGCCAGCCAATCGCCTTCCATCCCCCACCCCCACCTCCTCCTTCCCTCCAAGGCTGAGAGGCCACAGATCCCTGTTTCATGAGAGCTGCCCCTGCTAGCCTTTCCAAGTCCTGGGGGGAGGGAGAGGCCATCTGCAGAGTTCTTCCACCCCCCCCCCATCTAGCGCCTGTTGTATTCCCAAATGTAGTGGGCTTGGCCCCTAGTAATAATATAATAATAATCAGGTTCTTGAGTTCTAACTTAAAAAAAAAATTAAGTAAGCCTCTAGAGCAGTGGTCCCCAACCCCCGGTCCGGGGACCGGTACCGGGCCGCAGATCAGTCGGTACTGGGCCGCAGCTCCTCCTTGTTCTCCTCCCTGGCTGCAGCCTCAGGGGCTGCCCTGCCACTCTGCTGCCGGCTCACCTTTGGTGCTCTCCAGCGGCTGCCATGGCTGGGGCTCTCCTTCAGCGTGGCACTGCACAGCTGCTGCTGGCAGCGCCCCCCAGCGGGCGGCAGGAAGTCAGGGGCACCAGCAGGAAATCAAATGGAGCAGGGGCTCAGGCGGCGGCAGCGACGTTCCTTGGCAAAAGACTACCCCCCCCCCAGGCCTCAGTAAAATTGTCATGCGTTGACGGGTCCCCGGTGATAAAAAGGTTGGGGACCACTGCTCTAGAGCCTTTCATTGCAGAGATATGCTTTCCACATTATATCTGTGTGACAAAAAGGTTACTTCTTACTTTATATTTAAACCTGATTTACATATTTGTTAGAATGTTGCTGTTGTATTGAGCCAGAAAATGCAGCAGCAATAAGAAAACCACACAAGTCTACCGGCATGTGGAAAACACCCCAGTGCTTCACATCTTTCATTCTTGTTGAAGAAAAGCTAAAAGGCAGCATATCCCTGTGTCTCAATACATAGCAGGGGCATAGATGGGTTTTTTTTTTCAGACACCACCACACTGGTCTCATATACCTTAAGTATAACCTTCCTAGACAGAGGAAGTTGTTAGTAAACATTCTGATAGCATATTTCCAATTTGTGTTACAATTTCCCCCCGGTCCTTTAACCTCATAATCTTCTGTTCTCTCTATAGACTGGTAAGGTGGAAAGTATATCTGGCCTGTGTCATGCTGTCTGACTTCCTTTGTTCAGGACACAACGTTATTTGCAATTCTAGCTTTTCCTCTGTGAAACTTTCCTGCATTGTTTTCTCCCGAAATTCTGATAGCCACATTATTCGGATCTGTTTTGTTTTTTTCTTCTTCAGGCATTCCAGGCACCATAGGAGCCTGAATCGAAACTTTTATTTAGCTGTCGTATCTAGAATTTTGCTTTGGAATATTCCTTTCATACCAAGAGTTAATGCCGAATGCCAAGAGAGTACCAGACCAGAAAAGTGAAATTAAAGGTGTTAATGGGAACGCTGACCACTAGGGGTCGATAAAGAGCCGAGAAACCTGGGGAATAAATCAGACCTAGCCCAGGCGTTTGTCCTTCAGTAGATACGTAAACACAATTGAGAATTGGGCAGGAGACTTCTGCAAAGGGGGAGACGGCAGCGGGCGAGAGCGAAAAAGCCACCGTACTTGTTCCCATAAGAATGCTGAACTATCTGGTGCACGCCGGCCGCTTCCAAGGAAGCGGAGACTTCGCAAGACCTTTGCAGATTATGCTGTAATTTCTCCCCTTTTCTGGCGGGGGAGGGGAGGGGAGGGAAGGGGGGGACCAAGCCCCAAGCTCAATGCAAAGCCAGAGCAACAACAAGTGGACGCTGCCCGCAGCGCGAGTGACTTTGGAAGGCGAAACTGCACAAGGCGACGACGAGAGGCCGCTTCAAGTGCGCGTGAGCCGGCGAGGGCGGGGGAGACGCCACCAGGCACCGCGCATCTCCTTTGTCAATAGCAACAGTCTGCTCGGTGCGAGGGATTATTTTTAACGGGTGATTTACAACAATTGCTCAGCGCGCCAGGCTGGGCTGCGAAAGAACAGCGAGCGCACAAGCATCCATAAGCTGATACCATAAAAGACAAGCACCAAATCCCCCCCCCCACACCAATTCATCCCCCCCCCCCGCTCGCTCGCTCGCCCGACTTCTCCTGAAACCTGGATTTTCTTCGTTGATGGCTCTATTTTGTCGAGACCCAAGCGGAAAGAAGTGATCGCTTGGCTTGCGTGCCCTCAATTCTGTACCCAAAACTCGGGAGCTGGTCTCGCTCTGCACAGAAGAGAAGCGCAGAAAACCAATTGCTCTTTCGCCGGTAGCTTTTCTTTCTTTCCCCTTCCTTGAGCCTTACACCTGTGAAAACAGGTTGCTCGGAGAAACCTCGCTCTTTTCCCTCAAGATCTCGCTCTCTTTCCAGCTCCTCGTAACGGAACCGCACTGGTTTTTCTCTGCCTAGAGGGGTAAGCAGAAAGGCATGGCCCCCTCCCCGCATGATGATGGGGGGGGGGAATGTTATGTAGATATGCTCTAGCCCTCCTTTAACACCTATGTTAAGAGTATTTGGAGCATGTTTTTAAAAAGCTAGGCATGTGTGTGTGTGAAGTGTATGTTTGTGAGCGCATGTTAAGAGCTCCCGAGCCTTGCCTGTTTGGTATTCCTCATGCAACGCAATCTAATAGAGTCACATATCTGCCTTTTCAGGGAAATTGCAGCCACTGCCTTTGAAAAACATAATTTGATTTAAAAACGCATTGAGGCATTCTTTGACCTAATGCATTCTAAAGATGTAGCTGGCAAGCCTGCAGGAACAGATTATTGTATGTTTCTGGTGTACGTTTGAATGCAACCTGCAGTTACTGGGATGATATTTATGTGTTATTATTCTCTTGACCCAGTCCTGCATTATATCACTCATAACTGTGGCATATACATATCTTGCATGCCTAAAAACACCCAACAGATCTATTACATACACACACACACATCTAAATACATGGTATTTTTACTGTCCCACACAAATAGAGATATACAATCTAGATCTGCAGTCACATTGCAATATAGATTTCCACTCAGATTCTCAAGAGAGTAACAAAATAGCGATATGTGAAAAAGGATATGCAGACCCAAGTCATGCCTAGGTGTGCAGCTAGGTCTATTAACACCTGTTCTATATTCATACCTGTATGCTATGCAGGCATATGCTTCTGTACATCGTTATATAATAAAGGCTAACTGTACATTGCAATGTAGATTTGCATTCAAGATCCTCTCCTTAGAGATAACAAGAATGAGATGTGGGTGTGTATATGCCTGCATAGTACTTTAACTATATCTATATATAGACCAATGAAGAGATGCATACAGGCACACAGAAAAATGTGTGTGTGTCATGTGGGTGGGCATACAACACTAGAGAACTGGGAGGCAAATCTGAGTGCTTTGTTATAAAATACCCTCTCTGGACTATGACCCAACCTTCTCTGTTCTTTTCTTTTTATTTGTGTGACTGTGTACCTCAGGTTAAGTGCTTCTGCTGCATAAGAACAACCAAAGGGTGATCCAGCCTCTCATCTCCAATGGGGAATGCAGCAAAGCCAGCTTTTCAACAATATCCTCTCCCTTCTCTTGCCGTAATTGTTTTTGCTCTGGATGATGCCCTCCCAAATTTAAGGAACTGCTGATAGACCAGTGAAAGTGAGCGTGCTAAGACCTCCTCACTGTGGGAATTCAGTGATGGTTGAAAGTCTTCAACAGCAACCAGATCACTAGGCCAAGGATGGAGGTGAATTCTGAGCATACTGGCTGTTTTGCACTCAGTTGTTATCAAGATCTTAAAACCTGACACTTATGAGCCACTATCTTGCTGAATTTGCTTAGACTCATTCCATACTAGAGACTTCATGGGAAATCATGGACTCAGATCTGTGGATTTTATATAGACCACTGAAGAATCCCAGGAGCAATGGAATCTCAAATGTAAAGGGGGAAGATCCAGGAATATGTCCTAACAACACTGAAGGACTATTCATTTTGGTGAACATGCCCAAACACCTCTCAGTAATTTGTGTCAAACCTTATGGGCACTAAGAAAATGAAACACTTGCCCTTTGGAAACTTGCAAAGTGAACATACAGGTTTGCTAATAGGTTATAACAATATTTCCAAAGAATTCTTTTGCAAACCTAAATGGTCTTGAAATTCCCATACAAAACATCCAGTGGTGACTACTGATAAATCAGATTTTCCCACCATTCTTCTTGAGTCTTTCAGGCAAACAATTACACCATGGAGGTTGCAATGGTAAGCGCAGAAAGCTCTGGGTGCAACAGCCACATGCCATATGGATACGCCGCCCAGGCAAGAGCCAGAGAAAGAGAACGACTGGCACATTCCAGGGCAGCAGCTGCCGCTGCTGTAGCAGCAGCAACAGCAGCTGTAGAAACGGGAGCTTCTGGAGGAGGAGGACCTTATCATCACTATCACCAAGAACAGGGTCGTGGGGCTTCCTCCTCTTCCCATGGCAGCAGTGCAGCACGCAGTGGACACCATCAGGGCAGCAGCAGAAGAAAGCAAAGACGGAAAAAGAGAGATTACCTTGGCAGCAGGGAGTTTGGTGCCTCCTTCCCTTGCTCTGAGTTGCTGCCCCTCAGTGGTTCTGAGGAGAAGATCCTGAAGGACTTGAGTGAGGAGGATGAGGAGGAAGAGGATGAGGAAGAGGATGAGGAAGATGAGGAAGAAGGAAAGGTCTGCTACAGTGATGAAGGTGGTGAAGATGAATATTCCTATTCAGACCAGCCTCCTGATGATGGGGCAGGTCCTGGGGGCTATACCTCAGTTCGCTACAGTGAGTATGAGTGCTGTGAAAGGGTTGTAATCAATGTCTCAGGCCTACGATTTGAAACCCAGCTGAAGACCTTGGCTCAATTCCCTGAGACATTGTTGGGTGATCCAACAAAGCGGGGCAGGTTCTTTGACCCACTCCGGAATGAGTATTTTTTTGATAGGAACCGGCCCAGCTTTGATGCAATTCTTTACTATTACCAGTCTGGTGGGAGGCTGAAAAGACCTGTGAACGTGCCCTTTGACATCTTCAGTGAAGAAGTGAAATTTTATGAACTTGGAGAGGAGGCCATGCTCAAGTTCAGGGAAGATGAAGGTTTTGTAAAGGAAGAGGATGACAAAGTGTTGCCTGTAAATGAATTTAAGAAGCAGATATGGCTGCTTTTTGAGTACCCTGAGAGTTCCAGCCCAGCCAGAGTCATTGCTATTGTCTCGGTTTTGGTCATTTTAATTTCCATTGTCATTTTCTGTCTGGAGACCTTGCCAGAATTCAGAGATGAAAAAGAGCTCATTTTGAACTTAAACCTGGAGAATGTTAATGAGACACTACAGCTGCAAGGTGGGGGGCACACTATATTTAATGATCCCTTTTTCATTGTGGAAACAGTTTGCATTATTTGGTTCTCTTTTGAGTTTACAGTACGCTGTTTTGCTTGTCCCAGCAAAGCAACCTTCTTCAAGAATATCATGAACATCATAGACATTGTCTCCATTTTGCCTTACTTCATCACCCTGGGCACAGACTTAGCCCAGCAACAGGGCAGCAATGGTCAACAGGCCATGTCTTTTGCTATCCTGAGGATCATCCGTCTCGTTAGGGTGTTTCGCATCTTCAAGCTCTCCAGACACTCTAAGGGTTTGCAAATCCTGGGCCACACGCTCAGGGCCAGCATGAGGGAACTTGGGCTCCTGATCTTCTTCCTTTTTATTGGAGTCATTTTATTTTCCAGTGCTGTTTATTTTGCAGAAGCTGATGATTCTACCACCCATTTTCAAAGCATCCCAGATGCCTTTTGGTGGGCTGTTGTGACCATGACTACTGTTGGTTATGGGGACATGAAACCCGTAACAGTGGGTGGGAAAATAGTTGGGTCCCTGTGTGCCATTGCAGGTGTGTTGACCATTGCTTTACCAGTGCCAGTCATTGTCTCCAACTTTAACTATTTTTATCACAGAGAGACTGAAAATGATGAACAGACCCAGCTGACACAAAATGCTGTCAGTTGCCCGTACCTTCCAACAATACTCAAGAAATTCCGAAGTTCATCATCTTCTTCCACAGAGGACAAATCAGAGTATTTGGAGATGGAAGAAGGGGTTAAAGAGTCTCTTTGTGTAAAGGAGAAAAAATGTCAGGTCACAGGAAATGGCAATGAGACAGCAAAACAGAACTGTATAAATGCAAAATCTGTGGAGACGGATGTTTAACTTTGACTGTTTCCAAACCTATTTATGCATTAAGGAGTGCATTGGTTAAAAAAATGAAATATGCAAACAGGAGTCTAAACAAGCGTATAGAAATATGCTATTTACTGGTTAAGTATGAATAAAAAAGCATTAGTAAACTTGTATTACATATCAAGTAAATGATATCCCTTGTGGAGGGGGCTTTACCCGAAGTAGTTTCAAAGTTTATATTTTTACTAGAATGCAGGTGTTTTGCACATGAAGGAGATAATTTTACTTTTAAGAAGGGTGTGTTTAACTACCCACGCCCCTTATTACCCAGTGGTAAAAGTTGGCATTTAAAGGTATTTACTATGTAAGAAACAATGAAGTTCAGTAGCCATGTATTCATTTTTTAATGCTTTAAGAACAGCTACCATAATTCAGTGGATTCCATAGTCATTTATTTCAAAATGCTAAAGATTGTGGTGGTGGTGGTGGTGGTGGTGGGAAAGTTGCTCTATAGGAAGTCCAAATTTAATCTTAATATATTTAAAGTGTTTTTTAAAAAACAGATACTGGATTTCCAGTTTCTGAAGAGGCTGCCTAACCCGCAGAAATGGTTTATTTTTATAACACTCTTTTGGAGACATTGCAGCATTTGTTGAGTAATGCATAGAAGAACTGAAAGAAGAAAATCATTCAACATGGTCTGGCTATGGAGGCAAACTGACTGGATTGCTTTTTTTGCACTACTTTATATGCTGGAGATATTCTGACAGAGACTTCATACTGTGAATGTTTACTAATGTTCAATGACAATCATTGGAAGAGTGAATCCTGCCTCTTTATTTTCCTGTATTTTTCTTTGCGTGATGCTGATTGGCTACACGGCTAACATTACATGAATTCCATAGTCTTTAATTACGATTAACTGTGATATGGAAAAAAAAGGATTGTGAAGTAAAATTTTATATTCATTTTTTCCGTTAATCAGTCTTTTCCAAACCGTCATACCAAAATAATATACAATTTCAATCATTTGATTTCCTTAAGGAAAAATTATTTTTAATAATTATGTGTGCATGCATGCGTGTGTATGTGTGTGTGCACTTGGAGTTGCAGAGGATAGTAGTCAAAAAAGTCTACAGCAATAGTCACAGAGAATACAAAATGTATATAGTGCAGGGAAGATATCACAGGATCAGGTTTTAAGCTGTTATTTTTTTACTACCTAATTTAATCAGAATCCACAGTTTATGACAATGGCTAAATATTAGAAAATGTTTGAAGGATCTTGAAATAGCAATACAATTTTGAAATGGGACATTAATAGGGATTAATAATCTCTGATTTGCGAATGTGGTTTAGGGTTCCTCTCTCACCTCCACCTTTAAATGCACTCTTCTATTAGAGTCTGAAAACATTGTTTTTTAAAAATTAAGAATAGGAATCAGTAGAGCTGGAATTAACATTGTTATAATGAAGGCAGTTGAATTGAATGTACTCAATCCAGTTTCACTCCTACACAGGGTAATACAACACCCTCAGGACATCCAAACCTCTTTTATAGGCAATGGAAGCAGTAACATAGCAACGGGTCCATGACGAGACACAGAACCTAGAAAGTGATAAAGAAGATATTCTTCAGCATGATGTGTACTTGGTTGAGGAAAAATAGGAGATTTGTTGCATCTAGAATTATTGTTGTTGGGCAGTCAGAGTCTAGAATTAATTTAGGAGACTCCCAGTAGAATTCTGAGTGATTGAGAACTACACATACAGGAATCTTAAGGTACAGTGTTTTAAGGAGCAAAAGACATTTATATATTAAAAAATAATCTAGACATGTAGAATGAACAAAACAGATGAATATTCCAAAACTGAAGAGAGTTCCTTGAGACAAAGATTAGATTATCAGTGATATATATTTTAATGCCACTTGGTCATATCTGATCTTTTTTTTTTTTTTTGTTATTTTTACATGATTAGGAAGGCTGCAGTGTTTAGCCATTAATAACTTAGATTTATCAATTTAAAACCTTTTGTTCAATTAAAAAGGAATCCTGAGTTAATGTTAATTATTTTAATATTATTATTTACTATGGAAACCATCCTAGAAAAAATATCTCCTTTTGGCAAATTTTATGAAAAGCTTGTTTGATCTGGTACCTTATGTGTTATGTACATGCATTCTCTAAAAACAAAGTAGAATGTTTTTTTTTCTTCAGAGTTATTGTTTTATTTATATGTAAACTTATGAAGATTTCAGTCAACTAAATTACTCTAATTACTGTTAGGAATTAGTAACATCACCATTCTAGGCAGAGTTATACCCTTCAAAGCTTATTTACATCAATGGACTTAAAATTGTGAAAATATTTTATACGGCACTGTAAAACCCGTACAATTAGGGAGCAAACATATTCAGGTGAACTCAAAAGTTATGTCATGTTTTATTCAGTGGGGCACCTCTCAGAAAAGCATTCTTAGCATTGCAATCTTATAGTTCAATTCTAAGGAGAAAGACACCCTTCTAAACCCATTAACTTCAATGAATTTAGAAGGGTGTAGCTCTGTTTAGAATTGCACTGTTGATCATCTGTGCTTACAGTAAACAAGTGTTGACCAAATTATGATTTCTGGGGCTAACCAGCTCGCTGTAGAGGCATGCTAAACCTTTATATATCCTCTTCTATATCTATAGGCCTTTTGGTAGAATTTGATAGGACCAGAGCATGGCATCTAAGGTTAAGCCAGTAATACGAATAAAGTTTTGTTAGAGCACCAGACGGTTTATATGTTGAGATTAGGCATAGGACCCATATATCTAAAGGACCATCTCTTCCTGTAAATCCTCATGTACCAGCTACAGTTTTTAGGCTGTCACATGGTCCTCCACTTAAGGTAGCCCTTCTGGCATCAACAACAGCCTGTGCCTTTGCCACTGTAGCTTCCCCTATGTAGTATGAGCTCCTAAGGAGGTAAGTCAAGTGATATCTTTAGTAATATTCAGAAAACTATATGGATGTTTTATTTGCTAGGTCTTTTAATGGGGTTCATAATGCAGGCATCTTTTTCAGTGGAGGTTATTTGGGGCTGCATTTTATTGGATTTGAATTATAATATTTTCATTGTGACTTGTAAGCCACCTTGATCCATGAGAAAAGGAAGGATCTGGATTTTTTTTAAAACCCCTACATTAAAAAAAATGAGTTTTAGATTCCCTAGGTTGCAATTTTAAAAACACTTTAATGGCAGCAAGTCCCACTGAATAAAATGGGACTTGTATCTGAGGAGATTGCATCATTATATTCGAATCCTAAACAGAGTTACACCTGTCCATTCAAAGTCCATTGAAAACAAAGGCATTGGCAGGCATTAACCATAAATTCTAATAATATCAAATGTTAAACAATATTATTGCATATTATCTATCGAATACTTCCAAATTTGAAAATGTATTGCTTGTCCAGTATAATTTGATTTCAAATAGTGATATCCAATAACTTATTAGTCTTAAGCAATATTCACAGAATATCTATTGACATCAAAATTTATAGAATTTTGAGGGAAATCTAAGGGAGAAAATTAATGCTGTCTTTGGGGTAGACAATGCTTACAAAATAAGAAAGTGAGTTTTTTTTACTCACACAAGTTTATACCCTGGAAAACTATTGGTCTTTAAGGTAGTAAAGTTGGTCCTAGGGCAAAAAGAAGTGTTTGGCTTGTTGTTAGATAATATGCTAATAGGTTTCTCTGTGTTAACAGAGCAAATGCCTTGCCATCCTTTATGGATAATGCCCAAATCACTCGGCCTTGTATCACAGGGGCTGTTTACGTATTGGAAGTTTCATGCTGGGCTGCAGGCTGGAGTTTTAGTCGTGGCAGGTTGCCCCACCTCTTCCTGCACCCACAGCAGGGAGCATTTGACCCGGTGCACCCCATCCACCCCCGATTTGTGTTCTTGCATGGAAGATCGGGCAGTGAAGCTGCCAGTGCATAAACGGTCAGGGAGAGTTTCTGCATCATTAACAGTAATTGGTTATGGGTATGTCAGCAATTACATGCCATGCAAAATAGCTACATGGCATACATGGTATGCCCATATCATGAAGCAGATGCCATCTTGGAGGAATTTCAATCGGCATTCATATTGGCGGACTAACCCAAAGACTGGTGTTATGAGTTGAGCCGTGAAGCAATGTACTTTACCTTGAATGTCACAGCACCATATGAACCAAGTGTTCAGAAATCTGGCAGAGCAGGTTCATTTTTGGATCTCATAATTCCCTCTAGCAGCCCAGAGCTGTATACATGCAACTATCCCACACAAGCATACAAGTGTTTGTGGTATTGCTTCTCTCAATTATGCCTTAAATATTAAAACCATGTAACTAATGAAGCAGGAAGTATCAGTTTGGGTATAGATATAATGAAAAAAATACACTGAAACTTTAGTCAGTGGCAAAGGCAGAGAGTTGGTTCCAGTTGTACATTTCTGCTAATGGAAGGAGGGGTGTTTTTTAATCATTTCCCTTTCCTGTCACGGAATTTTGATTTACTGTACATTGGTCACCTATTTCCCAAGAGCAGACTTTTGGGCTGCAGTGAGAGGAAAGAAAGTCCAATTATACCAATAGAAACCCCTTCTACCAGTGGAAATTACCACTGGATCCAAACCAATATTAATATTTAAGGATAACCCAGAATATTAGCTCTATGAATGTCATCACAACTAACAACAGTCATTTCTTAAATGCAAAAAAAGGAGGAACAGAAACTTTAAATAAAACAACAACAATTACTTTATTGTGAAATTCTGGATTAGGAGATTAAGGATGAAAAAAATCTTTAGGTGTAGAATAAGACATTGGTAATAAATCCATTAATTGTTAGGCAAGTATCAAAGTGCTGTAATAATGGCAGCAAAGTAAATGCATAGAATTATTGTGTGGCTAGAAAGGACATAAAACTAATCTACTTGCCTCACCCTCTTGCTCTGGAAAAAGCCACTCCACAGCCCACAGAAATGAATTTATATTATCTGGATCAATTATGCAATGTTACGGGTACAGAAAAAGAACAAGTACACAAAAGGAAGTCTGTAGTGACCAGGCTATGGCTAAACATTAAAACCATTTACCATTGTATAATGACATACATTTGTAAACCCGACAAGACAAGGGCTGATTTATACATGTATGTGCACCATTTCAGATCACTGACTAATTTCCTACAACTCAGAGCTAAGCTACATGTTGTGGAAAAGCATGTGTTAAATGCCTCCTTAGGATTGTATCAGTTCAGAATGTAGGTGAGCGACTGCAAAACTTCACCATAGTGAAAGAAACATTCCTTATGCATCTAGAAATGGTGCAGTAGAAAGAAGCCTAATGTACTAGAACCCTTATTCCCAATGTGCCAGCTCTCCATATCCAGGGAGGTTTTTTTAATGACAGATTTCAATGCTCATTTCTCCCACTTGCCTTCTGAAGAGATATTGTAATTTGAAGCGACATGAGAGCTGTTCTGCAGTGTTTTAGCTTTGAAAGTTCAAAAGTTTCATACAGGAAGACCATTACTTGATATTGCTGCCAGTGAGTGATGAGTATCCTCGTGTAAACTCTTCCTTGGTAGAGGGAGGGGTTCTGAGGCTAAACTCGTGCATAATTGTAACGCAATGATGAGAGCATGTTTCGTCCATGGTATGTGGTTCGGTATGACTGGGTGCAGTCTGGCTAATCATATTACATCCTTCTTTCTCTTGTAATGCTCATATATCATCTGGCTTCTTGTGCACAGAAAGGTGTGTCCCCCCACCCAATGATTGCTCCATAAATATTTAAGTGGAATCATTTTGGCCTCTGAGTCAATATGGGATAAAATCTCCATAGCTTTACTTGATGCAAATTGTTCAGAAATTTCGTATAAGGTTATCTTCATTAAAATTGTTTTGCAGTTATTAGAACATTTTTTCTCAATGTGATTTAATGCTGGGATTATTCAGAAACTCACAAATGGTTTTCAGGGTGGCAACACTTAACATAAATGGTATAGAACATGGGGGTCAGTTAATTTGGTATAAATTGGTATAAATTTGGTATAAATTCCCACTAGGATATTTCACGGATATATTTAATAGATGAGGTTTGATAAAATTGTTGTGATGCAGAGTGACATTTTCATCACTCAGATACATGACGAGTATACAGTGAAATCACTTGGAGTATGTTGCCACTTGGACAACAAGCACACAAAAGGTCTAAATTAAGCTCCCTTAAGAAATCAATTGAATGGATAAGATTTGAGATCACCAAACGCTGAACTTTGGCTAGAACGTGTCCTACTTTTTACTTACTACAACTGTATGTTCAATATGTGATATATTTAGAAAGTAACATCATTACATGCTTCCCGCAAGTTTGATAGTGAATGTTTTGCAAATTGTACTAAAGAAGCTGATTCTCTAGGTCACAATAGAAAATCCATATAATTTATTCCATTTTTATGTAGAAATGAATTTATAAAGTTATGAAAACTCACATATAGAATTAGGAAAGCTACCTTAAATACAACACAGTAAGGTTACAGATTCCAGAAAAGATAAATTACGTAATGCTTTGCTTGTACTTGAGTTCTAAAAGGAATGAAAATGAGTGTCTCTAATCTACATTTTTCTGTGAAACAGCATGGAAACCTGCTAGCTGTGTCATTTATACCTCAGTCTTTTGTTCTTGATGTATTTATTCAATAGATTCTTATGTTGCATTGGAGCTGGAATTAACAGGAAATATGGATTGTTGCTATGAATTATGGGATTAGTGAACAGAATATTTGTTGCAGAATATTTTTTTTTAATATCAGTTGTGAATAAAACAAATGGATCCCATTAACACAGGAAAAAGGCATCTGAAAATAATAATTAATCCTACATTCTTTTCAAGATAATTATAATATAAATATTCGTAGGATAGGATAGCAACTAAGAAAACACAGCTTTACATCTTTCTGTCATGCTTTCCATGCTTTCTAATTACAGGTTCATTTTAAAAAAGTAGTTTGCTTGAATCAACTACTGAATAGTTCATACTTGAATTAACTATTATTTCAACTCTTTTCTTCCAAAATTAGACTATAGGGGCTTTCTCTGCAGATTTTGTGCTTGAAACTGCTTCTTAAAGCTTTCAGAGAAACAAAACCTGCTGAGTTTCTGTTCAAAATCTGGTAAAACACTTTGGATAATGAAAAAGTAGGTAAGTTTAATTTTTATTTTGTTGTTGTGTCTTGATGTTCTTATATTCACAAAATTGAATGTATGGTGGTACCTGCTTTGTTAATTGAGGAAACTTTGCACTATTTGTTATCAGACTTCACTACTGCATTGTTAACTATTTAATATTCAAATTTAAAAAAATAACAACATAAGGGCATAATCAAGTGAATATGATGCACTTTCAAATACCACTGATTTCATGAAGATAAATTTAAGTGTATTCTTAAGTATACCTCTGAAATCAATGGGGTAGATTATGGTAGAAAAAGTCCATAGGATTTAGTTATTTCAACTGAGTTTGTATTTATTATAAACTCAGGTTTTACAGAAGTAGGGGATGCATTTATTTCTTACTGAATCCATACCAGAAGGCTTTTGCAAAAGAATTAGTGAGACTATTTTACTGATGTGGAATACAGGGAAAATATTACTATTTCCCCCCAGAACAGTGGGTCCCCATGCCATTGATTTGCAAATTTAGTCCTAGAAGTCTTGGGTATCATCCAAATATGCAGACATATGAAGCTACCTTATAATGTATGAGACTCCTCATCCATCAGACTTAGTATTGTCTACTCAGACTTGCAGCAGCTTTCCAGGACCACAGCCAGAGAGGTTTTTCATATCACCTACTGCCTACTTTTAACTGGAAATGTTGGGGATTGAACCTAGGATGCCAAGCAGATACTTTTCTACTGAATCACAGCCTCTCTGGGGGAATGGATTGAGCAGTATAGCTGTCACTAGTTTCATTTACATTATGGTTGGGGTTTGGTTATACCATTACAGATTGTGAGAATGAACATGGCCATGGCTTGCATTTTAGAAGATCTCTGATATTTAAAATTTATAAATGGTCATATTCTGGTCATATTCCTAAGGCACCATAGCAGAGTTTGACTAATGTAATGGGAAACTGCTTCCTGCCCCACTCTACAATCCCACCATGTCCTTCCTTGGAGTCAGCAATCTTACCCCAGAACTAATGATGGGCATGATGAGGGGTCTGCAGTGGGATGAGGAATAAGAAAAATCATCCCTCCTCCTTTACCCATAGAAGTTCCTTTCCATGGATGAAAACAAGATTTGGGTCCAGTCCATTATCATCAAATTATTTCATTTATTTTATATATTTATTATATTTATATATACCACCCTCCCCTGAGGCTCAGGGTGGTTTATTTGAGTGCCTACATGTGTGGAAGAGAAAGAGAATTCACCCAGTTTAAGAGTTATAACAAATGTGATCTGCTTATCTCTTTCCATATTGCCTTCCACTTCTCTGCATTTGCATGCTCTGATTAAAAAAAAATCAATGACAACTAATCTCAAAACAGCAGTTCAGCTAGTTCTAACGATCAGAATGGTGGCTGTAACCATAATGTGAAAGATATGATTGAATACCTCATAGGTCTATTGGGGTTCTTAGGTTGGATACCACAATATCTGGCATACATAGTTTCATCTCCTTCTTTTGTTACTTCCTTCACATTGATACAGCTTCTAATGAACTCAGAATGTCATTCAGTGGCAGTTTTCTACATGTACTGAAGAACATGATTAAAAACAACCTTCAAAAGACAAGAGATTGAAACCAAAGGTACTTTCCATTTTCCTGACCAAATAAATGGATACAAATACTTGCTTGAAGAAAGAAATATTCTAGATGGCTAGATTATTTAAGAGATGTGTAACTGTAGCTGAAACAATAAATCTACCAAATTAGTTCCTAGCTTCCTGACCTCTACCCTGAATGATGCTCCTGCTATTCTAAAAACAAAAAGCATTTAAGATCCTTTAAGAACCTTGAAGTAAAAGATCAGCATATTCTGAGTAGGGGCTTTCCTTGAGACTGTTCTGCATTAGAAGGCAGAGGACTGTACATTTTATAGCTTTATTTTGAAATAGACTGAAAACCATCAAGTGGCACCTTTAAGATCAACAACGTTTGATCCTAGATATAAGATGTGTGCATGCACACTTTTTCAACCCAACAGAGCTATTTATCTGGTACATACTGATCCTCTATAAGCTATAATTGAGAGAAGCAATAGCAGCAAGTACCAGAGAAATATCTCCTACAGTCGCTCAGTTTAAAGGTGAGACACAAGCCACTGAGAGCCAGGTGTCATTGTGAGCTTATGTCCTGATGGGTTAATGCTGCTGAAGAAAGTAATGAAATAGACATTGTTATACCAGATTCCTGTGCAGCATGCATTATAGAGTATTTCTCCTTTGGCTTCCAAGGATTGGACAATAAACAGCACTTGGAATTTTGGATTGTACATTGCTGTGTTGTATATTTGTGAAAACACAACCTGTATTTTTGGCTATTTTCTCCTTTTTGGGTCCTGTTGATTGAAAACACTTCTTCAAACCAACATGGCCACTCACCTGAATCCGTCGTTAACTTGTTTTTATTTTCACATTTCTGAAGTATAAACTGGAAATTTGTAGAGTCATAAAATATGCAATGTAAATTGGATTTGATAGAGCAAAAGTAACTGAACTGTTTATTGAAACAGAAAGTGTCATCATGTTTTATTCTGCCCCAGCTTTTGACAAGTACTATTCTAGAAAGGAATCCTTCCTCATTTTAGATATTATGCAGCAATTGAGGATTTAATTCAGCACCCATTTATTCCCATTAGTTTTTCCTAGGCATAATCATGATTTAAGGCTAGGATACAACAGTTCTAGTTTGCTTGCAGAAGCAGTCTTTGGCACTCTCATAGGCCATGTAAGAAGCAGACATGATTAAAACAAAACTGATTGAGGAAAGTAGCATGACTATCCTATATATCAGTGGTCCCCAACCTTTTTATCACCGGAGACCGGTCAACGCTTGACAATTTTACTGAGTCCCGGGGGGGGGGGCATCCTTTTGCTGAGGGATGTCACCACCGCTGCCTCAGCCCCTGCTCTACTTGCTTTCCTGCTGGCACCCCTGACTTCCCGCCGCCTGCTGGGGGGCACTGCCAGCAACAGCTGCACAGTGCCATGCCGAGGCCATGGCAGCCACTGGAGAGCACAAAAGGTGAGCTGGCGGCAGAGTGGCAGGGTAGCCCCTGAGGCAGCAGCCGGGGAGGAGGGCGAGAAGGAGCCGCGACTGATCCATGGCCCGGGACCGGTCCCCGGAGCATGGGTTGGGGACCGCTGCTAAATATTACTCGCTTATGAGCTTTTGATTTTCTCCTGTTCACAGCCTTCTGCTCTGTAGCCTTAATCTTTGAAATTTATGGTATTTTATTTCATAATGAACACGAAATGTTAGCCTCAATAAACGAGTGTTAAAGGAAGGTGAGAGAATGCCATAAACATCCAACAAAATGAGTTTCATTTTAGCATTTCATAACATTAATTCACTTAGTATATCATTCCATTTTTTTAGATTCAAATGAGTAACTGTGTTGGTCTGAAGTAGCACAATAAAATCAGTGGGAATGACACTGTCATGATGGTCAGTTCATGGTCTGAGGAAGAGTGCTTGCACTCGAAAGCTCATGCCTTCTATAAATCTTTGTTGGTCTTAAAGGTGCTCCTGGACTCTGATTTTATTATTTCATTTTGTGTTCATCTTCACCATAGATCTGACAATGTGGGTTCTGGACAACACAGGTTGATGCCACAATATATTTTTTAGTTTTTAAGATATCATAGGACTTGAGTGCCTTTGCTATGACATACTAGCATTGCTACACCTCTTGTATTTTGTGTGCATTAAGAGCATTGTGTTTAAGCATTCTGAATCTGACAGAAATCTCCATGGGTGCTGTTGTTGCTGTTTTCTTTCAAGGTAATAGGGTTGGTAAAGTCTTTGAAAAGTGCAGGATAAGAATATTATCCAAGCATCTTCAAGACATCGTTATTCCAATATAAAAAAATTCAGGCCAAAAAATGGCTGGAGATAACTGTGGACAGCTTCCAGTGGTGAGGGCAATGCCAGATTTAGAAAATATGAAGGGTTCTGTATAAAAATCCTTGTTTCATTTCTGAGTGAGTTTTGAACAGTCAGTATTCTTGGTTCCTTTGGCTTTTGACATTCTAGCTACTTTCAGCTAAACTTGACTGTTTGTTGTTTGGCAAGTAGGAAAGTAAAGTCTGGGAGGCATGAGAAGGGAGTTTGTGGTGGTAGTTTTTCTGTTAAAATGAAAGAAAGCTATCTTAAGATGTACATGGGACCAAGGGAACAAATATTTCATGCAAGGTCTCTGTAATGTGTATGACAAATTAGATCTGATGAAAAGAATTAACCTGATTTCCTTTTGTGCAGCTTAAATACACACACACATACATACACATACTAACACACAGTTCATACTTGCAAGTAAATGACAGGTAAATTTAGTAGCAAAACTCCTGGTAGATTCCAGACTGGAATTTTGCTTTACATAAAGCACTCCATGGAGACTGAAAATTAGTACAACAGGGAGAAATATTCTACTTCCTCTCTTTACTTGCCATGTTGTTTTTCTATTTGTAGGGAGTTTGCAAAAAGGAAACATTCCAGATTATGATCTTGCATGATCCTCTACATGCAGTATCAAATATCTGCAGTATATTTTGCCACCCGAGAACACTGTTAACTCATTCTACTGCATGTCTGGACCAAACTGAAGTCAACTGTGAACAAATTCCAGGATACTGAGGAGAAGGGAACATTAACTGTGAGTGATAAAACAAAGGGAAGCAAAGGTATGAGAGACATTGGGTAAAACTACCTTGGTGTGTGTATGTTTCCTTATGCATCTGTACAATAGCAGGCTTAACTGGCAAATGGTAGAGAGTTTTTGTCTAAAGTTGTCTGATATAGTGAACCTATAGTTTAAGGTGACCAGAAATCTGTGGTCACAAGGTGGGACACGTTGCTGCGGCTGCAGCGGCGGTGGCAGCGGCAGGCGGGTCCTCTCTTCCCCCCCTCACCGACCCTTAGAAGGGTGGCGGCAGCGGCAGGCGGGCCTCTCCCTCCCCCCTCCCCCCCAACTGGCCTTAGGGCGGCGGCAGCCCAGGAGGTGGCAACGTTTGGAGGCAGGAAGGCTGCCCAAGCAGAAGGCAGCAGACCTGGCCGGGAAGCCCCTGAATGTTCTCAAACCTATTACATTCCAAGGTACTATGTTCTTTCATGCCATGGAGGAAAATTTCAAGGGCTAAACAATGCGGTTTAGGGCCTTTGTCAATAATATTCAATTCTCAGCTAGGGTGACTAAGGTCCAGGTGGCACCAGGTATTATAATTGATATCCAGAGTGCTGGGATCAGTACAGAAAATGGCTGCTGTAGAAGATTAACTTTAATTGTAATTTGCTGAGGTCCCCGCCCTTTCCAAACCCTAACAAAAATGGATGTAAATGTAATTTAATAGAAATACATGCAACACTTTAAAAATGAAAAGACAGACATCAACTGAAACATCAGGGAGGAGAAAGACAATCAACTGAATCAATATTTGTCTTTCTGATTAGTGTGTTATTTGCATTCTGCACACAAGAAGAAGTTCAGCTCACTTCCCTGGGGGAAATGTCCAGGAATTGCTGAAATTTCTGACACCTCTCCACATACTCTCATTTCTAAGGTGCCATACTTCAATGCTAATGACAAGGCTACTCTTTGGAAAATTGCTAATTATTGTTGGAGACAGTGACATGTGGTATGAGGCTAATTTAGGCATGGCATAAATTGCTATGGGAATTAAAGCCCAGCAATTAATATGTGACCATGTCTGAAAGACTAATGAAGTCTTGCATTTCAGGATGAAAGTAGGTGTGACAGTGTCATGATCAAAATCAGGAGGTGACAAAGGAGTATATAATATAGTGTGTACTGAAGCAATGTGGGGTTGGACAGAGAGTTGGAGGTACTTCCTTTGCCTCTCTTTAATGCTTCACTCCAGTTGTTGGTTGTTTTCTAACACTGAGATCTGAAACTAGAATTTCTGTGGCATGGCATGGACTTTGGGGATTTTTTAAAAAGGAGAATGTCTGTTCTACTGTACTTTGAATTCCTCCTCCCTCGTGTGATTGCAGGAATCTGTCTAGGGAAGCTTGCTGGGTGATATTGGAGCAGTCACACACTACCAGCCTAAGCCACCTTCTTAGGGTTGCTGGGACGTTGAAATGGGGGGGGGGAAAGAACAATGGGAACTATTTTGGTTCTCCAGTGAGGAGAAAGGCAGGGTATAAATGAAGTTAATATAAATAATACAAAAGCATAATTCTGGCACAAAGATCTTCTGCTATCACATATAGTCTGGCTCTCTGGCAAGTATAAAGACTTCAAAACATAGATTAGTTGTGATTTGAGAAAATAAATACTGTATATATAATTCTGCCCTGCCTAAGCTAGTCCAATTTCATCAGATTTCAGAAGCTAAGCAGGGTCAGCCCTCTGGCAGCGGATTGGCCCTGAAGCCATTCACTGCCAGCTATGGCAGTCTGCTCTGTGCATAATCGGTCTGAATCATGTTTTGGAATGGGGAACCCACCAGAACTTGAAATTTTGAAAACAAAATTACTGTCTCACCCCCTCCCCCAAAAACATTGTAATTAATCTTTGTTATTCTGTCGCCTTTTTACTTTTGCCATTGCAATGGGAAGAGAGTGCTCTGGCAAATGCAAACATTTCCATCCAGGTGGAGAGAATGTTCTCCGTTCTTACGGTTGTCAGCTCCTGCCACCCTAACCCAGCCACTGGCAGTGGTTCTCCCCCTCCTATTGCAGCCCATGAATTTCCCTAAAATGCTGCTACAGAAGACGGGGGATCCTTGGGGACATCATTACAGGCAAATCAGGGGTCTGCAGCAGGAAGGGGAAATTGGCAGAAATTACATCTCCTCCTGTTAGTGGAGAGCCTCTTGTGGTGCAGAGTGGTAAGGCAGCAGACATGCAGTCTGAAGCAGTCTCAGCAGCCGGCTCAAGTTTGACTCAGGCTTCCATCCTTCCGAGGTCAGTAAAATGAGTACCCAGCTTTCTGGGGGGTAAATGGTAATGACTGGGGAAGACACTGGCAAACCACCCCGTATTGAGTCTGCCATGAAAACACTAGAGGGTGTCACCCCAAGGGTGCTTGCACAGGGATACCTTTACCTTTTACCTGTTAGTGGAAAATTTAGTCTGGATCCAACCCATGATATCCATTAATCATTGCACAATTTATGTTATCTTGTGCTAGGATTTAATAGATGGGAGAAAAATGTTGCTCCAAGTTGCCTTGACTCCAGTTGAAGTATAGCTATGGGATAGATTAGGACATTTTACAGATCATAGCTGACTGACCAGAGTATTTGGGGGGATGTGAAGTGGTGGAGCTTCCGTGGATCTAAAATGAACAGTACAGGAGTAGCTGGTCACACTCTCTTATAATGTATAATGTATAATTCCTATACTCTACTCTACAACTCTACTATCACAGGCTTATTCTGAGTATTTACCACATAAAGAAGCAACTGTATAGGTTAAATCAGTGGTCCCCAACCTTTTTATCACTGGGGACCAGTCAACGCTTGACAATTTTACTGAGGCCTGGCAGGGGGAGGGGGTAGTCTTTTGCCGAGGGATGTCACCGCCGCCTGAGTCCCTGCTCCACTTGCTTTCCCGCCGGTGCCCCTGATTTTCCACCGTCCACTGGGGGGTGCTGCCATCAGCAGCTGCTAAATGCTATGCCGAGGGTGAGCCCCAGCAATGGCAAACTCTGGAGAGCACCAAAGGTGAGCCGGTGGCAGAGTGGCAGGGCAGCCCCTGAGGAAGCAGCCGGGGAGGAAGATGAGTAAGAGCCGCAGCCCGGTACAGACTGATCCCGGACCGGGACAGGTCCCCGGACCGGGAGTTGGGGACCACTGGGTTAAATGATCTAACTAAGTTGAGCTGGCCAAGATTGTGCTCTGTCCCATATGAACAGCCAGTGTAGTGTAGTGTGGTGTAGGGCTTGTCTCTCATTCCCAGCCTGAACATGTAGTTCCAAGAGTAAAATAGGTGGCAGAGTGGAGATACTTGGCCCCAGCTTTGTACCCTGGTTCCAACTTTGGGGGATGAATGGAAGAGGGGAGAATTATGGCCCCAGCTTTGTACCATGTCCCCAACTTTGGGGGATGAGTTGAAGAATGACTTAGGTGACTGACAAACATGTGGAAGAGAGAATTTTGAAGAAAAAAAGCAAATACTTTACTGTGAGAACATTTCCACAGTACATCTATACTTACTCCCCCCCCCCACCCAGTGTGGAATCCTCAATGGGTTATTCATTTGGGGCCTAGCTATTCCACAGCTGTGCTTTTTCTTCATGTTTTCTTCTGCTTTACAGAATGCAGTTTACTGCACACACTCTGCATTTGCCAAGGATTTTATAAGGAAGATCGCTCATGATGCCATTCATCTTTTTTTTGTTTGTTTGCACATGTGTGGCAATGCTTCTGTACAATAATGCAATGAAAATGTCAGATCTGCACATACCTGTCATTTTCTGTGGCAGGAAAATGTCTGCTGTCTGGAGTATGTTGTCCAGACATTTCCTTACTAAAAAAAGGGGCTCCTTCTTTACTTTAAAAGTTCCAAGGTGATGACACCAACGTATACTTGTTATGATTTAACTTGGGCTCCTAGGAGGCTTCTACTTGTGGGCACCAGAAGTAGCAAAAGCCACCTCTACAGTCTTGAGTGTGTCTGGGGGGGGGAGACAAGTCCCCCTTCTCACTCACACTGGGCTCCTCAGAGACTTCAGCTCCAAATTGTTTCAGTATTATGCCTTCCCTTTTTCCATCAGAGTCCACATTCCTGAAAGATGCTGTACAATGCTTACCGGCTGCTCATTATCATCACCCCTTAGAAAGTAATGTGGTATTTCAAACCTTACCAGCAGCTGGTTTTCTTGTTGTTATGTGCGAAGTCGTGTCCGACCCATCGCGACCCCATGGACAATGATCCTTCAGGCCTTCCTGTCCTCTACCATTCCCCGGAGTCCTTTTAAGTTTGCACCTACTGCTTCAGTGACTCCATCCATCCACCTCATTCTCTGTCGTCCCCTTCTTCTTTTGCCCTCGATCACTCCCAGCATTAGGCTCTTCTCCAGGGAGTCCTTCCTTCTCATGAGGTGGCCAAAGTATTTGAGTTTCATCTTCAGGATCTGGCCTTCTAAAGAGCAGTCAGGGCTGATCTCTTCTAGGACTGACCGGTTTGTTCGCCTTGCAGTCCAAGGGACTCGCAAGAGTCTTCTCCAGCACCAGAGTTCAAAAGCCTCAATTCTTTGACGCTCGGCCTTCCTTATGGTCCAACTTTCGCAGCCATACATTGCAACTGGGAATACCATAGCCTTGACTAGATGCACTTTTGTTGGCAGGGTGATGTCTCTGCTTTTTAGGATGCTGTCTAGATTTGCCATAGCTTTCCTCCCCAGGAGCAAGCGTCTTTTAATTTCTTTGCTGCAGTCCCCATCTGCAGTGATCTTGGAGCCGAGGAAAATAAAATCTGTCACTATCTCCATTTCTTCCCCAATACAATACATTACAAAATGGTGCTGCAAAACATTGGAATATGTTTATTCTCCATCAGAATAAACATGGCACATGTATATTGGATCTGCTGATCAAACTTGTCATGTTGCAGCCTAACTGTTGCAGCCTAACTGCACTGCAATGCGATTAACTGAATTCTTTAAAAAAAAATTGAAAATCACAGGAATCATGACAGAGGGGTCTTTTGGAAAGGTCAGTAACCACACATGAGCACAGGGCAACATAGCAAGTGATGTTTAAAATTTGATTATTTGAATTTGCTTACTAGAAAACCCATGTTGAGATCCACAGAAAATTAAAAATTAGTGCATAGGAAGAATAGGACACCCTGGAATAAGGAAGCCTGCAATTTGATTTTACTTTCAATTGTGAGGATTTTGGTGGGGAAATCATGGGCTTATTCAGATATTTAATAGCACAAATGCCTGGCAAATGGGACTATGAAAATAGAGCAGAGTAATGTGAAGAACTTTGATTTAGAAAAAAAAAACTTATGTTATCCAATCAGGAAGTGGCTGAATCAGTTAAAGGAGGCAAGGAAGGAAGGAATTATCTCTTTTTCGCTCTCACCTGCCTTGAGCAAGTACAGACCGTTCTAGGATGTTTTTGTATTCCATGAAATGCTACACCTGACGCTTTACATCTAAAAGTTGGCCTTTTATAGAGTAAAGAATTTGACTCTCTTTGTTACCACTAGAGACACTATTTCATCTAGCCGGTGGTTCAACTCCCCTGCTCACTTGTCTATAATATGTCACTGAGTGATTGGTTTGTGTTTGGTATCATTGCCCTGCTGTCCTAAATGGGGGGAAAAGGATACAATGAAGTCTTGCTGAAAGTTAATTGCAAGGACTTCTCATTGATATCGCTTGCAGTTTGCTTGCTGTGCTGAAGTACTTGCTTAGCTTAGATGCCACAAAAGCTTGGTGACATTGCATTACTCAGCTGTATTTAGTACATGTCAGCACAGGTAATCTTTGAATAACAGTTGAAAATATCTTGGGTTACGTTTCTGCAGCTGCAATTGGTCAAGCAGCATGCCATATAGTTAACTGGCTGACATTACTGCTCTGTATTATACCTATGTGAATTATAGGGATGCCAGTCCCCCTCTTTTCCAGGGTCTTATATACTTGGATTTTAGTAAAGCTTTTGATAAGGTTCCCCATGATGTTCTGATGGATAAATTGAAGGACTGCAATCTGGATTTTCAGATAGTTAGGTGGATAGGGAATTGGTTAGAGAACCACATTCAAGGAGTTGTTGTCAATGGTGTTTCATCAGACTGGAGGGAGGTGAGTAGCGGGGTACCTCAGGGCTCAGGGCTCGGTCCGATACTTTTTAACATTATTAATGATCTAGATGAGGGGGTGGAGGGACTACCCATCAAGTTTGCAGATGACACCAAATTGGGAGGACTGGCAAATACTCCGGAAGACAGAGACAGAGTTCAACGAGATCTGAACACAATGGAAAAATGGGCAAATGAGAACAAGATGCAATTTAATAAAGATAAGTGTAAAGTTCTGCATCTGGGTCAGAAAAATGAAAAGCATGCCTACTGGATTGGGGATACGCTTCTTGGTAACACTGTGTATGAACGAGACCTTGGGGTACTTGTGGATTGTAAACTAAACATGGGCAGGCAGTGTGATGCAACGGTAAAAAAGGCAAATGCCATTTTGGGCTGTATCAACAGGGGCATCACATCAAAATCACAAGATGTCATAGTCCCATTGTATACGGCAGTGGTCAGACCACACCTGGAGTACTGTGTGCAGTTCTGGAGGCCTCACTTCAAGAAGAACGTAGATAAAATTAAAAGGGTACAGAGGAGAGTGACTAGGATGATCTGGGGCCAAGTGACCAAGCCTTGGGAATGTTCAGCCTGGAGAAAAGGAGGTTGAAAGAGGACATGATAGCCCTCTTTAAGTATTTGAAAGGTTGTCACTTAGAGGAGGGCAGGATGCTGTTTCCGTTGGCTGCAAAGGACGCACAGTAATGGGTTTAAACTACAAGTACAATGATATAGGCTAGATATCAGGAAAAAAGTTTTTCACAGTCAGAGTAGTTCAGCAGTGGAATAGGCTGCCTAAGGAGGTGGTGAGCTCCCCCTCACTGGCAGTCTTCAAGCAAAGGTTGGATACACACTTTTCTTGGATGCTTTAGGATGCTTAGGGCTAATCCTGTGTTGAACAGGGGGTTGGACTAGATGGCCTGTAGGGCCCCTTCCAACTCTCTGATTCCATGATTCTGATTCTGTGATTCTGTACAGTGGGTTTATAAAGCTTGTTGGGTTTGGTTTAAAAAAGCCATCTGCACCTGAACCCAAGCTCCATGCTGATGCCGTTCGTGTTTTTCTGCCAATCTGCACTGCTCAGGATTGACTCTGGAGCCACACTGCTTATTTCCCAGCGTACCCAAGAGTGGATTTTCTGCACTTCATGAAAGAGATTCAGGCCCATGGCACTCTCTTCCAGGTGCAGATACCCTGCCTCTTTCGGATTTTCTCCCCCCCTTCCCAGCCATGCCTCCAGCACAGATGCCTCCAGCACAGACTCAGAAGTCTCTGCTGAGTGGTTGGCTCCCAGCAGCCGCAGACTTTTTCACTTCTGGTGCTGCCTAAAATCTGTCTGAGACTTCATGCTGTGAATTTGTTTCTCCTAATTTAGTTGCCCCTTTTAAGTAATGCCAGCAGCACTCCTATCAGAAGGAGTTAAAGACCAGCTGGTCTCCGCCTCCAGTTGCCTTCCTCTCCAAACATACTTGGGGGGGGGGGGGAGAAATGGGTTGCTCTCTCTTTCCAGGCTTGGCAATTTATTTTTAAAGTGAGGAGGATGTTGGATTCCTTTATTTTATTAAAAAAACAATCTAAGGAGCCATTGTCTGTCTTTCTTTGGAAAAAAATAGCGTGAGACAACACTAGAAAATCTGGTATAGAGGTTTTGAGTATAGTGTGTCTATCATGACTCAGTCAGTAGAGACACTTACCTAGGAATCATAGTTTTGTGGGTTAAAGCTTATCTTGGGGTTGCCTTTGCCCCTCCATAGGAGAGTTTATTTATTTATGCTCTTGAAGAGTTTCCTTCCCTCCTCCCTTCTCTTTTAAAATTATTCTTTAAAGAAGCTGTTAAGCATCCCCTTAACTTCAAAACAAGAAATTGCCTCAATTTAAAACAAGAAGCACTGAAATGCAAAGTGCAGAAGTCAAAGCCCTGTTCCTGCCAGAAACCAATCACCAGAGACCAATTAACAACTCAAACAAATGGAGGGAGGAGGAGAAAACAAATCTTGGCAATCCGCTTTTTCTTATTGGCATGCAGATTTAAATGCTGTATTTTGAAGGAGAATATCCGAGAAAGAAGATAGGCAGTAGGCAGGAACAGGATGAGGATAAGAGATACCACTTTGAATCGAAATTAAACTGTGACCCAGGTGACAGAGATCAGTTCCCTTGGAAAAAATGGCTGCTTTTGAGTGTGGACTCCATAGTATTAGACTCTACTGAGGTCCCTCCCTGTCCCAAATCTCACCCACTCACCCCCAACATCTCCAAGCATTTCCCAGTAGGAACTTCGCTGCCCCAGCTCCCGTGCAGGAGTACAAATACAGAGGGGATGAGGGGGAACAGGAAGAGGTGGGGTAACCTGCCCCAACTCAAACTCCAGCCTGCAGCCTGGCATGAAGTGTCCAATGTGGAAACGGCTAAGGAATGACCATGTTTGGAACAGTTATTTTTAATAAGCTATGGAGTTAATAAGTTCATGAAGGGAGGGCTAAAATGTAAATATGTCATTGTTTCCATCATGATAATTCTACTCTTTGCATTGCCTGTGTGTCACAATGCATGCTATTGTGCTCACGAGAGTTCTCATTTGGTCTAATACAAGAAGCGGGCAGTATAAGCAGTGACGGTGGGCATTTTCATTGCAGCCAGTTCCAGTAATGAGCACAAGTTCTCTTTAGTAAATCTAAATATCTGCAGTTAACATACAGTAGCCTATGTGACCGGATCCATCATAAAAGGTATCCCCTGTGCAAGCACCGGGTCATGTCTGAGCCTTGGGGTGACGCCCTCTAGCGTTTTCATGGCAGACTCAATACGGGGTGGTTTGCCATTCCCTTCCCCAGTCATGACCGTTTACCCCCCAGCAAGCTGGGTACTCATTTTACCGACCTCGGAAGGATGGAAGGCTGAGTCAACCTTGAGCTGGCTGCTGGGATCGAACTCCCAGCCTCATAGGAGAACACAAATAATTCTGATTTACATGTGTTCTTGCTATGCTAATTTACTTGGAGGGGAATTGATGCATATACTACTTGCTTCTCATGGAGAGAAGTATTTTTTATTGCAAATGTAATGTTTCTTTAGACTAAGGCAAGCCTTTGGCAATTGGGTCAAAGCTTTAAAAGCTACGTTTTCTTGCTTAAGGGAATGTGTCTATACAAAACAGCTTTTACCTGAGTTTAATGCTTGCTCCTGGCAACGAAAGCTAAAGGAACTCACATCCTGCAACTCCTGGGAAATGTTTGAGTTTAATTGCATACGTCTAAAGTTACATGATTTTGGTGTCACAGTGACATTTCAGGCTGACTGGTTTCATTGATTTGTAGTTATCTTCTGTAGGATTGAAGGGGGTTCAAACCCCCCAAAATTTTAGTCTCTTGACATTTATTTAATGCTGAAATTATTGATGCATGTTTTATACTAAACATGACTTCATCTCACAGCTGGCGTAGAAATAAGCCAGTTATGTGGGCAAATCTTCAATCAGTGTAGCAGACTGCATGAAATCCCTGAAATATGAATTAATAATATTAATAGCTTCACTTAATTGGGCAAATATGGCAATTACCCTTTCCAAACCACATACAGTAATGTCAGCCTTGAGGTTTTTATGGTATGTGGTTTTTTTATGAGATGCCATTTCAGAGAAGCAGGCAGGAAAGCTTCAAAAGACTTTACCAGGCAGGGAAGCTTTACAAACCATCCACCTGATGAAGTGGGCTCTGGTTCATTAAAGCATATTCTTTCATGTTCTGGCTGAAGCAGACTTGGGTAGACTTACATTCTTTCCTCCTGGAATGTACAAAAGTTGTTCTTTTCCATTTTTTATTTACAAATGACTGACTTAGATGTGCGCAGAAAGACTAATGCAAATAGAGTTAAGCTAGTACAATTCGAGCAGTTATTGTAAAATGTATTAGCTCTCATTCTGATATCTGTGTTGGAGCGTTCAGTCTTCTTATGTAATTATTCCTTAGACAGGGATCAGTGGCTATGGTTGTAATGTTATGTACCTTTATTATTTGGGTTGCCAGGTCTCCAGTGGCCCCAGCAGGGAATGGTGAGGGGGCGTGGGCGTGTTGTTAGATCAAGTTTGGGAAACTCCTAGAGATTTGAGGATGGAGTCTGGGGAGGACAGGGACCTCAGTGGGGTACATTGCAACATAGTTCACCCTCCTAAGTATCTATTTTCTCTTGGGGAACTGATCTTTTTAGTCTGTAGCTGAACTCAATTCTGGGCAATCCCTAGGTCTCACCTGATGGCTGGTATCCCTAACCCATATTTGGAGGTAAATCCCTTTGAAAAGAGCGGGCTTTCCTCCCAGTAATCATACACAGGATCAGGCTGTGTAGTTTTGATCCTGTGCTTACTTATTTAGAAACAATAAGTCCTATTGAACTGAGTGGGACTATCTTCCGAACTGTGTTGTAATTGATTTGAAAGCAATGACTGATGCTAATGCTGCTGGTAGTTCATGACAAACCTAGGAAGGAATGATTTGTGAAAAACTGGTTTTCTAAAATTGGTGGCTTCCTCAGTATATTTAACTCTTATAGGATATTTAATTCTTATGTGTATTGTCTGCCCTCGAGGGATATCTCCAGGCAGGCATGAAATTATCTTACATTCTCCATTTTAATCCCTTCTATTACCATTCTGTCTGCTCAGGTTTGGCTTAAGGATTTGTGGATCCCATAGAACCAGAGACAGGTTAAGGATCCAGAGGGCTTTAGCAGAGGGCAACTGGTGTTGTTACTTGTGCTGTAGCAGTGGGACACCCTTCCCAGGATAGTGGGAACTTTGAAAGCAATTGACAGCTTCTTTTCTGTGTTCTTGTGATCCGCAGGCCACATGATTCATTTGAGACAGGGTGAGACAGAAAGTTAATTAATAATGCTGATAATAATACTAATTCCTAGGCTGGAGTAATAGTAAGTATGAAGACCCTAACAATCACAGTGTGTGAAGGCCCCCTGACCATATAGCTATTGTTGGACCCCTGGTACTGCTCATGACACATACTACCTGTGCTACTAAGGATAAACTGACTCTGTGTCTGTTTGCAATTTTGTCCACAGTATAAAACCCAATAGCTTACTACTGAATGAAGTAGTTCCTGGGGAAATTAGATTCTAAAGGGATCTCAACAGCAATCTAAATCTTTTATAAATATGGAAGGCAGAGATTACATAATTTGGGGTTCTATTTTATTTCTGCTTAGGTTTCTTATCTCACAAGCTTATGTCTTCATATATGGTTATGGTTTTTAATTTAATTTATTGTTATTACTTCAAAATAACAGAGATTTTGCATTAATTCATGTTAAAATGGCATTAGAATCAGATTTTTGCATTAAATTTATGTGAAAGCATCTTATGCTGCAGCCCCAGATTGCACCCTCCCCAAAGTTTTACAAGGTAAACTGATCTGTGGTGGAGCACCAGCCCTGCTGACCACTATGGAAGGGAGCCGTGAGGGAGGGGGCCTAATGCTGAAGTAGTGGCAGCTTGCTGACATTACCTTGAAAGGTGATGAAGGACACACAAGTCAGTTGGGTGCCAGTGGGGGGGGCGAGGGAGAGGCACTGCAGTCTTGCCTGTCAAAATGTTGATGCAACTTGGGAGCTTCGGAGTCTGATGCACTTGCCACTGCCCAACGTGTATGGTGGGACTGAGTGAAGGAAGCGATCCGCAGGTTGAGCTGCATGGACTCGGGTGTTCAAATCCCCTGAGGATTGCTCTGTATTCCTGGGCTGGAGTAATAAAAAGCTCTACTGGGAAGATGCGCTCAGCTCCCCGGTGGGGTCATGACTACTGATGCTCTCCTGCAATATGGTTGAAGTTTGAGTAATTGCTGAAATATAATAAACAAATAAATAAATAACATGGAATGCGCTGCTGGGTGGGCTGCTTGGAAGGCAGGCAGGACATGCCCCCACCCATTTGTGATCACCTGTTGCCACAGCCCTGGTGGGAAGGTAGGAAGGCAGTGTGTTATTGGGGGCTGCATCTTCACCCAGGATGGAAAGAGTGGGTAAGGGGAGCCAGAGTCCAGCCATTTGCCTGAGTCAGCAACCCCTTGATGGCCAGGCACAGTGGACGGTGGCGGCGGAGGAGTAGAAGGCAGCAGTTGCTGGTCTGAGGCTCATCATTATTAGCCAGTCAGTTGGAATACAACCCTCCTAGTCCTATGTTGAAGAGCAATGACCACCCTGCAATGCATTGACTCTTGCTCTGCTTCGGTTTTCCTGGTAAACAGCTCCGGTTCCATCCACCTCCAGGAGTCAGGAAGGGGCCAGGGTCTTTCTTCTCATGCCAATGCAGGAGGGGCAGAGAACAAGGATGGACCTGCCACATTGCCTCAGGCCACTAACTGCCACTGACGTTTTCTTTGCTGCCACTTGCCTGCTGCAATGATGGCTCTGCAGGTTGTCTCACAGGTGGGCAGCAGCGTAGGTGTCAGTGTGTGCTGTGAAGTGACACATAAAGAGCTAGCAAGCTCTTTTCATCAGTGGGGTGGGTTGGCGTGGAGGCACCGTTGAAGCAGGAGAACTTTGGCTGAGGTGGTTTGGCAACTGCCGTCCTGGCCTAAGGTGATGGCAGATGGGAGTGGCTAGAAGAGCAAGAGCGTGACCATTTACGTAATTTCCCCCTTCATTCCTGAGAGTGAGTTCCCACCCCAACACCTGTTTCCAGTCCATTTCCATTGCACAGCTTGTGCATGCAGCTAAGGATGCTTTCACATTAACAACAAAGGGAGCCAGTTTGGCGTAATGGTTAGGAGTGCAGACTTCTAATCTGGCAAGCCGGGTTCAATTCTGCACTCCCCCACCTGCAACCAGCTAGGTGACCTTGGGCTTGCCACAGCACTGATAAAGCTGTTCTGAGCAGTGATATCAGGGTTCTGTCAGCCTCACCCACCTCACAGGGTGTCTGTTGTGGGGAGAGGAAAGGGAAGGTGATTGTAAGCCGCGTTGAGACTCCTTCAGATAGAGAAAAGAACCAACTCTTCTTCACAAAAAAAAGAGAGAGAAATAAGACAAAACTCAAAATCATGTAATATCAATCACTTTAAAATCAGATATACTTTTCAGAATTCATATTCCTGTGTTCAGGCTAGAGTAGTGATCCCCAACCTGTGGGCCGTGGACCACGTGTGGTCCATCGACTAACTGGAGGTTAGTTAGAAGGACGCTTTCCCCCCTCCTGGCCCTTTACTTCATCCACGATCCGGCAGGCACGCATGGGACTATCTTGTTGCAGAGAAACAAGCTCAGGGTTCCCATTGATTTGTCATTGTCATGAGTTAAAATTTCCATGAAAATAAAATGTTCCTTATGTTCATTGTTGTGGCGTGTCTGAATCTTATTTTGAAGGGATGTTTAAACATTACCATAGCGACCACAGTCAGAGAGTGCTAGGGCAGTGGGCCTCAGTAAAATAGTCAAGCGTTGAGTGGTCCCTGGTGATAAAAAGGTTGGGGACCACTGGTCTAGAGCACTTAGACTGCAAATTAATAAAACCCTGCCTGCCTTTTGAATCTCTAATTATGCCTGAACATATGAAGTTACATTATTCTCAATTTAACCACTGGCCCATCTGGCCGAGTACTGTCCACATCAGCTGGCAGCAAGGGAGATCAATCTTGCAATGTGAGATACTTTTAACTACAGAGATTCAGGAAACCTCCTGCATGCAAAGCATTCATCTGCTACTGATTCTTCCCCAAATTAAGTTTGTTAATCCCACAGCACAAAGTCTGGAGATTTCCATTTTAATGCAAATTGTATTAAAAGATTGACTGGTTCCCTGTCAATTTTTTCTCATAACTTATATTAAATAAGCCATCCCAGGAAAAATAATAAAACCAAATTGGTTTCTATGGATAATCAGTATCCTGATATTACATGAACTAATTTTTAAGACCTTGTATTTTATTATTAGTATTTCAGCCTGTAATACAATATGATACTATGGTATCCTGGACAGTGTCTCAGATTTCAAAGTGCATGTGATTTTGACTTTTGCCTCACTTACATAATAGCTATATCTGCCATGTGCGAAGGCTATAGAAAGATAATAACATTGAATTAAGGATTCTCCCTGACCTGGATAGCCCAGGCTAGCCTGAACTCATCAAACCTCAGAAGCTAAGCCCTGGCTTGAATTTGAATGGGAGACCTCCAAGGAATACCCGGGTCATGGTGCAGAGGCAGGCAATGGCAAACCACCTCTGAACATCTCTTACCATGAAAACCCTAAGGGGGTCACCATAAATCGATGGCCAGAGAAAAAAAGAAAGATGCTGAATAAAATGCATCAAATTCCTACAATATTAAAATTCTAGTCTGGAGAGCAGACCCAGAATGGATTGCATGTTAAAGTGCAGGAGTCATATGAGTTTTAACTTGATGAACAACATTACTGTTACTTTTTTTCCTTAATTATGAGAGTTAGAAATTGACTTAAAGGACACAAAAGCTGAAATTTTCACAGCTGCTGGTACTGAGCTGGCAATCCTGAGAAATGATTCTCCACTCAGCAGTCACACTGTCTCCACATGAGCTGTGCTCTAATCAGCCATTTTTGAATTTTTGATGGCAGGCTTCACGTTTTAGGCTCTGCTTTGTGGAAGACTTTCTGTTCATTTAATTCTGTGGAGCTGAAGCGATGTTTCCTTCCCTAAACTTTGCATGTCTTTTCCAGGAGACAAACACATAGTTTTCATTTAATACAATCACTGTGAAGCTGGGGGTAATGGTGGCATAATTTATTTATTTTACACCTGTGAAGCCAAACCACAGGACTGCATGGCTTTCTCTGTTGTGTAACTGTATTAAATAGCATACCCTTTAATGATGACTAATGTATCCTTAATTTAGAAAACAAATTGTCACAGCATTTTAGAATATAAATACCTCTATTCAAACCCATTTCTGATGCAAATACCATAGGAGGCCTTTGTGTGTTAAGAGTCACAGCTGTTAGCTGTTGTATGGGGGCAGGAACAAATTACACATACCCTGTTAGAAAAACCCAAGTATACTATATTAGATAATATTCTAAGAAAGTATGAACAAGGGCTTTTTTCTTTTTCTTTTTGGATGAGGATGATCAGTGCTATATATAATTATGCAGATTCAGCCACTCCTTGTGTGCTCTGGAATTTCAGGAAAACCACCCTATAGCTTGGTGTAGTGGTCAAGAATGGTGGCTTCTAATCTGGAGAGTGGGATTTGATTCCCCACTCTTCCACATGCAGCCAGCTTGGACTAATCACAGACCTGTTTTCACAGAGAAGTTTCTCTCAGAGCTCTCTCAGCCTTCCCTACCTCACAAGTGTCTGTTGTAGGAACAGGAAGGGAAGGTGATTGTAATATGCTTTTAGATTCCCTAAAAGGGTGGGATATAAAACCCAACTCTTCTTCAAAAAGCATTGCTCCTTGATGTCACAGAAAGATAGCTTTGGATTCCTTACTTTTTGTTTGTTCACTGGTCTGTTACATTGAAGAGAAGTGAAGCCTTGTTTCCAAAATGTATTTATGTATCCATAAGATCAGTCATACATATATATAAATAATTTGAGGTGGAAGATATTCTCATCAGAAATGCCATAGTCAGGCTTAGTCAAAGTTGGCTAAAAAACAAACAAAACTTTGATAGCACAGTGCAATTAGTCCCATATTGCATAGTTAAAATACTTTAGAAACAAAGTAATAGGGCAGTTCCTGTACAGAATCATAACATAATTTCTGATCATGTCTTCAGTTATATTTCAGCATATTACCAGTGACATTTGAAAGCTACCCTAGAGTTGGTTAATTATCAACTTCTCTCCATCCTGAATGCACCTCATATTGACTGCAACATCCTTATCCATTGTTTTTCCTCTTAATATTTGTGAAACAGCCTGGGGGGGGGGGTGGAACGGTCTGGAATAGGGCCAATCAGGGTGCAGCCAGCAAAGTTTACCATACCCTGGCTGGCCCTGCTTCTACAGCTCCCGCCCTCCTTCCCTGGATGCTAGCCACTTTGCTCTCAGACACCTGAGAGAGACACACAGAGGCACAGCGAGCCCTGCCAAACCGCAAACGACCTCTGATTACCTGCTATGGCTCATGCTGCAAGGAAGAGAGAGACAGAGACAGAGACAAACTGCAAATCAGCCTTGATTCCCTGCTACGAATGAGCCCTCACTACCTCCTATGGCTCCTGCTGAGAGAGAGAGAGAGAGAACTGCACCTGCCGGTGTCCCCTGGGTCCTGGCGCCCATTGCATTCCTGGTTGCAATGGGCTTCTTGCTAGTTGTATATAATATGACATTGATCACATCAGAATATCGGAAAGTCAACTAACATATAGAAACCCTAGACCAGTGGTCCCCAACCTGCGGGCAGCGGCCCGGTGCCGGGCCGCAAAGGCCATGGCACCGGGCCGCGGCTCCCTCTCCCCGCCCCGCCCCCGCAGTAAAAAACTTCCCAGGCCGCAAGCTTGCGGCCCGGGAAGCTTCTTACTGCGGGAGGCGGGGAGAGGGAATCAGGGCCGGGCCACGCCCGCTCGGCCCGATCCGCGGGCGCGGCCCGTGGGCGCGGCCCGATCCGCGGGCGCGGCCCGGGCGCGGCCCGATCCGCGGGCGCGGCCCGGGCGCGGCTCGCGGGCGCGGCTCGGGTGCGGCCCGATCCGCGGGCGTGGCGTGGGCGCGGCCCGCGGGCGCGGTCCGCGGGGGCGCGGCCCGATGCTCTGCCGGTCCCCAGCCTCGGAAAGGTTGGGGACTACTGCCCTAGACCATTCTCTTTACAGACGATAGATACCCAAATGGTGGAACAAGCATCAGGTCAGAAACCTATTTTTGTTAGCATCTCTAAAGTGGCTGTGTGCACTGATTTTTCATGCTTCTTTCAAATTTAATGGTTTTGAGGAAATGTGAAAAGGTATTGTAACATTCTCAAATCTCTTCAAGTAGTGTTTAGAGTTGACTGTACACAATGATTTATTTACTACTGTGCTCAAATGTACTTGCATGTTCCAAAGCCTAATGAAGCCAGGCAGTGAGATGTCTAATGAGAGATTCCATTTACTTCAAATCAAATTACAGCCAGCTGTAGGCTCCAGTTACTTGATTCTCTATGGCCCAGTCTTAAGCCAACTGTGACTCATCTAGAATTAGGAGCGTGCTGAGTTTGGCTAGATTGGGCTATCATTCTTGTGTTCTGTGTAAAGGGTGATACAAGAGCTCTAAGCTTCTCATTAATCCACTGTTCTTTCCATTACCTATACAAAGTAAACTCTTTTGAAAACATTGAAATTCTGACACCCTCCCATTATTGGGGACATTGTTTAGCCTGGTCAATATTTTATTTGATCTTTATGGAAACCATGACGTTCATTCTTAAACATAACTTTTGCTTCCTTCCTGTTGTCTTTCTGAAATAATAGGATAGCTTCCCAAATATATCCATTTTTTGAACTCAGGGAGACTGACTTCTGGGTATATACACACAGGATCAGAATGCTGATGCATATAATAGCAAGAAAACTCAGTAAGTTAACTTGCAGTGCCTCTCAGTTCTTTCCCTTAGCTAAAAAATGCTTACTTATTATGATTTAGGTGTAGACTTTGGATAAATGTCTGAATGCATCAAGCCCATTTAGAGCAAGTTCATAAATCCATTGCAACACTTAACTGTCATAAGGTAATAAGTGCTGAATTTTATATGACTTTTGGTAATGTTGAATAGTTTGTCCTTTATTGAGAAATTGCTATAATAAATCAGTATGAGTTCTAGTCTAAATTTCAGTCTTTTAAACCTCTGGGTTTTCATTGTTTCTTTAGGAACAGAAATTCACAATCTAATGAATACCTCTGATGGAGATAGTCTGACATTATGCTGAATCAGTGACGGTTTACATATGAGAAACCATTTTATATTACAACGTAAAGAAGTCTGAGTCTGACAGTGCAGAGTCTGACAGAAGATTTAGGAGTTCTTCACAGAGTTCTCGCTTCTACAGAAATATAGCGTTGAATAAATCTTTGTTGATCTTAAAGGTGCTATTGGACTCTATTTTTGTTTGTAGAACAAGTAGTTAAGGGCAGCCTGATTAGTGCATCAGCTGAGATTTCTTCATTTATTGTGTGGTGTGTGTAGCCAGGAGATCTAAGGATTGTCTGGCAGCAAAGCAAGGGATGTTCAGATGTGGATTGCCATTGCCTGGCTCCATGTAATGACCCCTAGTGTTCCTTGGAGGTCTCCCATGCAAATACTTGCCAGGGTCAACCCTGCTTAACTTCTGAGATCTGACAAGATCAGGCATGCTTGGGTGATTCAAGTAAGAAGATCCACTGAGAAAAACGCAATCATTTGGAATTACATTTTCTGTCAAGGAACAGCTAGGTCCAATCTGTATTTCATTATTTGTAGGGAAGGGTGTTCCTTGGTAGCGGCTTTTGGTTGTAGGCTTGCTCTTGTCCTGCTTTTCTGAATGATGCTCCTTGATAATCTGCCATTAAAAACTCAGCGTGAACATTTTTTAAACTGGGAGAAAGTAAAAATGCCACCATATTTCCATGTCAAATAGAATTAATTGGTGGATGTTGATTTCTGCTGATTTCAGTATCCATGTGCTGGAATCTACTTTTGGACCTGCCCATTTCAAAATTCTTCACAAAGAGTAGTGGTACTTGGCAGGCACTTGCGAAACTCCCTAATGCTTCATAGCCTGTTTAGCAAGGGTTGAGCCCTCCTTGCTACCCTTATGAGTCACCTGGGAATGCTTAAGTAATGAGAAAGGCCAAATTTATGTTGCATAGTAAGCAGATTGCACTGGACTTCAAATGCTGTGAATGTATGGAAGCTTTTGGGAATATATGTAGAAGCCTTAGCCTGCATGATAAAGATTAGACCTTCTATGGTTGGGTAGCGTACAATTCCTACTATGTAACTTGAAATGTTTGCAGTCTTACTGCATCTTTTGAAATAATGATGAATAGTAAATAGTAAAAGTGCCTTGAAGAATTCCCTTGCTTGTTTTTCTCTTTTGTCTGTTTGCTCCTGTATCCCCTATCTTGTCCAAAGAAAATCAAATCTGATTCAGTGCTGCTGCTCAGTAAGTTGCTTCAGTGGATACAGAAGTCCCACTGACTTCAAGACTTAAATAGTAATCACATCTAGTACATGCAACTGCTTTTAATAAGGAATGGCAGTTTTGGAAATAAGCTATTTTCTGCAAATAAAGAGCCAAAGGTGAGAAAGCTCATCATTTTTTTTCTGCTGATCTCCCCCCTCTGAAAGCTGTTCCCCCTTGGCTTTTCCCGGCATGAATTTGTGAGAATCCACACAAATTTGGGGAACCCTCCTCCCAAAGAGGGAAAGAGGTATAGCTGAAGAATGTTATAGTGGTGAAAGGATCAAGGAAAAAAACCATTAGGTCACTCTTCATTGAAAGCCACCCAGTCCTGAAGCAGCTTTTCCTTATTAAATTTAGTTAGCAGGCGTTAAATGTATAACATGTTAAATCCTTAAACATACTTAACTCACTCTAGAATGCCCTCATTACATGGAAGCAGGTCCTATAGATTTTAGGGGAGCTTAATTCCGATCCATTGTACTTGGAATCACAGCCTTAGAAGGTTTTAAATATTTTACATCTTCCAAAGATAAGCTGAGGCTTTGCTCAGCTTCTTATATGAAGCCAATTAAACTGCTACTTTATATCTTTAAATAAATAGGGAATCTGAAATAAGAACTGAAGAGCTCCTGGCAATTTCCTCTCCTCACTTTACCCTTGACTATAACATATCAAATCTAGCTAGTTGTTGTTCATTCTGTGTCTTTGGAATACTTTCTTGACTTCAGATTATGTAATTCAGATTTCTGAAGGAAGACAAGTAAACATTTTGCAGGAAATGATCTCTGCAATTTCAGAGACTAGCAAAAGAGCAAACAGATACTGTTTGGCATTGTTGCTCACATCCCCAGATCTATTATCTGGTTGGAGGGAAAGGATTTTTCAGCTTCATCCTCTTCCAGGGTTGATTCTGCACTTACTTTGTTTATTCCGTTGTGGATCCTGCTGAATTCAGATTGATTTGAACTTGGGTCTTCCTCATGCATGTGGTTAGGGAAGCTCAGAAAGGGGGGTGGGAACCAAGCGCAGCAGGAGCCTCTTTCTTTTCTTGATGGGGGGGGGGAAGGGGATTGGAGACAGCAGAGGAGGGAGAAAAAAACCAAGAGGCAAATCTCTACTGAGAGAAGTTAGGGCTTCTCCTTTAAGGCAAACTCGCAGTCTGGAAACGAGGAAGCCTTTGAACTGAAGCCTTGGAAAATCAGGACCAGTCAGGGCTTTTCTATAACAGAGGCTCAGCAGCAAGTTCGGAACAAGCAGAGAGCTGCATGCTTTCTCATGCTGATTTTCCAAATATTGAGGGTTATATTGCAGGGAAAAGGTAGGGTCACTCCGGATCAATCATGTTTGTTGCAGAGGGAAAATTTAAATCAGACAAAATCAAAATGGAAATCGCATTCAGTGGAGACGGCAGGGACTGAATCGACCTGGGATTGGAATAAAAGCTCCGTACAGATTCAGCCCAGAGCTCTCAACTCAATCTTCAAACCTCAAAAAACTGCTCTAGATTTTTTTTAAAGTCAGAGGAAGATCAGATACATGCAGCAGCCTGATGTTGCTAGGCTGATCTTCCCAAAATTGCATCTGAAGAAGTCAGTGGTGACTCACCAAAGCTCATACCCCGCCACAAATTCTGTCAGTCTTTAAGGTGCACCTAGATTCTTGGCTTTTCCTATTACCCTACACGGGATTCTTTGCTATCTAATATAGCCATTGCAGTGTTGAATGTAATGCAGCCTTCCCAAGCCTCTTTCCTTCTTTTTTAAAGTTTCAAGGAGTGGGCTGATCTAGGCAATGTAGGAATCCTTAATTGCCTTACTGACCCAGGAAAGGGTAGACGGCCCTCATTATCATGTTGAATGATGTTTCCATTAAACTAATCTCTGCCTGAGATAGATGGCCCTTTTGGTATCTCTCTGGATTACATGTGCTCAGAGGTTTACTTTTAATAGACATCTGCAGTGGGGTGTCCTGGTCAATGATTCACATTTGTCCACTGCTATGTCATAGATGTTCTCCTGGAGAGAGGTTCTGTGGGCAGAGTGGATTGTAAATCCATTTTTCTGCTCTGTAAGCCCACACTCACTTCCAGGGTGCATGATCTTGCTAGTCTCCCATGTGGGATTGCACAGATGCCAGAAAGATGAAAATAGTGTTGCACTTGCCTGTAACTGTTATTCACTGAGTGGTCATCTGTTCAGTCACAGAATCCTCCCTCCTTCCCCACCATGGACCACTGATAATGGATTGACTTGCCTGTTCCGGTGGCAGGAAGGAGAACTGAGGGGTGTGTGTGTGTGAAGATTGCTAACCCCTCCCATATCACATGACTTTAGGCAGGAAAGTCACCCTCTGTGAGAGGAGCACTCTTGGGAGCTTCTAGAATTGTATATATATATATAGCTTGTGAGTTCTTCACCCTAATGATGAACAATACCATTTTTGGTCACTTGGTAGGCTTACCAGTTCTGGGATAGGAAATACCTGGAGATTTTTGGGGTGGAGCCAGGGGGTGGCAGGATTTGGGGTCGGGAGGGACCTTAGTAGAGTATAATGCTATGGAGTCCGTTCTCCTAACAGCCATTTTCTTCAGGGGAACTGATCTCTGAAATCAGCTGTGATTTCAGGGCATCCCCAGGTCCTACTTGGGAACTGGCATCCCTTTCACTTGGCCATATCTCATTGGGAACCATTTAATTTTACTGAGTTCTGAATCATGATGAACAAAGGCCATGGAAAATTCAATTGAATGTAAACCTTCTGAGATCACTGCTATTCCCAGTGTTTTTAAAAAACTGAGTGATTTTATCTAACCTTACATTATCCCTGACATAGTTCATAGAATTGGGCATTTTGCTTGTCTGGCATAACAAACTAATTCTAGAGCAGAGATCCATTCCTAGGGTTGCCAACCAATTTCCTGTTGGGAAACTGTAAGAGATCTGGAGGTGGAGCCCGGGGAAGGAGCTCAGGAGGGGAATGGTGCCCTCTGAAAATGCCGGTTTTTCCAGAGAAATTGATCTCTGTAATCTGGAGAGGAGTTGCAATGCCAGGAGAATTCCAGGCCCCACTCAGAGGTTGGCATTCATATCTGGCATATAATACAAATGGACAACATACTAACAAAAAAGAGATGAGCCCAACTAAAGGTACTACTAACTTATTATAACACTTTAGCCCCAGATTTGTGGAAAAGTTGCCTCATGCTTATTAGTTTAGAACAAAGTTTGAATCCAGTGGGACTGTTGGAACCAACAAAGTTTTATTCAAGGTGTAAGCTGTCATGTACTTCCTCAGACACAATGAAATGGGAATTACCAGTCCATACATATAGGCAAAGGGTGATTAGCACACAACATAATGAAGATGTTTAACAGAATCAAGGACAATACAGGAATAACATGCTACATTTATAAGGTTATCATTTGTTTGAGTTCACCTCTGGGGAAAAACATACTGAAGGAGATAAATATGTCAAGATTGGAGACTAATGAACAGATGCATCCTCTGCTGTGGAATGCAGAGAATAATTAACTGAGACCCTGCTGCTACGCTCCACGGTCCTTCAATATGTTAAGCATTTTCATGCTGTGTACTAATTTACTGCTCACCCTCTGCCTATATATGTAAATCCCATGTCATTGTTTCTGAGGAAGTGTGCATGTGCATGAAAGCTTGCACCTAGAATAAAACTTTGTTGGTTTTAAATGCACCACTGGACTCAAACTTTGTTCTGCTATTTCAGACCAACATTATTACCCACCTGAATCTGTCTTATTAATTTTGTTATTTCAGGGCTATATGCTCTTTCTTAAAAAAAAGAAAAAAAACAGTTAACAAAATATATCTCTTGAACTCTCTTCAAGACTACTTTGTATGCAGTATTTGGGCCAGGAGAAAATGTCCTTTATTTCAGATAGATGGAGGGGAGTTTTCTTCAGAAGGTTTGAATTAGCAGTTTAGGACTTATTTTTTGAGTTCCACATGGCTTTTGATATGTATTCCAAACTTCTCATGTACTGGCAGGAGAAAAGGAGGGATGGATATGTGTTGGTGTTTACTTATATCAGTTTTGGTAAACTGTGCTTATATCACTTTTGGTAAAAACCAAAAGTGAAAGAAGGATGCACTAGCATTTTACAAAAGTTATCTGGTAGGTATGAGGGTAGGCTGAGAGAAAGTGACTTGCCCGAGATAGGATTAAGCTGAGAGCAAGATATGGCTATCAGCTAGCAGTTGTTAACTGGTGGGAGCCTGGGGGCAGGGACATGGGGGTGCTGTCAGCCATTGGCATCAGGTTTTGTGGAGAACCCAGAAATGATATCACTCCATTGTAGGAATCTCTGGAAATTTTAACTATAGAGTTGCTGGCAGTTCCTAAGAGGAGTAATGTCGTTGCTGGGTTGTTCTTAGGTGTGCTATAACAGTGATGGTGATTTTTTTTCTTTCTTTCACCAGCCTCAAGAGGGCAACAAGAGCTGGGTGTGTGAAATAATAAGTAGACAATTTTTAAAAAGTTACAGCCTATTTTAAAACTTGTCAGTCAGTGCAGACTACAGAATATTGTTATTCAAACGTTTTTAGTTTATATAGGCCTAAATCTTCAATTGTTGCTACAGCTAGTATAAAACTGTGTGTGCCTTTATGTTAATGTTGTATTCATATAATAAAAACAGTCTACCAAATTGTGGTGGGGAATGGGGAGTCTAGTGTTGACAAAAACATACTTAATTTATTCATATTTTTTCTGTGGAAATCATTACAATTTATGAAATAAAATGATCAAAAATTATCTATGTTTATGGTGCAATACCATAAACATTGATTATAGCTGAACTGTTCTCAACATATTCTCTAGAGGTAGTGGATTTTCAGCCCCGTTCTAACGTATGGTTGGAAAAAATCCATCATAAGGAATGAGTACTTTTTTTGCTGAATTATAGACTGCAGTGTGTAAATAGTAAAATAAAATGACATGGAAAGAAGGGACACACTCTGGCTGGTAAGGTTGCTGTTTTTTTCACTAGGCAAGTTTGAAAATGGATCAACATTTCTCCAAAATGTTGTTTCAGTGACTTGCCAGTAGTGCCCCATTCAGGTGTGTGTTTTATGAATATGTACAGGCAACAGAAATATCATATGATATACTTTAGATATTTTGAAAATCCAAAAAAAGAAAGACAGGGCTGCTCCTCCAGATCAGTCTTTACTGTTTGTTCCCATTGAGTCAAGGTTGCTTGTGTTGTCCACTTGGTCTGAATACATTCAGTGTGCAAAATGCATTTAAAAACACAGTCACACAATTTCCCCATCCCGTATTTGCAGATTATAGCCCAAATTCCAGTGATAAGCCAAATCCATCTTCATATGTACACATATTAAAAGCTGTATATAGATTTAACTCATTAATCTCCTCTGTAGACTATGATTCAGTAAAGAAATCCTCCTGTCAAGGTATAGGCACCACAAGTGGAATGACGCTTATTTTAACCTCATGACACTTCTGAGCTTTTGCAAAAGTCTGCTTGGATTTCCAGGTTTTTGTAAGGTAGGCTGCTGACTGAGGGATAAGGTTGGTGTTTCTTCCACATGAAGGCAGTTGGAAAGCAGTACTTGAGATAGTGCTGCACACAAGAGTAGCAGCACAATCCTAAACAGGCTAAACCTTTCTAAACCCATAGACTGCAACAGAGCAACAGAGCAGGAGTCAACATATCCTGAGGTGGGACAGTTGCCAGAGTCCAGGGCTTCTGGCAGGAGCTATTACTGTAAGTCCTCTCACTCACTAGCTAGTGCTCCGCCAAGTAGCTGTTAATGGCTACTGCCATTGGGGAAGGGGCTACAGGTAGTGCAGGTGACTCTGAGTACTGGGAGTGGGAGGGTTCAGCAGCAGGCAAGGGAAAGGCACTCAGGCAACAAATGGATAGGTGGGAAAGAAGCAGAGTGTGAGAGAAGGGCTCGGGGTGAGTAGAGGCAGGGATGGGAGCCCTAGGAACTTTATGGCCAGCCCCATTCCCCCCAATCTCCCCCCCTGGAACCAGTCTCAGTAACTGCTTTGAATTGTACTGTTAGAAATTCTTTACCATATAACATTCCATCTCCAGAGAACACAAGGGTACTGCTGCCATAAGGGTACCAACTGAAAATCACAGTCTCTCATAGTGTTTCCACTATTGAAAAGACCCATGTTAATCCAAGGCCTCTGAAAAGATGAACTACTTAAACAGCTGAGGTATAGTTGTTTTTAATTACACCTGCTTCAGTTTTTTGGAATATACGGCTATTATTGATAACCAGTGATAGGCAAATTTGTGGAAATGTTTTGTGTGGAATTTTTAATACAGTTCAATTTCACAGCAAGATTAGGAAGTGTCCAGCTCTTGTGAACATTTCTGTGTGGCAAAAGCATAATTTTATTGCAAGTCTGTTGAGTCATGCTATCTTAAAACTGTGGATTTCTAGCTGCCTTGAAATGTATGCAGTCGCACATGGCTGTGTCCCTGTTTATGTTATGAATTATTTTTTCTTTGACTGGTACATCCTACTCTTTTTATCATAAAGTACATTACTGTTTATCATGCAAAAGCAGATTCACTAATACAAATTTTCTAAAAGGATGATGTTTTGTTAAACATGCAATTAAAATACTTTAAAAAGAAGAAGGCAAGTTAAGAAAACCTTTGGTGCTTTGTTTTATTTGGGCGTGGGGAGCTCTGTTAATTACTGAACAATTTGCAGCATTTTGAAGATTGAGACTTTTGATCTTTGGACTGTTAGTGCTCTTTCACTATTTTTGTATACAAGCTTTGTTTGAATTAAATGAATCACTATTAAATTTTGAAACAGTGGCAGGTGCTTTGACCTTACTTTATAATATGAAATACATTGGCTTGCTGTTTTGATGGTATGAGAGCAAAAAATGTTCCCTTAGTCTATTGTCGTTTGTGAGGGAGGCTGTAACATGCTTCTTTTCATGCTTCAAAAATGCCTACTTAGAACAGGGAACACTTTCCTTATCTCAATGACTGTTCAGATGTGACTACTGAAATACTACCCCCAGTAGTCATTTTGGATGCTGCTAACAGCCTAAGAAGAATGCCAGTACAAAACACCATTGCTGCAATTCTTGGACACTTAAAAAAAAGAACACTAAAGTGAACACTAAAAAAAATCACTGAGTTAATGTGAGAAATTTCTGTCTGATCATAAAACAAGATGTGGGCTTAATAGAACTGGCTGCAGTCAACAGACCAAACACATCTTTTCCAGATTTAAGATACATTTTCTATTCCAATTCACAGCATCTGTATAAATATTTTTCTTTGTTATTATACAAAGTATAATAACTTTGTTATTATTTAACATTTAACAAAACAATTTAATGAAAAACATGTATGAATTACATACATTACACAGTCTTAAAATGTATCTCTGAATAAACGTATCAGTATCCTGGAGCATTAGACATTAGTGCCATTTCAACTTAACCCCCAGCTGGCTGCAATACACATTTTAGCACCCATAAGTTAATTCATATCTCAAAATATAAATATCTTTCCAGTTTTGTAAAAGACTGGCTTTAGAATGAAATTGTATTTATTTTATTTATTTACATTATTTGAAGTCTGCCTTTCTCAAAGGGATTCATGGTGGATTACACAGTGAATCAGTACAGTCAGCAAAATGGGACATTCAAGAACCAATTTTAGAGGTCTGGACATATCAGGAAGAACTGAAACAGATCATGAATATTAATATGACATTAAGTGATACAGAAGTTACATAATAGTATCCTACTTACAATAAGCTATAAACAGCAGTAAAGACTAGGGATTTAGCATGAACCAGCTCACAAACTGAAGTTAGTAATGGATTCTGGTAGCTTCATGGTTCATGAACTGAATTTAGTGGCAAGTCAACCAACATGAGCTTGAAATTAGTTCATCGTGTTTGTGAATAGATACATTTCCAGACACACTATTTCAGCTCAATCAATGTTTACTGAAATTCAAAGCAGCGGTGTGTGTGTGTGTGAGAATTCTCCAGCCTATGCATTCAGTGTGTGCAGGGAGACCATTCTATACACTTTTGAATCTGTACCTGATATTTCCCCCAAAAAACCTTTCTTGGGGTTATATTTTTTTTTGGGGGGGGAACCATAACTCAGACCCCTGTAAGTCCAAAACACATATAACATGGAGGGTATGTAGAAAAGCAACAGGGGGAGGTCTCCTGTAAGTTTGATTTCTCTGTAAGTATGATTTCTCTAGCTTGCACAAGGTTCAATCTATATGATTATGAACCTGTCCCTGTCATTTCTCCAGAAAGCACTTTCCTTGTGGCACCCTCTTGGGGGGGGGGGGAGGGTAACTAGGATTCCATAAATCCAATCCTCACTAAACTTGGAGGAGAGAAAGAGGGAGTCAGCCAGAGACTCTGTGTTTGGTGGTTGGGGGGCATTTTAACATGTCACAACCCAAACTTGTTTGTTTGTTCATGACAATGTATGGCACATGAACTAGGCACACCATGAACCAAACCACATTTTCCTCCTGGCACCCACCCAAATCCTTAAAAGATTACAGCCCTAGGATGTCAGCTGGGGCTGGTCTCTGAGGCATGAACACAGGCTTGGCAGGGAAAGGAGGCCGGTCTTGGCTGGAGGAGGGGGGGGGCGTGGTGGAATGAGCCCAGCTGGGAAGCCAGCCTGCTTCCAGCTTGCCCACCACCTCTGCTTGGGAAAGAGAAAGATCAGTGTGTGTGTGGGGGGGGGGAGGAGTGCCCAGCCCTCAGCCTCTTCCCTCCAGCAAGTCCAAGCCACGCGGCACAAGCAGCTTGGGTGACATGGTGACAGCAGCTCGGGTGGCACAGCTCAGGCTCATTGGAGGGAAGGGGCTGAGGGCTGGGCGCTCCTCCTGCTGACCTTTCCCTCTCCAGAGCAGAGGTGGTGGGCTCCCCAGCTGCACTCTTTCCATGGCACCCCCCCCTCCCTGGGCCAAGACCAGCCTCCTTTTTTTGCTGAGTCTATGTCCCTGCCTTGGAGCCCATCCCTATCTGATGTCTTAGGGTTGGAAACTTTTAAGGATTTGGGGGGGGTCGCCAGCAGGATCCAGCAGCTTTCCATATTACTTCCTTTCACAGACCCATTGAAGTTCAGCTTAGGCCGCGCAGCAGTGAGAAGGGAAGAGAAGGTGGATGGACCAGCAGGATGGAGGGGAGAGAAGAGGAGCAGTAGGGACAATAGTAATGCCTTCCTTGTCATGGCCTTCTCTGGCTGGCCGTTTTTTTTGTTTTTTTTTTGTGCTTTACTTTCCATGGCAATGCATATGCATAGTGGCGAGTATGCATTACCACGTGTAGGTTTCAATTTTTAAAAATTAGCTAGACCCACAAACCTCTGATGGGTTTCCTCCATTGGTTGACAGGCTGAGGAGAGGTGAGTAAAAGAGCGCATTGCTCTTTCTGGGGCCTTTTTTGCTACTAGTGAGGAGGGGGAAATGCATGATGGGGAGGCAGAGTTTCGAGGGGGGAAATAGTGCAATTCACTATCCTGCAATTGCGGGTAGGAGACAATTTGGCCCTGTGTGCGGGAAAGGTATAATATACTGTACATTATGGTGGTGTCATGGCCCCGTCACCAGAAGGTGCCTCTGCACCAATGCCAGAGCCTGTTCTGCCAGATCCCTCGGAGGAGGAAGATGAGGAGCTGGGGCAAAGCAGCAGGATGCTGGTTAAAGAGGCAAGCCCCAATAGGGACATACAACCAGGTCCCAGCCAGGCAGACATCATGCCCTCTGTGCCAGCAGCACTGCAGCAACACCTCTTCGCAGTCCAGACTCATCTCCAGAGCGCAGGAGGGAATGCAGAAGAACGGTGTTGACAGCGTGCCGTCAAAGTGCTCGGCTTAGAGCAAGGGAAGAAGCTAGATGGGGCCCAGGTGGGGCTGATTCAATGGACGGAGACTGATACCAGGTGCAACCACTTAGCCTGTCAGCTCAGCCTGCATTTAAGCACAGCAGAAGTGGTTCTCAGCACGGATGCAACTTGTGTGCAAGCCCACCCGTTGCCTTGACCCGGTACCAGATTACCTACGCCTCAGCAAAGCTCTGCCTGACTGATTCCCAGCTTGATGACTCTTGATAGGATGACTGAATATGAATAGGTATTGTGGACTTGATTTATTCCTGAACGACTCTCTGGCTTCGAGCTTGGTGTGATTAACGACTCCCCCTTCGGTTCCCCTTTGAACATTGGCTGTCAAGGCTTCGGATAAGACCCGGACTGGACTTTTGACTACTCTCTGGTATGCACTCTGAACTTGGTTGACTCGGCAAGCGTGCATTCCTCTGGACTAACCCCGCATGTGCCCGGCTAGGGCAGCACAGGTAGCCTAGTCTTGATATTACTATGGTGTGGACCCAGGTGGCCAGGCCAGCCATATCAAGGTAAGAAACCATCTTAGAGGCTAGCTTGAGTTGAGCAGGTTCCCTGTCAACATGTTCCCTTCTCCAGGCTGAATATTCCCAGATTTCTCAGCCTTTCCTCATAGGGCTTGGCCTCCAGGCCCCAGATCCTTCTCATTGCTCTACTCTGAACCCTCTCAATTTTGTCCATATCTTTTTTGAAGTGAAGTCTCCAGAACTGCACACAGTATTCCAGGTGGGGTCTGACCTAATATAAGGTGCATGCAGTCAGTGTCAATGATTGTTTGCACTGGAAGTATGCAGAAGTTGAAGGATTTACATAAGTTAATAGTCATTCTATTATGTCCTGGAATTTCTGCATAAAGGACATGTCAGAAATATGAAAAAAGATCTACATGCACAGAACAGCCTCACCAGCAGGAATCAAACTATATGTGTGCAGAAATGAACGTTCCATTTACATCCCTTGCAGAGAACTAATTTAAATTCCTAGCCTTTTCCCCTCATAAATCCTGAATGAGATCCATGTAAGTTTAACAGTAATAAATAAATAACTCTCTAGGAGAATTAACAGACTTAGATTACTACACTGAATAAGAATTTCAAATTAAGCTTTAGTTCTAAGTAATTATACTTTTGAAGCAAAAAGAATAAGATATGCCTAATATGGAACAATGTTTATTATATGGCCAGTGTCCTTATTATTGTTACTTTAAAAAGAAAATAAAAGGCAATAGTGGTGATCTGATCCATCTTTGCGTCTGACTTACTATGAATTCAATTTAGCCACCCTTCCACTAATCTGTTCAGGAAAAAAAAATCCAATACCTTTAGCACATAGACTAGGTTCCTGCTGAATCGCAACCATGCTTTAGAAAGCTGTGCATCTTGGTTATTAGTGAGAAATCCAGCTAAAACTAGTTGTGAGCGACCAAGTGCCAAAGAAAGCTGGAGGAATTTTTAATATTGCAAAGAACTTGCTCCATCATGGATACCTGCATTTAATTTTGCACGCAAAACCTTGTAGCATACAATGATTATTAACTGTGTCACTGTGTTGAATTGTTTTAGTATTTTCCAGGTGGTTAAAAGACAGTAGTTGCAGCCCTAAGGGTTCTTACCTTGAAGCAAGCCCCGTTGAAAAACATGAGGCTCATTTTTTAGTAGACCTCATTAGGCTTGTTCTCAGAGTTCCATGCAGTTTGGATTGAATTGGGGGCTATTGGACTTTAGTAGCTAACCATTTGGAGGAAAAAATGGGTCAAGAATATTTCTGTCTATTGTAAATGTTTTGTGGAGGCTGGATACACAACAAATTTAAATGATATAGTGCTAGTTCATAGGAACATTGTGAATTCAAAAGTCAAGCCTTTAATAATTTTCCAGAGGGGTCCATGCCAGGACCTTAGCTTCAAATCCTGACCTGCCCGCTTTTATCACTTGGAATGAGTCACATAATTATTCATTTAATGAGTATCTATCTTCTTGATATTCAGGTGCTGGTGTACATTTCCACAGATATCCACATTGTTCTAGGTATGAAACATATTAAAATTCTGGGGATGACACATACGCTGCCAAAATGATTTAGGATCTTTGGCAAAACTTTACATATCACATTTGAAATATGTCATAGAATAGTCTCTGCATTTTGCACATATCTTTTATATTGACACCCATGTCCTATGCTTAACAAGCATTTAACAGTATGCCAGTTTTTAACATAATCAGGCGAGAATTTTCCAAAAGGACTGGATTCAGGCCCATAGCTTCCTCTCCCTGAAACGTTAGCATGGACAAGTGAGAACACTGGGCAGAGAATATGAATGAACTGTGCTGCATTTCTCACTGCTTCCTGTACTGGGACTGAATTACACCGGAGTGCATATCTTTGTCTGTTCTGTGGCTTAATCTTACACAAACTGTGGGTACTATTTTTGTTTGTGAGTGAACATTAGGGTTCTCAAGTGACAAAAGTTGGGCAGGGGGGGGGGACATGGAGGCAACATGAGGTAATGGAGTGAAACATTAGGGACAACTTCAGCTTCTCTCGGAACTGCCAGAAATTCTTTGGTAGAATGAGAGTTTCTAGTGCTTCCTAGATTGAAGTGACTATATGCCATTGTCTGATAGTGATTTTCACATCCCTTTATGCCTGAGATGATGTGCCAATGCTTATTGATAATATTACTAATTTGTTTTGATCTTATTGAGTATTCAAAGGAACAAATCAATCTGTCTGGTGATGATTTAGCTTTGTACTTCAAAAGATCCAATCCTTTTAAGTTGCTCACCTTGCTTAAAGCCTTCTTGATGACAGCATTTGGGTAACCCCATTCTACAAAATTGGAGCACAGTTCTTTGTATGATCTTTGAAAATGTTGTTCCTTAGCATTGGTTCTTTTATGCCTAATGAATTGGCCTAAAGGTAAATTCTCTTTCAGATGAAAGCTCTTGTAATGTAGGAGAGTATTCCTGTCTGTTTCCTTTTTATGTGGAGTGCTGTCCAAAGTACCACCGGCATTTGGGCTGATCCTGCGTTTGGGCTGATGCTGCGTAGAGCAGGGGGTTGGACTAGATGGCCTGTATGGCCCCTTCCAACTCTATGATACTGTGATTCTGTGATTTATGGACACCCTAGTGTCCAAAAGTAATGGACTGAATATCCTTGTTGAACGTAAATTCTATAGTGTCATGTTGGGTATTTAACCACTTTTCTATGTCTATTAGACTTTCCTGTTCTGTTTAAACTAAAATACATTGTCCAAAAACCAGGTATAAAAGTGAATTTTGCTATAAAATGGGTTTATTTCCATGTTACACAGCCAGCTCCTTTCTATATTCCTCATAAAGATGTTAACGACAGAGGGCGCTAGGCTGAACCCATGGCTACTCCATGTGTCTGTAAATAAATCTGTTCTTTGTATTGAAAGAAATTGTTTTCAAAAATAATATCTATTAGATTCATTAGAAAATGGGTAGCAGGATTTATAAGCATTTGCGCAATATATGCCATACCTCGAAAAATAAGACATACTCATAAAATAAGCCATAACAGGATTTCTAAGTGTTTGCACAATACGCCATAGAAGTAAAGCTGTGGCTGCCATTTTATTCAGCACTGTGGGTCTCTCTCCCCCAGCACCAACCAGCAGCAGTCTGTGGTAGGGTTGCGGCCGCTTTGGTGCCCACGGACACCTGAGGCAACCAGTGCCACTGTACGGAGGGGAGGGGAAAAGCCAGCACCTGCATGCCAGCCAGCACCTGCAAGCAGGCACAGAGCTCTGCACCAGTGTCTGGGCACTGGCTGGCACACCGCCAGGATCAGCACCCCGCCCCTCCATGCCACAGCGCTGGCCACCCCAGTCTCACCCCCCACAAATGCCAGTAAAGCTGGTGCTCCCCAGCACTGACCAGCAACAATCTGTGGGTCTCTCTCATCCCACCCAAACACCTTTATTGATGGCATTGACTTTCCTAAATACCAATAAGACACCTCCTGAAAATAAGCCATAGTGTGTCTTCTTGAGGAAAAATAAATATAAGAGTGTCTTATTTTCAGGGAAACATGGTAGCTCCTTCTGTGCGATTTATTTAGATACAGTCTACTTTAGATCACAAAGTGAACCCCAAAACAAGATAAAGTAGATGAATGAAAGCAGCTCCAAACAGAGAAATGCAAGCTTAAGTTTGGATATTATAAAATCAAAATCAAGCAGCTAATGCCCTTGCTTTTCATTTATCAGTGAACAGCTGACCTAATGTTTTGCAACTAATAAGACTTTTTAAGCTCATTAATATTATTTACACCTTATGTTCTTCATATCAATATTTCCACTCATCCAGTAATTTATTTCCATGTAAAATATTTTTACTCCTCCACCTAACTATAGAATTCTTATGGCTTTCATAATGTCTGCCTACAAACATTCACTTGGCAGAGAGATTTTTACCTAGGATAGGAAGCAGTAGAATATCTAAAAGGATACCTATTACCCCCCTCCCCCCAAAAAAGGAAGGGTGAGAATGCCCAGTTTCACAGACAGGGGGTGTAACATTACTTTGTAGAGGACACATCAAGAGGACATCCAGTAACAAGACATGACAGCACTGCTTCTTCCAGCATTCTCAGGGTAATTGGCCATTTCTGTATGATGACCATTAACAACCCCCCCCCCAAAAAAAAAAAAACCCTGCAATATTTCTGTATCCACAGATAAAATTTGCCATAATGAGAAATGATTTAAAGCAAATTTGATATGAAAAGCAACTAAAGCATTTTGTGAAGCAGTATCTAAGCCTTGTCCTAAAACCAAGGTCAAGTGGCCTTAAGGCAAGTCCATAAACCACCAGTCTCTGAATACTGTTAAATATAAGGGAATGTCCCATAAATTCTATCATGGCAGAGTTTTTGGAAATGAGTTGCTGGACGTACCTATTTATATTCCCCTACAATTATATGTTAGTAATAATTTATTGTGACTTCACAAAGGTCTACTAGCGTCAAACATAAATAAGCAGAACCATTAAAGCTGCAGAGATGAAAAAAATAACCCTGTTGACAATGAAAAGCTTTAGTATTAAGCTTTCATTATCATCCCACTCTAATACTTTCCAGGCTGCAGTACAAAAATGATTTGCTTCAATTGAGACCCACAGAAACTCTTTAGCTTACAAGTTTGCATTATTATTTCAGTTACAGGAGAACTTAATTCATGTCTACGTGAAAAAGCTGCATGCCATTAATTCAGTGCATAGGGATATTTAGATGACTTTTAATCACTGTAACCTTTTGAAATGTTACTTGACTAAACAACCATCATCTTACGTTCATGAACATATATATGGAAATAGCCATCCAAAACTAGGCATGAATTGGAAAGTAGGATAAGCAAAAGATTATTAAAATGTTTACAATGCACCTTTATAGAATGCAGCAGTTCCTTGTTTCAATGCAAGTTACTTTCTCTGGAGAGTGCCTCATGAATACACTGCATATCTGCTGTTTTGCAAACGCTGTTTCCATTTCTAGAAGTATGCATCATAAGTCAGACCCCATATATCCAATCCTCATAAATCTTAGAACATAAGTAGTAGAAAGTCAGACAGAGATCCTCTAGAAGTCTGATGTTTTTAGCTTACAGAGGAACTATATGAGAGCCAGTTTGGTGTAGTGGTTAGGAGTGTGGACTTCTAATCTGGCATGCCAGATTCAATTCTGCACTCCCCCACATGCTCCCCCATAAAGCTGTTCTGACCGATCAGTGATGTCAGGGCTCTCTCAGCCTCACCCACCTCACAGGGTGTCTGTTGTGGGGAGAGGAATGGGAAGGCGACTGTAAACCGCTTTGAGCCTCCTTCGGGTAGGGAAAAGTGGCATATAAGAACCAATTCTTCTTCTTCTTCTTCTTCTTCTTCTTCTTCTTCTTCTTCTTCTTCTTCTTCTTCTTCTTCTTCTTCTTCTTCTTCTTCTTCTTCTTCTTCTTCTTCTTCTTCTTCTTCTTCTTCTTCTTCTTCTTCTTCTTCTTCTTCTTCTTCTTCTTCTTCTTCTTCTTCTTCTTCTTCTTCTTCTTCTTCTTCTTCTTCTTCTTCTTCTTCTTCTTCTTCTTCTTCTTCTTCTTCTTCTTCTTCTTCTTCTTCTTCTTCTTCTTCTTCTTCTTCTTCTTCTTCTTCTTCTTCTTCTTCTTCTTCTTCTTCTTCTTCTTCTTCTTCTTCTTCATCATCATCATCATCATCATCATCATCATCATCATCATCATCATCATACTCCTGAACCGGTACCTGTGAAAATGACTGCAGCTCTCACCTCCCCACTATCACTCATCTACTTGGTGCCTTTGGGGTTGAGGCATAGTCATAAGCATGTAACAACACTTTTGTAGGCCACGAAGGCAAGAAGGACATCACCAATGGCCAGACTACTTCGTATTGGCTTTGCTGCTGCTGTTGGAGACATCCAACCTACATGGTTCTCTAAAGCAGCCTTCTTCCTTGCTGGAACCACCTACCCCATGATCCCCTCAAGCTCCTAGAATGGGCTCAGCTGTTTTACTGCTACTGTAGCCTGTAGCTGTAGCCCTGCTGCCAGACCCCTAGCCAGAATTTTTGAAATGTTACAGATGTTACAGAATCAGAATACAAGATGATTTTGACAGGCTGGAAAACTGGGCTAAATAGAATAAAAATGAATTTCAATAGTGATAAATATAAAGTTCTTCACTTTGGTAGGAAAAATCATATGCATCAGTATAGGATGGGCGAAAGGTGTCTTGGCAATAGTAAATATGAAAAGGATCTGGGTTAGCATTGTGACAGTGGCTAAAAAGGAAAATGGGATTTTGAGATGTATTAAAAGAAGTATAGTGTCCAGATCACGTGAGGGAATGTTACCACTTTATTCTGCTCTGGTAAGACCTAAGTTGAGTATTGTGTTCAGTTTTGGGCACCACCCCTGAAGAAAGATGTTGAAAAACTGGAGCTTGTCCAGACAAGGACTGCAAAGATGGTGGTTTGGAGGGGTTTGGAGACCAAGTCGTATGAGAAATGGTTGAGGAAGCTTGGTCTGTTTAGCCTGGAGAGAAGAAGACTAAGAGGTGATATGATAATCATCTTCAAATACTTGAAGGGCTGTCAATAGAGAATGAAGCAGAGTTGTTTTCTGTTGCCCCAGAGGGGTTGAAATTAATTCAAAATGATTTTCGGGGAAACATCTGGAAGAAGTTCCTGACAGTTAGAACAAAGTGGAACAACCTTCCTCGGGAGGTTGTAGGTTCTACTTCTTTGGAAGTTTTTATACAGAGGCTAGATATTCATCGGACAGAAATGCTGATTTTATTTCTTATAACCTAGCAAGCCTTGACTGTTTTTTCCCCCAAAGATGGGACATTTACAGCCTCAATGGTTGCAAAACATGAGTAAGGCAAGAGAATTCTGACTCACATGTAGCAGTGAAGGTACCAAATGTTATAGCAGCTGTAAGGACTATTACATGTGTCAAAAAACTGCTTTGCATATACTGTTTTTGAGGAGGCACTAACACTCACAGGATGTAATTGATGATTGTAACTGTTTATGTATGGTATAGTTTTATCAAGGTGTGTAGCTGTGTCGGTCTGAAGCAGCAGAACCAAGGGCCATTCCGCACCCAAAAAATACAGTGAAATACTCACCTTATGCAGACGCCATATTTTTGGTGTTTTGCACGACGTCGTCAACATCCAGAGTCCAAACAGCAAACTGATAGCTACATCCTCCATTTTAAAGCACAAGCTGGGGAATAGCATAAAGTGGATTCCCCCAACTAAAAAGCGCAAGCTAGAGAAGAGCAACCAGCAAGCCACATGCTAAGGAAATGTGTGGAGCTACCTCCAATTCCCGCCCTCACATCTGCCTCCCTCTCCCTTCTCCTTGGGATGGGTTGTTTGTTTTATTTTTTAAAGCGAACTGCCTGGAGCAACAAATAGGTGTTAAATCATGCAGAGGGCATCCTCAGGCAATGTGTGGAAGGTGGATGAGTGCTTGGGCTCTCCCGGATCACCAGGTGATGGTCGGGGACTTCTTCCATTGAAGTGTTGCTCAAACCTGGGTAGGCTGTTCCCCATTTGCCAGCTTTCCAAGTCCAAAACATCTGAGAAGCAGAGAGCATTCTCAGCTACTCAACTGTTTTTGTGAGTTTCTGCTAGAGCCAGGAACTGGTGCAAACCTCACAAACTGCCTTAAAAAGTTCATGGAAGTACGTGACCATGGACCCCTCATGCCCCCCACATGCTTTGGTTCCCTAATCCCATTAGGGTAAAATTTGCTGTGAATTTTTCTTTGTGGTTCATATTGTATTCTTCCCTAAATGGGGCCTGTATCATCTGATACTCGTATATATACTTTGAAGTTGTTGCTATGAAGTTCTGTAAACATTTTGATTGAGCAGAGACAAACTGTCTAGGAATGTCTATTCTCACCAATTGGCATGAACCTCCATAAACAGCTTGACTTTTTGTAGAAAGTTCGTGCTGGGTGACCTGCCATAAATTTAACTTTGCAAGGCATGAACCAGTCAAAGGCCAGGTTCATGCCCAATTCTAGTGAACACAGTTGCAACATAGTCAGCCATATGAATATTACAAAATAATGCTTTCCCTTAGATATAGAGATTCAGTTTAGAAAAAGTACTAAGTAAAATTGCTCTGAAAAAATGGTAACTTGGAAAGTGACCTAGTAAGTTTAATGATCAAATATACCCGAAACAGATTGGGACAGGGGGAGCAAGTGATTGAGGCTGCCTGTTTTTGTGTAATCTCTGGTAATCTGTATATCCCATTCTCTTATGAGTACAATTTGTACATCTTTCCATAAAAGAGAGAGGTGAATTACAGTGCAAATGTGAGAGGAAAAGGTGTGAGTTTCTTTTCTCCCTGCTGTTATATAAAGTGAAAAGCTGCCAAAGACTTCTGATGCCTGCACTTAACAAGTAAAACCAATGCTTTGTAGCATACAAGAAGACAGGTCTCTGTCCCAGAAGAAGAAAAAAAAGAATCACAAGGCAAGATAATGTCATAGTTCTCTTTGTATTATTAGTAAAAGTCCAAATCATGATAAAGATCCTAGGTAAATAACCTGCTTTCTGTGTATCTTCATCAATGGTTGCTCTACAGAGTAAATATAGAAGTTGAAAATATACCCATATACACTTTCAAAAAAACATAATTCATAATTTTACAAAGCTACAATAAGACATACCTGCCAATGTAGTTATGTTTTAGTAATATGTATCATATATTGGCAAATGCTCATCACAGTCTGGGAATTTCATAAAGTGCCCATGAGGGCTACCATTCAATTAACATTTATAGAGAAGCTGTCGGTTACTGGTGTAGTCAATTAGATAAAGGGGCCAGATCCATTACAGCAAATAACCCAAACTGATTTTTATAAAAAACAATTGTAATCAATGTTAACATTAAGACCCCACGGCATCACAGTATTCAGATGATGAATGAAAAAACTCCTGTTGTTGAAGGCTGATAAGAATGTTGTCCTTAGCATATAGTGAAGGTTGAAGTTGTTCCAGTCCTAAGAATGTAAATTCTTCTAAGCTATGATTTTGTTCCAACCAATGTGGGACGAGGGGAGCATCTTTGATCTTGTTTCTCAGTCGGCCCCTGTGTTCTGATATTCGAACTTTAAGAGGTCTAGTGGACATTCCCACATAACAAAATTTACATTTGCATGTATACTATATTACTGGATTCACAATTAATAAATTGTTTAATATGTACCTTAAAGCCAGTGGTGTGCTGATACTCCTTAATTTCCAGCATATATTTACATACCATGCATTTGCCACAACGATTATTGCCCAATGGTAAATTGTTAATAGGGCGTTTTATGGGCCTGATGATATCCTGAATATTTCTGCCTCGACGCCACGCAATAAGTGGTTTTTCCTTACAGCCCTCAGTATGGTCAGCCATATGCCAGTGTCTATATATAATTTTTTGCAATTCACAAGAATAATCTGAGAAATCAAAAGATGAGGTTAACCTGTTGGATTTCTGTCTGATTTTATATTGTAAAAGATCCTCTCAGTCTGTTCTATCAGCGTAGTTTTTTGCTGCATTAATAGTCCACAATGGGTAGCCCCGGGCAGTTAAATCATTACTTAAAGCGACACATGCCCGTTTATATTTGATAGCATCTGAGTTGTTTCTTTTAGTGCGCAAAAATTGTCCAGTAGGTAAACTAGTTTTTAGGTGCCACGGATGAAAAGAATGAAAGTGCAATAGTGTATTCCTATCCGTGTCCTTGTGGAATGAAGACACAGCTAACTGATCTTTAATAATATGCACCATTATGTCTAAAAAAGTAATTTGAGTGGTACTGGTTTGCATGCTAAATTGAATAGTGGGGTGTATAGTATTCATCCAATTTACAAACTGGTCTATAGCAGAAAACAGGCAATGAATGTACATCAATTTAACTCATTCATACGTAGAAACACTTGCAGGAGGAGATGGGGACTAAAAGGGCTGCACAGAGAGAGAGAGAATCCAGGGGACCATTTAAAGGAACTCAGAGAAGCATTCACTATACCAGGTTACTCCAGCTGAAATCCATTGAAATCAGTGCACTGTCACTCATTCATTTTTCTCTAGACTCATTTTGCATACATTGGAGAATGCTCTTTCAATACACTAGAAGAATATTTCCCTGTTTCAGACAGGAAAACCCAGCTGCGAAAGCATACTTAAGTTAAAAATATGATATACTAGTAAAAAAGCCCATTGTATAATAAATACAATGGACGCTAGCAGGCGGGGGCAGAGCGAGGGACTGGCGAGGGTAGGGTGAGGGAAGGTGGCTTACCTGTAAGAGGCCTTTTGCGAGGGCGGGCGGCGGCGGTGTGGCGTCCTTGTCTCGGCGGCGGTGCTGTGTTGCTGTCTGCGGGCGCGCTGTGCTGTGGCTGTGCTGCTGTGGTTGCGGTGGCTCCTTGGCGGTGTCTTCTGGCCCGCGGCCATTTTTTTCCCCGCCGTTGTCTTTGTTCAGGCTGGCGGGGGCTCCCAAAGCCGCCATTTTTTTCCCGGTGTTGTCTTCGTTCAGGCTGGCGGGGGCTCCCAAGGCCGCCATTTTTTTCCCGGCGTTGTCTTCGTTCAGGCTGGCGGGGGCTCCCAAGGCCGGAGAACTGTTTTTGTGCTGGATTTCTTTAGTCTTGACTATAGAAGAAAAAATGAAAAAGTGTACACTAATGGATCACACTGAGAAATAATAACCATCTCCCAAATATATCCCTGGCATAACTCTATTTTAACTGATGTGCAGAAATGCCCATGGTGTCGTTTTATACAGGGAGACTATGGGTCACCAGCTATGAAAAACTCTACAGGTAAGTACCAGCTCCTTGAAAAACATCTAGGACTAAATAGCTGACTGGTGAAATTGCTCTGACATTGATATTGTACATTTTTTTACGAGTTAACACTTAAGCATCATTATTTTGTATCAGTAATAGCTTTAGAGTAACCTTCAAGGGCAGCTCCATATAAAGTGGGTTATAGTAGTTCAATTTAGAGGTGACAAGAGCATGGTTCAGTGTGGCTAGGCCTATCAAATCTAGAAGAGAGAATAATCGCACAATCAAATTTAGATGATAAAAGCTATTCCTAGCAATTGCTCCAACCTAAAAGTAAAGACTATGTGCAGGAGCACTCCTAAGCATTTGGTTTGGCTTGGCCTGATAATGATCATGTGTCCAGGAAGGCCAAATCTATCTTCTCTAGAATATCAGCCTTTCTAATGAGCATTACCTTTCTCTTGCCTGAATTTAATTTTGGCTTATTCTATTCATCCATTTAACTACAGCTTCCAGGCACTGATCTGGGCCAGTATGCAAGCTGTTCCACTTACAATGAAGGTGGGCAGTTACAGCAAGAATCTGTCAAAACAGAATATTATGCTTTGTAGTTACAGAGGTGAATAAAGCTTTCTTTGTTGCCTTTATAGAAAATGCTGTCCAAATGACAAATGATCTGGCAAATTCAGTCTATCCTGTCTCATACACTATATTCTGCCTGTTGTTTGCAATCTAGGTAGCATGATGTTGCATACTACAACAATTCACAGGTATTGAATGTTTCAGACTGGATTGGACATTTCATAAGGTTAATGGTTACAATAGCACAATACCCAATGATATATAAATCCAGTCCTGCTTTGCAGGCAACATGGTTCATATTTGGCAGGATCCAGCAACCACTGGCTTAACAGCAGAGTCTGAACCTAGTTTTGGCCAAATTGTATGTTGGTTTCTAGCTTGTATTAAATGAAGATGGAACAGGCAGCCTTTGGAAGATAGTCTACGAGTAGAAAACTGGATATTCCATGGCCCTGTAAATCTTTTAGCTACATTTATGTGGCCAGCTCATTCCCATCAATAGTGAATTCAAGATATCCTTGCAATGGCTTGACAGAAAACATCCAGGGTCTATCATATGCAACTAGTCCAGAATGCAGTGGTGCAGATCCTCACTAGAACACCCTGCAAGGCTCATATCCAGGCTATACTCAGGCAACTGCACTGGCTTGCAATTGAATTCCAGGTCAGGTTCAAGGTACTGGCATTGACCTTTAAGGTCTGGGCCGATGTACCTGAGAGACTGCCTAACTGACTGTCAGGCCGGCCCCTACCTGAAAGAGCTGTGGACCCTACCATAAGGTGACCAGATTCTAAGACTGGTAAAGAGGAACACCATTCACTGGGGGGTTGCCAACCTCCAGGTATAGACTGGAGTTCTGGAATCACCACTCATCATGGCCATTAATTCATATGTATGTGAGAGACACTGTGTGTGTGCATGTGAGTAATATCTTACTTTTTTCATTTCTGGTAACATGACACCACATTCCACCATCTTGCCTGATTTCTCAGACAGACAACTGCAGCCTTGATATGAAGTACACTGTGATGCAATAAAGAGTCCTAGAACCACATTGCCAAAGGTATTGAAGTACATGAAGTGCACCTCTCCTTGTCTTCATCACTGTCAGGTTCTTCCTCCCTCATCTCACTTTCTGCTGCCTTCTCTGTTTCCAGTGGAATGACCCAAAAGGCCTCAGCTCAGCTAGCAACGTCATCTCTCCTGATCCAAGACGCTACATTATGACTGCACAACTCTCTCAGCCAGCTTTCCCTCCCCAATGTGCCATTCCACTCCTCATTTTATCCCTCTCCCACTTCCCTGCTCAACCCCCCTGCATGTTCCCCTGTTGGCTCTTGCCTCTGGTTGACATCCTTAAAGTGCTCTGCTGTACTCTGGGTCAACATTTTTATTGAGGATTGAGCTACAAGATTTAATTCCATCTTGGTCTGAAAGGAGTCGCTGCTGCTGGACTCCAAGAAGGACAAAGTGTGGCTCAGCCTCACACAGCGCCTGACCAATCATGAGGAAGGGAGAGGGATAAGCAAATGCGGCTGGTGTGTGGCGGTCCGCCAGTGGCTGCCCCCCTTGGCTTTTCCCCTTGGCCTGCTCAGCGGCAGTTTATCCGCCAGCGCTGCCTTCCTCCTGGACTGGCAGAGAGAAGAGGAGAGACTGCGCATGCACGGCAAACACCTCCTGCATGTGCCTGCCTTCCACTCATGTGTGAGCCTGAGCCAGCGGAGAACAGCTTTTCCTGGGTATGCATGCGCAAGCGGGGGGAATTGGGGCAGCTGGGAGACGCACACCCATGGAATGAGGGCCATCAGCGGGTCCAAAGGAAGGTGTTGGCTCCCTCTTGTCACCCAGCGAAGGAGGAAGGACCCAGCGGGACTTTTAAAGACCCACAACGGTATGTGGGACTTCCCCCCTGAAGCGTGTGTGTCCCACAAGAATCGGGACACATGGGCAGCTTACCCTACAGGAGCTTCCATAGTTTTGAAGGGCCTGCAAAATGGAGGTCTTCCACCAGGCATTTGTTTGCTGTTGTTGTTGTTAGGTGTGAAGTCATGTCCGACCCATCGCGACCCCATGGACAATGATCCTCCAGGCATTCCTGTCCTGTGCCACTCCTCGAAGACCATTTAACTTTGCACCAACTGCTTCAGTGACTCCATCCAGCCACCTCATTCTCTGTCGTCCCCTTCTTCTTTTGCTCTCAATTGCTCCCAGCATTAGGGGGTCTCCAGGGAGTCCTTCCTTCTCATGAGGTGGCCAAGGTATTTGAGTTTCATCTTCAGGCTCTGGCCTTCTAAGGAGCACTCCGGGCTGATCTCCTCTAGGACTGACCGGTTTGTTCGCCTTGCAGTCCAAGGGACTTGCAAGCGTCTTCTCCAGCACCAGAGTTCAAAAGCCTCAATTCTTTGTTGCACGACCTTCCTTATGGTCCAACTTTCACAGCCATACATTGCAACTGGGAAGACCATAGCCTTGACTAGATGCATTTTTGTTGGCAGGGTGATGTCTCTGCTTTTTAGGATGCTGTCTAGATTTGCCATAGCTTTCCTCCCCAGGAGCAAGCGTCTTTTAATTTTTTTGCTGCAGTCCCCATCTGCAGTGATCTTGGAGCCCAGGAAAATAAAATCTATTTTATAGATTTTTAAAATCTCTTCTGCTTTTGTTAGGTCCCTACCATTTTGGTCCTTTATCATACACATCTTTGCATGAAATGTTCTCTTTATATCTCCAATTTTCTTGAAGAGGTCTGTGGTCCTCCCTATTCTATTGTTTTCTTCTGGCTAGGGCATTTGGTTAGGGCCAATAAATACATGGAACATTACCAAAAGGGCCCTCCCCCACAGAATTCACACCCTGAAAGTGAGAAGGGAACATACCCAACATGAATGGTAAAGATTGGCAGCTACAATGATTATTTAAAAGGTTTTAAATGTAATAACTTTGGTTTTATTGTTTTATTGTAATTGAGATATTGTACACTGCCATGAACCGACTATACCCTGAGGGGCAGTCACAGAAATCAAATAGATAAATATAACATAAGCATGTTCTTTAACCACAAGTTGATATACCTGGACGTTAGTAAAGGCTGAGCAACACAGCTTTCAAATACCGGTGAAGACAGATCACATATATGGCTTCTGGAATGTAGACTTTCCAACTCCTGCTTTTAAAAATATGAATTCTGCAGTACTTTCATATTTAGCTATCATCTGCAGTCAGGTCTCCTCCCATTATCAGCTTCCTGGGATTCTGTCAGAGCAGATTTCCTGCCTGCAATTTTTCTTTTGCTTCTCAATTGTTGACTTTTTATGGTTGAGCACTTCACACATGCTTGGTACTACATCCAGAACATCCTGGCCCTTTACTGTAAGGGAACAGATGCTTAGTGCATCAGGAGAGGAAGCATGCCTGGTATTAAAGGCAGAAAACTCACAGTTGAGGAGACAGTATCTGTTCCACATGACTTCTAGCATATTAAACAGCCAGTGGTCTATTAATCTTAACAGTGTGGCTTTCATAAATGTCATACTGTTTATGGTCATCAGCTGCAAGGTCATCCTCATGTTACAAGGACGTTATGATGAATAAGAAATATTTTCCCTGAGCTTTGGCCTCTTTAAGTAGCATTTCATTTTATCTAAATTCACTGAAAATGAATAGTTATAAAGCTTCAGGGTTTATATTTAACAACTGGCAGCTGGCACTAGTTTTCATATTGTTTGATAAATAGTATTGGGGAGGGGGGGAACTCCAGAAAAGCCTTAAAGAATTTTTATTTTTTTAATTGTTAAAGTTTAGAACAGTGGTTCCCAGCGTTTTTTTGGCAGCTGCCCCCTTGGCTCCCAGGCCACATCCCTATCCCTTTTTACTGGGGGTAGGACGTGATGTCAGCCATTCAGTTGTGTCTGACTCTTGGCAATCCCACGGCACAGCTGCCACCACGATCCCCGATCCTGCACTGCTGTGCAGTGTTCAGGCTGGTGTTCATCTTGAGTGTGTCCAATCACTGCACCCTTTGTCAGCCTGCTTTCCTTTTCCCGCTGACCAATCCTAGCATAATTGCTTTCTCCATTGAGATGGATCGCATGATATGGCCAATGTAAATGAGCTGGAGTTTCATGATTTTGCCTACTATATATCAGACTTTATGTGCTGTAATATTTCCTTGTTTGTTACTTTTGCTGTCCATAGAACCTGCAGAAGCCTTCTCCAACACCTGAATTCAAATGAATCGATTCCTCTCTTGTCCAATTTTTTCATTCAACTTTCACAGCCATAAGTGGCTATTGGAAATATGATAGATCTAACTAATCTACATTTAGTAATCAAGCTTATTTCTTTGTTTTTCCATGTTCAGTTCAAACTCATCAGACCCAGAGCAGTTGCCATTCACATCAATTTGTGATCCAAAAAAAATGAATTCTTGAAGACATCCAAGAAAGATTAGTGGGGGTCTAGTACTGAAGTGAGGTGTGGGGCCAATGAAAAATGGTTCTCTAGGAAAGCAATCACAAACTGTTGGGCTGGTCAAACCCAAAAATCCTACAAAGACAGAGGTAGCTTTTTATGCATGGAGATGATGCATCCTGTTTTTTTTTTTAACACACAACTGGTTCCATTGAGGTAGAGGAATGCCATATTTGAACCTTTAATTTAACGAAGATATACTTTAGAGAAGAAGAAAGTGAATACCAAAAAACATATTAGTGGACACCACAGAGCATTAATGATTTCTACCTTACAAGGATAGGTGTGCATCTTATTTGACGTATAGCCCACCACTCCCGGTCAAGCTGGCTCATGATGGATGACATAATAAAAACCCCAGAATAAAATCCCACGTAAACAATAAAACAGTCACACCTCTCAGGGATGAAGAAACCCTTCCCCCTGCTCAATGGACTGACAGGCCATGTGCCTCAAAGAGACAGATGGAAAAAAAGATGTGCAGTTGTTCTTGCGCCTTCAGGTCAGGCTCCAGATCTTTACCACTCTGGCCTCAACCAAAGATCTGCTGGAAGAGCTCCATCTTGCAGGCCCTATGGAACTGAGGAGACGCCAACAGGGCCCTTAGCTCTCCTAGGAGCTCATTTCACTAGGTTGGGGGCAAAGACTGAAAAGGCCCTTGTCTTGGTTGAGGCCAGGCATACTTCCCAAGGGCCAAGGACCAGCAACAAGTTTGCACCCACTGAGCAAAGAACTCTGCTGGGGATATAAGGAGATAGGCAGTCCTGCAAGTATATGGGGCCCAGACTGAGAATAGCCTTAAAGGTTAAAACCTTGAACTTGATCTAGGCTGTAACTGGCAACCAATGCAGCTCAGCACCGGCTGGATATGGGTCCTCCAAGATGTTCCTTTTAGGACCCTAGCAGCTGCATTCTGCACCAGCTGCAAATTTCTGGATCAAGGACAAAGGAAGGCCTGCGTAGACCTGTCAGTCATGCCCACAGACCAATCTAATGATACAACGGGGCTCATTCATCTTCTTTTAATCTCATCATTCAGATCTCTTTGTTTAGCCTACTATTTGTGTGTGTATATGTGGTTTAAAGCAAGATGATCAGTTCTAACTAAAGCATCTCTGTAGGTTGCTTTAATTCTGTTGTTCTTAGAACTATATTACATATTGTTACCTATCTTATGCTCCAGTTATCTGGGATAAAGGTGGAAGTTATAAATATTTTAAATAAATAAATCTCTAAGGTAAAATTTATCATTGTCTTCCATCACAATAATCAATTAAGGTACAGAAAGTTTTCACAGATGCTCATTCTGATATTTGCAACTTGGATGTAATGATGCAACAGAGATTCAACGGTGAGCTAACACTGCTAAAGCTGATGATATTTCATCTGCAAAAAAAAAAAGATTGAAAAGAAAGGACATTTGCATAATGTGACCATTGTGATGCTTCTTTCCAAAATACAGAAACTAACACATTCAGTGTTCATGCCTGGCCTTACATAAATGCCAGGTGATTTGGTTGCTGTAACTACAAATATTACTTTGATAATACTTCATAAATATTAAGTATACATCTTTTTAAAATCTCCTTTTCCAGGTAAGACCTACTTGGAATTCCTTCTGAAGATATATGCCTGAACCCTACTTCCAAGTTATCCATTTTAATGTTTAGGGCAAGATGTTCCTTGTCCATTTCTTCAAGGGAAATAAATGTATCTTTAAAAAAAACCAAACCAAACATGGTTGGATTAAACAGAATAGTCACAAACTGACTATGCAGGCCAGCAGAGGTTGCATCTCTTCTCAGGCTGGCTGGGTCAATAGATGGATCAGAAGAATTGGTACTTCCTGGAAAAAGGTGAGGAACCCAACACTTTATTTATCCTTGCACATGCCCAAAGGAAAATAGAAAGACAGCATTATTTTGCTGCCTCAAAAACTAGTATGGACTCAACTATGACTCTTGTAACGGAATGTTTTTGTTCTGGAGGAAATCAGGACAGAGAAGCATACTAGGAAGGAAACCATATCCTTTTTTGCACCAGGGCTTGACACCAACTTTGCCCTGAAGCAAGAAGGAATTCCTATTGAATTAATTTACAGAGACAGACACTCTTATTTAATCCCTTGGTGAGGGACCACAACACATATGTTAAAGGAAATAATCTTCAAGGCTGTCTGCCATCTCTGAGTCTGTCTTACCTCAGTGGTGTTTCCCAAGAGAATGGCCAGACAAGGTGAAAACTCCTTTCGGTATAATGCTGTAATCTTTCTCTGTTACTACTGTTAACTTGTATGCTGAGGTTAAAACTGGCCAAAGAATGTAGCAGATACCCTCAAAGACATGTAAGACTGATGACATGTAACACTGAAGAATCTCTAGCAAGCCTTAAATATCTCTTAGGGGAGTTTTGCCACAATATTGTTTCAGAAGTACTTGGACAGAGCACACATCTATTTACCTCAATACTGATCATTGTCCTGCAGGAGGAGAGTATGTGCTTCACAGTTATCATTCTTATAAAAACTATATCTGACAAACCTCAGAGATTGCAAATTATATAACAGAATCTATAAAGGAAGCACTTAATATGGAGGCTGCCACTTTCTCGTTTAAGCTAATAGGTTGGCTTCCTATGGCTTGACCAATTCCGGGAAGAACTCACCTACTTTTCTGGTAATGCAAGGTGGTCACCAGTTGTTGCCGATGGAAAGGAGAATGTTTTCATGAGGGTTCCCTTTGATTGGCATGTTCATGATTGTGCATAGTTAGCAATTATTTTAACAGTCTTAAATAAGTGGGAGAATAATTAAAAATCCAGATTTTTGTTAACTGGGAGAACTTGATTGCTCTCTTCAAGATGATGAGAAGACCCTATAGCAACCAGATTTGCTGCAAAATAGTCAGTTTGTGGGTGACGGCTTGAATCAAAATGTGGCACATCTTGGAGAATGTTTATCTTCTGTACTGTTTGCAGTTCTTTACTCAAGAATTATTAGACAAGCTGTTCAAAGTGAATAAGCCTTTCCTTAACAAAAGACTTAATACATTATCTCAAAAATAAGATAAGTTTGTTGTGTTAATTCATAGAAATATTCTCTTTGGCTGCATGCCCAGAAACCTTCTAATAACCCTGAATTTTATTTATCTTAATGGAGCTGGTACTTTCTCATAAGAGATTTCATGCCACAGCGTTTGTAGACAGGGTAACAACCCATTTCATACTGACCTTTCCTTTCTTAATCCTATTACCATATAAGATATTCCACTTACAATAATATATACCTCTGCATGCACTAATGTCAAAGCAAAATTGGGTAATACCAAACCAATCCAGTGAAAAATGTTCTGTCAATACCATATTTTAATGATAATTTGTACACGACAATAGTATCAGGGATTATGGGAGGTAAAACAGCATGGTATAACCCATTCTCATCAGAACTTGGAAGCTGAACAGGGTTGATACCTCAAAGTCTTTGTATGGGAAGGCCCATGGCAAACCACTTCTGCTTCTCACTTGCCTTGAAAGCCCCTTGCTGATGGCACTTCACACACAATTAAAAAACAACCCAAATCTCCCTCCCCCTCTCCCCTTTAAAAAATTTCTGCCATTCAAATCCCCTCAAAAGCCTACAAGACTTGCAGTGCCTCCTGAACACCCCCAAGGAGGGACTCTTTCTCACCTATTCAGGGTGCTCATTCTACAGAGCTGGAACCCTGATGGAAAAGACTTAGGCTCTGATCAATGCTAGATAGGCCATCTCAAGTATCAGGATAGCCAACACACTGGTGCCTGATGCCTGTTGTTGGTGTACAGAGTGTGTAGGGAGATGAAGGAGATGTCTCTTCAAATATGAGGGACCCAGTTCATGAAGGACTTTAAAGTTCATAATCAGACCCTTGAATTGAACTCAGAAGAAGGTGCTTGGCAAAGGAGGGTGGTGGTGGATGATCACAGGAGCAATCCCAGGTGTAATGGTGCAAATAAAGTCTTGAATAGATAATTTGTCAATCTTGTTTTTACTTGAAATTTATATCTTCATATATGTTGCCACAAGGCATATACATTAAAGTTCATAGCACGGATGATAGTCAAGTGGTAAAAAACAGTCCAGGTAAAGCAAAACAGTATCAGTAAAGAAAAATCGCCCAGGTGAAGCAAAGCAAGACAACTAGACCAGCTGTGCCGTTTTGGACGTCAAGAGCCCTTCCTCAGTTTTGCTATAAGATATTAAACAATAAATAGATTAAAATCAGTATACAATCATTGATGCAACCTTACAGAACAAATTTAAAGCAACAAGATCTTCTGACTACCAACTAGGGTCTGTACTGAGATCTAAAGTCATTGGTGGGTTGTGCTACAAGCAGTATTTATAAGACTCAGACAACAGAACGCAGGTGAAACACTTCTGGTAAGGTACTAACATTTCTGAATGGTACCAGGGTGAGAAAAGTTCTGTATAGACCTGACATTTCTTAAAAGTATCACATCCAGTAAAAAGTCACTACAGTATTAAAACTTAGTAATGTATTAAAAACATGAAAAGTCTTATGGCAAATTTAGTTCATGAGACTCCAAAGTCTGGAGTCGATGAATAAAAAAGGATATTACATTGGTGAGGGCACTTTGAAAATGACTTGAAGTTTTTTTTGTTTTGTCTTTCATCCTCACCAGTAAAATATTATGAATGCAGACAAAGTTTTGCTACAAAAAGAATCTGGCCTCTCTCTATTACCTACTTGGATAGCAATGTTTAATCTGGGCAGGAAGAAGAGTTAATTTCCCAAATTCACAGCCCATCCATTTCACACATATCAGAAGTTCAGATTACAGATGTTGACCCAGATGCATAAGCAAGTCAATCTGGAAACTATCTTCTGCTGTAGATTCTCTTTCCTCAGTTGCTGATGTGTGGGGACATTCCATAAATATTCAAAGTAATTATACTTTGTTCAAGGGTAAATTAGGAAAGTTTCACTTCATATGTTTCAGGACTAATACTTGATTTTTACAAATAGATGTCAAAAATTAATCTTGAGCACACTCCTTTATAGTATACTCGTGGATGGCTTGTTCAGGCATGCAATTGACTCTACCACAGTCAAACATTTCAG